>NW_027362762.1:134458514-135031014 GCF_046119375.1 Phyllobates terribilis | reverse complement strand
CAGAAGTTATCACCTTTACTGTGAAAGCCCTGCTGTGCTGCAATACATAACAGCCATACACTTTCAGAACAGTACAGGGTGGGGCATTTATATAGATACACCTAAATTAAATGGGAATGGTTGGTGATATCAACTTCCTGTTTGTGGCACATTAGTATATGGGAGGGGGAAAACTTTTCCAGATGGGTGGTGACTATGGTGGCCATTTTGAAGTCGGCCATTTTGGATCCAACTTTATTTTTTTCAATGGGAAGAGGTTCATGTGACACATCAAACTTATTGAGAATTTCTTAAGAAAAACAATGGTGTGCTTGGTTTTAACGTAACTTTATTCTTTCATGAGTTTTTTACAAGTTTATGACCGCTTATAAAATGTGTTCAAACTGCTGCCCATTGTGTTGGATTGTCAATGCAACCCTCTTCTCCCACTCTTGACACACTGATAGCAACACCGCAGAAGAAATGCTAGCACAGGCTTCCAGTATCTGTTGTTTTAGATGCTGCACATCTCGTATCTTGATGGTATGGTGTGGTATATGATACAAATGGTACAAAGATAGTGGGGCCATTCTTTATCATTGGAAACCTCATTGCCACTGGATATCTGAAATTGCTACATGATGATGTGTTGCCCTCTTTATGCACTGAAGATGGCACGTTCCCTGAGTTTTTCCAACAAGATGGTCACCACCACATTATGGGTGTCAGGTCCGAGCATTCCTACATGAACAGTTTCCTGGAAAGTGGATTGGTCGTTGTGGGTCAGTTGAATGGCCACCAAGGTCTCCCAATCTGACCCCCTTAGACTTTTATCTTTGGGGTCATCTGAAGGCAATTGTCTATGTTGTTAAGATATGAGATGTGCAGCATCTGAAACAACAGATACTGGAAGCCTGTGCTAGCATTTCTTCTGCGGTGTTGCTATCAGTGTGTCAAGAGTGGGAGAAGAGGGTTGCATTGACAATCCAACACAATGGGCAGCACTTTGAACACATTTTATAAGTGGTCATAAACTTGTAAAAAACTCATGAAAGAATAAAGTTATGTTAAAACTAAGAACACCATTGTTTTTCTTTATGAAATTCTCAATAAGTTTGATGTCACATGACCCTCTTCCCATTGAAAAAAAAATAAAGTTGGATCCAAAATGGTCGCCATGGTCACCACCCATCTGGAAAAGTTTTCCCCCTCCCATATACTAATGTGCCACAAACAGGAAGTTGATATCACCAACCATTCCCATTTAATTTAGGTGTATCCATATAAATGGCCCACCCTGTATATACACAGACTTGTATGGATCTGCATGTATATTATATATATATATTGAGCGATATATGAAAACACGTATACATACAGATTATATACACTGTGTGCAGAATTATTAGGCAAGTTGTATTTTAGAGGATTATTTTTATTATTGATCAACAACTATGTTCTCAATCAACCCAAAAGACTCATAAATATCCAAGCTTAATATTTTTGGAAGTTGGAGTGGTTTTTTTTTTTAGATTTGGCTATCTTAGGAGGATATCTGTTTGTGCCAGTAACTATTACTGTGCAGAATTATTAGGCAACTTAATAAAAACCAAATATAATCCCATCTCACTTGTTTATTTTCACCAGGTAAACCAATATCAGTGCACAAAATTTAGAAATAAACATTTCTGACATGCAAAAACAAAAAAAATTAGCGATCAATATAGCCACTTTTCTTTATGATGACACTCAACAGCCTTCCATCCATAGATTCTGTCAGTTGCTTGATCTGTTTTCGATCAACATTGCGTGCAGCAGCCACCACAGCCTCCCAGACACTGTTCCCAGAGGTGTACTGTTTTATCTCCCTGTAGATCTCACATTTTATGATGGACCACAGGTTCTCTATGGGGTTCAGATCAGGTGAACAAGGGGGCCATATCATTATTTTATCCTCTTTTAGACCTTTACTGGCCAGCCACGCTGTGGAGTAGTTGGATGCATGTGATGGGGCATTGTCCTGCATGAAAATCATGTTTTTCTTGAACGATGCCGACTTCTTCCTGTACCACTCCTTGAAGTTGTCTTCCAGAAACTGGCAGTACGTCTGGGAGTTGAGCTTCACTCCATCCTCAACCCAAAAAGATCCCACAAGTTCATCTTTGATACCAGCCCATAACAGTACCCCACCTCCACCTTGCTGGCATCGGAGTGGAGCTCTCCGCCATTTACTGATCCAGCCTCTGGCCCATCAAGAGACACTCTCATTTCATCAGTCCATAAAACCTTTGAAAAATTTCTTGACCCATTCTTGACGTTATAGCTTATGTTTCTTGTTCAAAGGTGGTCGTTTTTCAGCCTTCCTTACCTTGGCCATGTCCCTGAGTATCGCACACCTTGTGCTTTTTGATACTCCAGTAACGTTGCAGCTCTGAAATATGGCAAAACTGGTGGCGAATGGCATCTTGGCAGCTTCACACTTGATTTTCCTCAATTCACGGGCAGTTATTTTGCGCCTTTTTTTGGCCAACACGCTTCTTGCGACCCTGTTGGCTATTTGCCATGAAACGCTTGATTGTTCGGTGATCACACTTCAAAAGTTTGGAAATTTCAAGACTGCTGTATCCCTCTGCAAGACATCTCACAATTGTGGACTTTTCAGAGCCCGTCAAATCTCTCTTCTGACCCATTTTGCCAAAGGAAAGGAAGTTGCCTAATAATTAAGCACACCTTATATAGGGTGTTGATGTCATTAGTCAGCACCCCTCCTCATTACAGAGATGCACATCACCAGATTTACTTAATTGGTAGTTGGCTCTCAAGCCTATGCAGCTTGGAGTAGGATAACATGTATAAAAAGTATCATGTGATCAAAATACGCATTTGCCTAATAATTCTGCACGCGGTGTATAGTGTATGCATGTGTATATAACTATATATAATCTGTATGTCTCTAATGTCAATAAATGCAGAGTTATCCACATTAATCTATCTATAAATAAACATACCCTGTACATTTATTTCGATGTGTGTACTATTTGTGGCATTTATTAAAAAGTTTGCACAGGATTAAAAAAAAGCCAGTAGCAGGAAACAATATAAAATGAACATAAAAAAGAATACTCACTTGGCAAATCCCTACTCTCTAGCACTGCTACTCGTAAGCGCTCAGCACTGGACTCAGAGTTATGTCCACGGAGAAATCCCTACAAGCCCAATGCTAAACACTCACCAACAATGCGTCACTCAGTCTGCGCCCCGGCCGGCATTGTGACATTTGTAATACTGTGACGTTCAGTTAGGCCACGTTCACACTATCAGTATTTGGTCAGTATTTTACATCAGTATTTCTAAGCCAAAACCAGGAGTGGATGAAAAATGCAGAAGTGGTGACGTGTTTCTATTATACTTTTCCTCTGATTGTTCCACTCCTGGTTTTGGCTTATAAATACTGAGGTAAAACACTGACCAAATACTGAATGTGTGAACGTGGTATTAGGGATGTGTGGTGTCTACGGCACGCCACTCCCTGGAGCTGAGCACCAATCAGAGGAATAAGCAGCACAGCCTTCATTTTCTTGCACCAGGAGGCAGCACCACTTATAGTTAGGAGATGCCACTTATCCCTGTCAGAAGTGCTCAGCAGATGTGCTTCCAACTTGCACCGTATATGTGCAGCGAATGTCGTGAAGGGGTTAAGAGTTTGTTAGGTATGCCCTGCAAATGTATCTATGGGCCGTGACATCGCCAATTTTTAATTTTTTTTATTGGTGGGGTGAAGGGCAGGCCAATTACAAGTGTAGTAGTTTAGTTTTAGGGTCTTATGATTTTTTTTTTTTTTTACCCCTCTGGCACAAATATAAAAATGCACGCACATAAACGCACGTATATTCCTAATGATATATACTGTGTATGTGTGTGTGTATGTATATATATATATATTTATTTACACGCTCACACACACTTGGACCGGGTTAGCCATAAGGTTATATGTAACATGTCATTTATATACAGTACATTCTGTGTTACTATAAATGTGCGTTTTTGTAAATGACCGCTCATGTAAACTGGTTTACAGGTTACCAAAGAGTAAACTGATCTGGGTAATCCATGCAGTGCTTTACTCTGTACGCTCAATCGCTGCCTGGCAACCAGCCTGTAATCAGAGGGCGTGTCTCATTAGAACACTGCACGCTGTGCTGCCAATCCCAAGATGGCCGCTCCCATACACTGTGATTCTATCAACATAATTCTTCTATTCACAGATATTATGCTTTCAAAGGGGATTTATTTATACATACAGTCTCCTTACTATGATATATGCCAACATGTGTAAAGGTGATAGGTCCTCTTTAAGTCTTGTGGAGTCCATGCCTTAATCGGTTAACTCTTTGCCAGATTAATGGGCACCTACATAATATTAGGCAAGGTGGTGTTATTTAATGCCATTGATGATCGGAGTATACGGTATATTATTGTGTTTTTTGTTGTGTTAATTCCAATTTTGCTTGAATATTATCTTTGGTTTCTTCAGGGTAAAGGATGTCAAGAATTCTGCCAATGTTACTATGGGCTACAGAGGCAGTTTAGAGTAACAAAATTGTCTCCAGCAATGGGCTACACGTTCAGACTTGCTGCGAAAAATGACATGGGCATGAGGTAAGGGCCTGTCCATACAGAATAATGCAGATGCTCTCCCAGGTCCTCACTGTGCTCATCGGTGAAGGTTTCCATGTTTTCTTTTCTTTCTCAGCGGTTTTAGTGAAGAAGTTCTGTTCTACACCTCAGGCAGTGCTCCGACAGTGCCAGCAAGTCCAATACTCATTAAAGCTGGAATTAGCTGGTTGTCACTGCAGTGGACTAAACCCTCAGGTACACCGTCTGATGAAGGGATTTCTTATATTTTGGAAATGGAAGACGACAACTCGGTATGTTTGAGTAAGAAAAAAAATTACTAAAGTGGTTAAAATAATCATTTAGGGAATAAATATAAAATATATATATCTTTTAGCATTGGCCTAATGACTTTGAGGGTATGTGCCCACGATGCAGAAATGAAGCAGAAAATTTCAGCAGCATTTCTGCGTGTTCTTGGCAGTGAAAAGCGCTTGTGGATTTTGCACGCGTTTTTGCACCGTTTTTCAAATGCATTAGGACCTCAAATCTGCATGCAGAAACGCACAAATAATGGACATGCTGCGGATTTTTTTCATGGGCACAGAACATGCAGATTTTCATTGGGGATCATGGGGCACGGATTACCAAGCGTTTACGCTGCGGAAATTCCGCAGCAAAAACGCTTGAAAAACGCATAGTGGGCACACAGCCTAAGGGTTTGTCTGATATATTTTGGGGTAGAGCTGTGAATTTTGATCATTGTTCTGCCTAATTGGATACACTATTTGAACCTGCTGTGCTTCTCTATTTTGTTGGATGAAAAAGACCTGTGACAGGTCGTGACGTCGCATCCTGTGTTTGAACTTTATCACCTCCTGGATGCTCACTGCTATTTTCCTTTAAAGGGAACCTGTCACCTGAAAAAAAAACACTATTAACCTGCTGGTTAATAGCGTTACTAACCTGCCCGGCGCCTGCACGTAGCCAAACGATGTGGGGAGAAAATTAACGTGATTTTCCCCCGGCAGCTTTCTGGTTTCAGTCACGGGGGCGATGCCGGTTCATTCAATGCTCTGAGTATACAGAGCGGCGGTTGTATCCCCAGCCCTGACTGACACTCGCTCTGCATTAGGACTGGCTGTCAGTCGGGGGCGCCGTTACAGGCGCTGCTGTGTATACTCAGAGCTGTGACTGAATCTGCGCCGCCCCTGTGACTGAATCTGAATACTGGCGGGGAGAATAAAGTTCATTTTCTCCCTGCAGTGTTCGGCTAAGTGCAGACGGGTAGGTTAGTAACGCTATTAACCTGGATGTGTAACCACTGCAGTCAATCACTGGCCACAGCAGTGACCAACACGTCCTTACATGAGCCAGTAATTATTGATAAAGAGAGAACAGAAACTACAGAAATCTTCTCGGGACCCAATAGTCCTCAAAGTAGGAGTGGCAGGGTGGGTGCAGTTAGGGGGATTGCTACTTCTTTATATAACACCATCTTTAGTGTTGTTTTTTTATTTTTTTAATTAAGGGTTATATATTGATGTGCTTTTTGCAAGCAGAATTCCAAAGTACCTTCCAACATATGAATATTTTAATGTTCATAGCTAATTATCTTGACTTTATAATAATCCCAAGGCTATGTTCACACATCACTTTTTGCTGCTTTTTTTCTGCAGCCAAACCCTGATCTTTTGGTAGTAAAAAAAAAAAAGCTGTAGATAATAAGCAGAAGGTTTTTCTGCATTTTTGCTGCGTTTTTCAGGATTCCAAAGTTCAGCTTTGCTTCTACCATGCAAGCATGGTATTGGGCCACCAATGCAAGACATATGTGAAACCATAATCATTTTTGGAAAAAAGGGCAATTTTATCAAATTTATTTTGTGAAAAAATAGTTAATTTGAGTTCATGACAAAATACAAAATTGCAAATCTAAAAACAGCGGGGGTAGTTGAATTGGTCCAGTATAGTGTACCTAAGACATTAGCAGAGCATGGAGTTGGTCTGGTATTGTTCAATTTCACACATTGGTTGGGCATTGAGTTGGTAAGGCTTTGTTTACTTTTTTACATATCACTAATTTAATTAAACTGTACTAATACTTTAATTATGCTGCTTTTGCAGAGCCAAGATGTATAAATAACTCATGTTTAATGTTTCTTAAGGTTGGGGAGTGGAGAACTGTGTTGTTGTTTTGTTTTTTTTTTACCTTTGTGAAAATCTTAATAAAAAACATTTGATTTAAAAACAGCCATGCTCCTGTGAGGACACTTAAGACATTTTGGTTTAAATAACAAAAATAAATGGGTTTCACATCCTGGTGTACCTCCATATTTTTTTTTTCACTTAAAACTGTACAAAAACTGATGGCAACGTTTTTACTGCTTTTTTGCACTTACTCATTGCTTTCTATGGGTGCAAAAACGCTGACATGTTGCAGTTCTCAAAAAAGCAGCAGTTTTCCTATTCAGTCAGGAAAAAAAAACAAACGTATGCATGAGATTTCTGAAATCTCATAGCTTTTGCTGGTACTGTAAAAAGCCGCTTTTAATTTGCATAAAAAAAAGGAGCAAAAAAAAACGCAGCAAAAATGCAGTGTGTGAACATAGCCTAAGGATGTGGATCTCTTTATAGAAAATGCTCAGTGACACGAGAGTTATAAATTGCAGCTGTTTCATTCCTGTAAACCATAGTTCTATAGTTCTCCAGAGTTTGGCTGCAGCGGTCACATGTCCACATGTTATGCCATGCATTGCTCACCTTCATTAACCATATCCTTTGCTATTGTTGTCACTGCCAGGAAAATTAATGTAAAGTACATGGCCGGGCCTTCTCTATTCATTCTCCATCTGGGTGTGGTGTCCAGTATTTGCCTCCCTAAGGGGCTCAAAGAATCCCTTGTCTCCATATAAATAAAGCCTAAATGTAGGACCCGCATCTATTAGACATATATCTTATCCTGTGTGGTAGTGTTGTAGATGGGGAAATGTTTGTGAGCTTTATTGGGCACAGATGTGGATCCTGTTTTTTTTGCTGAAGGATGATTTTATACTCTATTAATCACCTGCTTTAAAGGGGTTTTCCACCACATTTACAATGAAGGTCCTGGGGGTGCATGAAGATAAAAAAAAATAAATTGCCTTTTGTTACGCATTCACAGTATGAATGTCCTTTCCAACTGTTGACATCAAAATCGGGCGTGGGAGCGTCACGTTACGGCTGCAGCAAATCAGTGGCGGCAGCCTTCTCATTCTGTGGAAATAGGCAACCACCACAGGTTTCAAAAAGAAAACAGACCCCTGACCAGACCCACTTATCTCCCCTGGGTGCTGCAGCATTAGTACAGTGGCAGCACCCAGGGGAGAAGAAAACAAGGAGTGGTGAGGGATGCTGGCAATGACATTATATAGTATATTGACTTGCATATAGTATGTCTCAAGCCCACTAAATAACGGCATGTGTAACATCCTCATAAGTATGTGCCACTGCATGAGTTACCATATAGTATATGTATGTCAGTTGCCATGTTTCGTAATGGAAGGTGTATCTGCAACTCTAACCTCAGGATACACTACTGATCCTTCCTTTTTCTCAAAACTTGTGATGCATTTGTCATGTGATAAAGGACAGTCTACATTAAAGGGGTTGTCTGGGATTGACATATTGGTGACCTTTATCGACCTTTCAAGTGAATAGGAACTGATCTGCAGCATTGAGGCCAGGCCAATAAGCAGTGCACGGAGCTGTTGTACACATCACCTAGATCTGAGATGGTTGGGGAGGATGCCAGGTGTCGGGCCCCATCTCATATTGATGACCTATCTGATGGATTGTTAATCCTTATGTCAGTCCAGGACAACCCCTTGAAGATTTTCTTTCTTGGTAGTGAAGCATAGTCAGTGCATACACCGGCAGTGAAGCATAGTCAGTGCATGCGCCGGCAGTGAAGCATAGTCAGTGCATGCGCCGGCAGTGAAGCATAGTCAGTGCATGCGCCGGCAGTGAAGCATAGTCAGTGCATGCGCCGGCAGTGAAGCATAGTCAGTGCATGCGCCGGCAGTGAAGCATAGTCAGTGCATGCGCCGGCAGTGAAGCATAGTCAGTGCATGCGCCGGCAGTGAGGCATAGTCAGTGCATGCGCCGGCAGTGAGGCATAGTCAGTGCATGCGCCGGCAGTGAGGCATAGTCAGTGCATGCGCCGGCAGTGAAGGAATTCATATCTACGGCAACTCTTGTAGCAGTACAGTTGTATAATCCTAGCCGTATTATCATCACCATTATAGGATGGCTCGTGCTGCTACACCAATTTCTTACTGTAGTATAATAACATTATGTGAAAAGGACATTGCTTTGCTTAGCAACAGATGCGATAATTATTCCATTCTCTTACACATTAAATTGACTTTATTGAAGTTATTAGAGAACAGAGGAGAATATGAGGTGAGACAATCGTGTTCTCAGCAGCTCTGGTCAGATATAGATATATATCACTCTCTGTAATAAATGAATAGCTTAGCTACAGTCCCACATTTTACACTGTATTAGTATATTGAGACCGTAAGCTGCCCAAACCAAATCCTAAAACTTGTGTGGCCTGTGGCTTTAGATTTTGCCCCATGTAAAAGAGGAGGTTGGAAAGCTATTCTAGTCAATCCATAACTTATTTTTATCAATATACCTAATTATATAATAATTGTGTTGTTTTTTTTATTTATGAAGCTGCATTTTTGCAATAAATTTCTGAGACATCTTATTGTTTTATTTTCTTAGGGCTATGGATTCAAGCCAAAATATAATGGAGATGATCTTACATTCACAGCAATGAACCTGAGGCGCAGCACAAAGTACAAGTTCAGGGTATGTGCGTTCCTCTGTATATTTTGGTCTGTATTGGGGTCATTTATGGCTTTCCATCAGAGGCTAGTCACGATTTAACATGCCAAATGGGCTGTATGAGTACCAAATCTCAAGCATTTACGGCATATCCTCAGGATACGGCATGTAATAGGATATCCATATATTACTGCAAGCTTAGCATTTAATCAGCCCACCGGTCTCAGTCCTGATTCACTTGTATGCCGTTTATAGAACAAGGGGAAGCCGCTGGATGTCGGGAACGGTTTATTTCTAGTTGAAATATTAAAAATTTGAAAGGCAAAGACTAATCAGTCTGATCCATATTTGCCCATGCTGCAACGCTTTTCTTGTCTGTGGATCCCTTTGAAATTATAAGGATTCTCCAGTCAGATTGTAATGTTTATGGCCATTTGTAAGGTAGATATGACTGCTGATTATTCTCCGCTTCCTCTTCCATCTCGTAGCTCTATCAGAGGTGCAAAGAACTGAGACTTTGAAAAAATTTTGTGTTGATGGCCCGGGTAATTTTCTTTAACTTTAAAAATATGTATGTTAAAAATAAATATATGTATTATTTGTAATTCCCGTTCACTGTAAAACATGGAGCCAATAATAATTACCATATCCGATCTGAACACCGGATAAATAAAACTTAAGTAGTATCTCCTGTTTACACTGTTGGCTTAAAGCAACACTAAACTTTAGGAAAAACAGAAAAAAATTCTTCTATTCATCTCCTCCTTTTGAGTTTTAAAACTGGCCATACATTTTTAGATAGTGGTTGGTCTTCCTGGCCTCCCCATATGCTTCAGCCAAGCATGCACATTTTTTAAATAGGGAGAAAGGAGTAAGTGACTGTAAGCATTTCTCCTTTGTGAACAAAATGATCAGGCATGTTAAAATTGAGAAGCCCTATCCTTTATTCATCCCACATCAACATCACAGTGAGAGAATAGGCACAAAGACTGACAGAATGTGCTTCAGCTTCCTAGTAAGTGTTTATACAACTCAGAAGAGTTGGATTCACTGCTTTACTGGTTAGCACTGCTGTATAATGCCCTCCATGTTGTCTCTGAACATATACTATATAGAGCAGGACTCCTTCAATGTATAAGGGATATATCAGAGCAGCTGTTCTGGTAAACAAATACAGGATACAGTTCATTCATATTATGGCCAGAGACGGTGTTATTTCTCAAGTACACCCACAATCGCTATTTCTGAAAGGACAGGTACATGTAAAGACTCTTTTCTTTCTCAGTTTTCCACCTGAAAATATAGGAGATCAGCGGGAAATTATAACTTGTATTCTGTTTTTTGCTTTTGTAATTCCTTTAAAGGTTAGGTTAAGCTTTCCTTTTAAAGGAGTATTCTATAGTTATTAAATTGCTTTAGTTAGACAGCATGGAAATAAGCAAGTTTGCAATTTATTTGCTTTTTCGATCTGGTGTCATTTTCCTGTAATGAGAGCTTTTATCTTTCATAGTGTGCAACTGGCTCCCATGGAGCTCGGCCACTAGTGCCTGCTCAGACCCTGAGAGTGCGCAATAGTTACATTTCAGACGAGAGGTTAACTCCTAACATACTAGCCATCTCTTTCCAGCCCATTGATCTCTAAACAGCAGTTAGCTGCTCACCTCCCTTTCCACCCCCTGACAAGCTGCTGTTACAAATCTGTCAAAATCACCTGCACCCACAATCAGCTGCTTCCAGAACAGGTCTCCTAATCACAGCTCTCACTTTTCTGAGTGGTGTGCTCGCTCAAATTCCCTGTCATCTCTGTGTAAATATAGCGATAGCTGTGTACTCCCCAGAACAAATCACTGATAGCTGAATCTGTTATAGCAGAACTTTATGCTGAGGTTCTTAGTTCTACAAATTCTACAGCTCTGCTATTTACAAGAACCGTCACTCAAGGAAGAGAGCCCGCCCTGCCGCATACCAAGAAGTGAAAGAGACTGGAAAGCTGCTGTTCAAGAGACAACTTGGGAATAACTCTTTAAGCTTATGTAAAAAATAATACTAGAGCACTTTCTTTTTCCCAATTAATCTGCCCCCGTAGACCAAATGTTCCTGGAAGTTGCATGCAAGCAAATCCTTTTGTTACATTTACATTGTTTGACAATCTGCCCTGCAGTGTAATGTGTTTGTTCAGCTATAAGCATCGTGCACCTGTTAGTTATGTCTTCCAATATTCAATCTGGAACCCTAATTCTAGGTTATTGCATATAACTCAGAAGGGAAGAGCGGTCCAAGTGAGGTGGTGGAGTTTGTGACCCTTCCAGACAGGCCAGGTGCACCATCTAAACCTACTGTGAAAGGAAAGGTCCATGCACAAAACTTCCGCATAGTTTGGGGTAAGTGCTGCTGGTTTCATTTGTTCTAGGTTATATCTGAGCACAGATTTGAAGTTTTATACAGAATTATAACGTAATCTGTATGAAGTAGAAACATAACTTTGTAAGTACATTGCATTACTTATTTTGCAATACTCTTGAGCTGTATTATATCCCATAGATGCATTTACAGCTTTGCCAGTTGGCTCTGATCAAGCATCCAATAACCCAAACTAACAGCAACATAGGGAAAATTTCATCTGAATCCATCTTATGCAGGCATTCAGCCACCAAGAAAAGCAGAAATATCATCCAACGGATATGTAACTGCAGCTGTGGATTATAATACAGACCGTAACTTGCTATATGTAAATGGTAAATGCTGCAAGGTGAACATACAGCTTTACATGGACTGCTTGTATTGTTCACATTTTGCTTCCTTTAATAATTTTCTATAATTTGCTGTTATATAAATAAAGCTGACAATGTAGTATTTTTAGTATTGTACATACTAGTACATTATGGATTTATGTGTTATTCTCCTATACACTCGCTGCTAGTGACATCTATTGGATCTGCTTACGATGGCCTATGGTTTGGGAAAACAGACTGAACCCCATTGCAGGGTAAATACTTGGAATCTAGTTAACCTGTGGATTCCCTGCTCCAACTGACTTTGTTGAAAAATCTGTGTGATCCAGTTCACAAACCAAACTTATACATTCAAATGTATCTGTCTATGATGTGAACAGACGCCATGCATTTTGTATCCGTGGGCTGCCCATTACAAACAGACATGTGATTTCAGGCTGATGTGAAATCTTTATAAGAATGTTTTTATTTTTTTTTCCTGATTGAACAATGTAAAAATGTGTTTTTTTTCTCTTTAGATCCACCGAAAGATAACGGAGGATCAACAATTACTAAGTATATTGTAGAAATATCTGAAGAACAAAACGGTAATTAACTCATAATATGACTTTGCTACGGTATCAAGTATAGCTTTAAATGGCTATGTACAATTCTTTGTAAAATATAATGATATACACTCAAGTCATGAATCGTTTCCTGGCACAGTTCTCTACAATCTACAATTCCAGGCGTGAACTCACAATGATAGAATGCGTTACCCTACCCCTGCACCGAGTGTCCTCAGAATTAAAAATATTTTTTAAGGTTTCCCTCTTAATAATTAGTTTGGGAATCGCTGGTCCATTGTGATCCTGTCATCATCTCTTAGTTTGCTTTACCATACTGTCAGGATTTGATCGCCGGCACCAGAGGAGGCCGTACTACTCATGAACCCAATATACTTATAACTATATTACTTAGTAGCTCAGAACCCCGAGGTACATTTACACCACCCAATGTGCGGTGATAAGTTACATGTTTGCCAGTTGACATTCGTTTCACGCTTCAAATGTGCTCAGAATGATCAGTAATAAATTATTCAGTGCTCTTAGGTTGCCATTGTTCTCGGCAGCCCAGGTCTTGTTATACATGACAATGCACTGCCAAGGACGACGATCTTTTGGGCCAACCAGAAGATAATTTCACCCAGGAAACTCGTATTTTGCTCATTAGTTGGGTGATCAGCCGAATAAGTAGGAGTGCTCGTTTCCTGACAGTACAGTGAAAATGCAACTTAACACCACAATATTTTCTATGCAATTTAAAATCACAGACCATTTTCTCTCCAGTCTTGATGAGGGGGCGTGGTGGAGTCATACGCTCCTGATTTATGAAGAGGGTCATGTCTCTTCACAAATCAGGAGCGTCTTATTCGTTATGAATTAGACCAGCTGTGGCGTCACGCTCGCGCTGCACCCCCCTCACGCTCCAGTTCCGCCCATTTTGGTTTAGCTGGGAAAAATGCCAAAAGTTACAAACTTTGCTCCGCATCTCCAAGTTGCACCAAAACTTGGCAACTTTTCGAATCAATTTACAGCAGAATTCTGCCTAAATTGCTTTGATGAATCGGGGCCATAGTATTATTATTTATAAAGGTAGTAACCCTGCTCGACAACTTATTTTGTTCTTTTTATCCTGTTTAGTCCTTTTGTCGGTGTCTGCTCTGACATGTTGTTCTGTATTTGTATAACCATTCTTCTTTTGTTTCCTCTGTTTCTACATTTTGTATTTGTGGTAGGGCTGTACCACCACCTTTTGTGACGTGCGGTCTATTCATATAAAGCTATTCATTCCGCCCGATTAAGCATATTTTTAAGAGAGATTGTCTTTGTTAAATCATGTGTACAATACACTGTGATATTTCTCGTCTATCAGAGCTGATCAATGGATTTCCGCTTATGAGTGTATTACATTGACTCTAGGAAGCTTTGATGGTTAGTTGTGTATCTCAGAATCCTTGTTATAGCAGTTGTAGGAAGCCAGCACAGATGGCATTGAGACAATGGTTTGTGATTGGCACCAATCTAATCTTTCAGGAAACAATTGGGACACTGCGTACTCTGGGGTGGCGCGAGAACATGTGTGTGACCACCTGAGCCCTGGCTGCTCCTACAGGATTCGAGTTCTCTGCGGAAGTGAAGGTGGACAAAGCCCGGTATGGATTCCGAAATGTTCTTGATTAATCTGTTTGTAATGGTGATGCAGATGAGCTCTGGGGGAATGTATCAAAGGTTTTCTGGTGTCAACAAGTTGATGACAAAGTTTGGAGGTTTTTGAAATATTTATGACGATATCAACACGTTAAGGTAAATTATAGGGGGCAGGGACAGGTGAGCATTGACAGATTCTACTGTAATGTATGCAAGGAAACTGACAATTTATAGTGGTAATCTACACCTGCTCATAGCTAAAGGTTTTGGATTGGCGAACAAGACCGTATTCCTTGGCACACTCCATTCAAAGCATGTGTTACATACAGTGCAGGGTCTGAGAGGAACTTCAAAGAGCTATTCCTGTGTCATTCACTGTCCCCGCAGGGTTTGCACTAGGCATAAGACAGAGGATTTGTTTAGCCCAGAGTATTACTTTAAAGGGAACCTGTCAGTAGGATTTCACCTCCAAAACATGTAGCTCTTTCAAAGACAAATCCAGCAATACTTTTACCTAGACAGTCCGTTCCTCCATTACTGAGAAATAAGCGTTTGAGTTGCTGGGGTCCTGGGTTCAAATCCCACCAAGGACAACATCTGCAAGGAGTTTGTATGTTCTCCCAATGTTTGCGTGGGTTTCCTCCGGGTTCTCTGGTTTCCTCCCACACTCCAAAGACATACTGATAGGGAATCTAGATTGTGTGCCCCAATGGGGACAGTGCCGATAATGTCTGTAAAGTGCTGTAGAATTAATGGCGCTATATAAGTGAGTAAAATAAATAAAAATAAATAAAATGCAAATGACGCTGAAGAGCTATGGTAGATCTGAAGCCTCTGTCACTCCAGCTCTGTTCCCCACTCTGCTACGTCTCCTCCTGCTTTACTGACAGCCTCTATGCTGTGTGACTTCAGGCAAAGGAGTGTCAGTCATGCAGGAGGAGGTGGCGCTGGGCGGGCAATAGAGCTGGAGTGACAGAGGCTTCAGATTTACTAAAGTCCTTCAGCCTCATTTGCATATTGATTAAAGCTGTCTGACTTCTTAATAACTGAGGAATGGTGGACAGGAGATAAAGGTACTGCTGGACTTGTCTTTGAAAGTGCTACATGTACATTTAAATGTGTTTTGAGGAAGGGGGGGTGAAATTCTGCTGACAGATCCTCTCTAAGATGTTCCGCCATTATATCTGTCTGACTGAGTGTATGTGCACACGGTGCGGATTTGCTGCGGATTTGACGCTGCAGAATTTCTGCACCTTTTCTGCATCTGATATGCAAATTAGGTTACTTGCCGTTTTCGGTGCGGTTTTTACATGCGGTTTTGCCGCATGCGTTTTTTGATGCAGTTTTTATGCATGCGTTTTTCATGTCTTCATGTTGAAATTAGAGAATAGCTTTTCTTACACAAACTTTATTGATCATCATGTACCGTTTTTGTGTGCGTTTCCGTTGCGGAAACGCACACAAAACACACATGCGGTTTTTACGCATGCGGATTTTCCTTATCTAATGCAAGTCTATGGGGAAAATCCACCTTCGTTTCCGCAAGAGAAATAGACATTCTGCGGATCTGAAAAACGCACCTCATGTCCGTTTCCGCAGGTGCACAAAAACGCATAGTGGGCATGGGATTTCTAGAAATCCCATCCACTATGCTGTAACATCTGGATGCTGCGGTTTTGACGCTGCATAAAACGCAGCGTCAAAACCGCAGCAAATCCGCACCGTGTGCACATACCCTGACATATTTTTTCCTACTAGCCAAGGAAATCTTTCAAGTAGCAAACCTCAAATTTTTAGCACTGCTCTTTAAAAAAATAATATAAATTTTATTATTGGTTTACATTAAAGCAAAAGCAACCCTCCAGTTCGCATTCAAATGTTAACAATAAATGCCTAATAACCTTGCTAAACAACCTGGTGTCTTCCTCTTTAATATGTTATTTGGAGGTCTTCTCTGGTCTGGCCCATTTAAGAGCAGGAGGGATGTTTTAGTCTAGACTTGTACACACTGTTCTTTATTAACTAAAATTAGTAGTATTGTGTGAACATAGCCAATAATAATAATCACCGGGTGCAATAGATGTATTGTAGATGTATGTAAAATAGAGAACATATAAACAGAAACCGGCATATACAACAGACGCACACCATATATTTATTAAGTATAAAGAAATTACACAAAGATGAGCATTTCCGAAAAGTTTAAAAAAAAACAACTAAAAAGCAAACCTGATATTTACCACCAGTCACATAACCATATGATGGCATAAATAGTAAATGTGTTCACTATGTGCCTAAAAATGTATAAGTCACTAGATTGGAAAAGGGCTTGAAATTTCCAATGAAAGTCAGAAATAGAAATAATGTGGTGTCCAAATCTAAATAAGTGATACAAACAAGCCCACAATAGAGAGGTCCTGATGTATAGCATTGACGACATGGAGAAAACCCCATGCGTATTGCTGCAAACTGTGCAGCTTTATCAAGGGTATTTTGGTCCATTTTATTGTTATGTGACTTGTAAATATTATGTTGGCTTTATTTTATTCATTTGTTGTTGTTGTTTTATTTTTAATCTTTATGGAAATGCTTATCTTTGTGTAATCTCTTTACACTTAAAGGGAACCTGTCATCACGATTTAACCTCTTAAAGTAAAGGTATGGTCATAATAGCCCGTATATACTGATTTAATGGATACCTGTAGTGAAAAAATCCATAGCCTGGTTCTTGTTTAATTCCTCTTAGAGGTTTTGGTGCAATAGCCTCTTCGTGCATCGAGGTGGGACTGTGGGTAAGCGCCGGAGGCTGGTGGTCTCCAGCATAATGCCGCCAGAGGCGGCACATGCTCACATTAACCTCTGGTGGTCTCCTGCAAAATGGCAACTTATGTGTAGATCAACCGGCACCATTTTGCTGGAGAACGCCAAGACATGAATGTGCATGGGCTATGCTAGCGAGAAATTTAGAAAAGGAGGCTCATACATGGGCGGAGGGGCCATGGCAGAGCTGAAGACCCTACCCAGAGTCCTGCCCTGATGCACGAAGAGGTTATTGCACCAAAACTTCTAAAGTGAATGCCCACACCTTTACTTTAACAGGTTAAATTGTGATGACAGGTTCTCTTTAATATAAATATCTTTTGTTTAAAATGATTTTGGTGTGCCTACCGTTTGTTGTATATGCACTGCCCTTTATTAGTCTCATACACCACACCTGCTGTTAGGTGGACCAGCCTTGAGGGGGCTTCTCAGACCCCCATAGCACGGTGTGTATACAGAATGCTGGCAGCCATAATATATACATAAAGCGAGGTCTGGGATTCAGGAATTCCACCAGAAACAATAAAAAGCAGAGCACCAACTAATTTAATTATTCCTTTTGCATTTATTATAAAATTTTTATCATCAGGTGGAGGGTTTCTTTAAAATCCCTCAGCAGAATGACATATTACATTCGTAGATCCATAATCACTAATTTGAACCGTTTTATACCCCACTGTGTAACCTACAGTAACGTTGGGGAATATGGTTTTACCACTTATGTTATAGGCCAATAATTGTGATATAACAAGTTAATATTGCTAGTGGCTGTAAGTAATGCCTCGGCCATGATGGGGCCAAAGCAAAGACACTGTTCAGTTCTGATCAAATTATTCCCTCCACCCAATGCAGAATTTATACCCCACAATATGACCATTGAGGTGGTGGCCATGGAGAATGGTCCATGATTGTAGGTCCTTAATGGGGTTCTCTGCTGCGGACCATCTCTACATGTTGGAAACGTTCATTGACAATTGACGAGCTGATCACAAAGTGTTCCCTTGCTGGGACCCCGAGAAATCAGCTGTAATCTGTGGGCAAACTTGGTGGAAAGCATTCTGTTTCCCTGCAGCACCACCACAGGAGAGATTAAGTATTGCACTGTACCGCTGCAGATTGATAGATTGGCTGTGTGTCCAGGTCCTCCAGAAATAGAGGTGCTCTTTGTAACCATTCTTCACAGCTGGTGTACCACAAAAATAAAGATACACTTTTTAGTCCAGCAATTGTCAGTTTGGTTTGTAGAAGCTGAGCTTTTAATTATTAGGGTTATTTTTTGTCACTACTTAAGGTTTCAGAGACTTTGACAGTACAGACCCCAGCTGTGATACCTGGACCTTGCCAGCCACCAAGACTCCAAGGAAGACCACGGGCAAGAGAAGTCCCGTTACGATGGGGTAATGTTGGCAGCATTCAAATTTACCTGCAAAACACAAAACATCTTAAAACTCTGTGTTGTGCAATTCCTCTCTGATTCCTCCTGTAAATGTATAATTAAATTACAATAGGATGTATCCCCACACACTCCAAGACTGTCCATTGTTATACTTGTGTTGTTGGTACACATCCTTTTTTACAAATATAATTGAAACATCCGGATGGAATAACAGAGGAAAAGCTGATCCAGAATTGTTATTTTATGAGCAATGGGACCATTCATGAGAGCTCTCAGGCCTCCTTTAAATGTTTATGGCAAAATATTTTTATTTTTTCTTAGTGGTGTTCCTTTGAATTTTAAGAAAATGAATTATTTTTTAAATTATTTTGTTAGGTTAAATTTGTTTTATATTTTTATCATTATGAAAAAATGTTGTTTTTTTCTGCAATATACTGACCCAGGCCTTATTTGTTTGTATAGAAGTGTTATCTGAGCATGCCTTAATCTGGGCAAAGGTCACTGAAGGGAGGAGAAGGTTAGCTGTAACATCACCTGCTGTGAACGGTGGAGCCTGCTATAGCTACTGCATATATTGGTGTTACCAGTCATCATAAGCCTGTCTGTGCTGATAATGAGACTTCTGAAAAGTCTTCTGTAGAAATTAGGAAGAATGAGTCTAGTAAAAGGCCTAGTGGCCAGTGTAAAAGGTCAGCTAATTCAATTAACTTACAGATATGGGGTTAATCTGCAGATTAATAGTGTTAGGAAGGTGCCCGGCCGCCATACTAAAAGTGCGGCACCTGAGAGAAAATGAACTTTATTCCTCCCGGGAGCTGTCGACCTTCTGTCAGAGAGGCGTACCGGTGCAGCTACAGTCACCGCTCAGTACATAGTAAGCACGCCCCAACACTTTGACTAACACAGCTGTACTCTGAAATGCTATAATATGCAAACGTTGAATATATGAAATTGGAATTGCATTACTGCTATAGAAAAAGTTATAAAATGAAGATACTTAGTGCACAAACTGACCAGTTCATATGAGCCCATCAGGCACGGCAAGGTGTACCCCTTATGATGGGACCATAACCTTATATACCTCTCCCGGGCTGAAAGCCTACATTTTTAAGGGTAGGCAAGATCCAGCTCTAATTAAAAACACCTTAGGCTGATGGAAGGAGCTCAGTCAGAAAGGAGTATGCTTCGACTGACAGCCGCTGGCTCCCGGGAGCTGCAGGTTAATAGCGTTATTGACCTAAAAGGATGACCTTTAAACAAGATTATTTTCTGATGACTCATTCCCTTTAACATCCTGCTTGTATATTAGGTCACATATCTTGAACCTTGTTCTCTTTAATCTAACACATCTTTATATATGCATGTGTATATATTTCTTGCCCATCATATACAGAAATGTTACTTTTTATGCCTACAGCGCCCCCTCCAGTAGATGGTGGATCCCCAGTCACCTGCTACTGCCTGGAGATGTCTGCTTGTGAAGGTGAACAGAGGGAGGTATACCAGGGAAATGACATGGAGCACACAGTTTGTGGTCTTCTTCCAGGAAAAGGTTACAGCTTCCGGATACGTGCAGCAAACAAAGCTGGGGTGCGTATATTTCTGCACTATGAGTTGTCATTTTGCATCAGGTTCTGAAAATTTTTGGTGGTGGTCATCCTGATCGCTACTTTTCATATAGATCCCGGAACTCATGGATTAGCTTTAGTGGAAGTATTCATCCAATATAAAGTTTAATTCATCCCTGTATAAGTAAAGCTTCATAGACTATGAACACCCTGCACATGTGCAATCGTCTATCCCAAACCTCTCCATCTTTGCTGCCAGATTCTTCTCGGCTGAAAGATCCGACAAGGCGACATAGGACTCATTATTCTGATAGATGTGGGGTGTATCATAAAATTCTATAGTCAGGTAGGGATGTAGGAAATAAGCGATAAAACAGTGAGGCATCTACCAGCAATCAACTCTGCTCCCTATGGAAAAATGCAATGGTCATAGCCTATAGATGTTTATGCTTAAAAATTATTGTAAAAGTTGTGTACTTGCTCTATGGCACTTTCTGATACCATTTAGGTAGTTGTAATTTTAATGTTTAGTATTTTATTAATAAAACCATAAATGTTTTATGTATTCTATAGTTTGGACCATTTTCTGAAAAGAGTGAAATTACAACCGCACCAGGATCCCCAGATCAGTGCAAACCGCCTCAGATAAGCTGCAGATCTGCAACATGTGCACTTATACACTGGGAGGTAAGAGTATAAAATAAAATGGATGGCCTGTAGTCATAGCTGCAGGCCGCTTTTTGACCAAAAAAGTGAGTCTAAGGCTATGTGCCCACATAGCGTTCTTGTAGCGTTTTTGCGGTCGCGAAAACACTTGTAAAACCGTCTGCCGTGCAAAGCTATGTGAATTTGGATGTGCTGTGCACATGATGCGGTAATTAGCGCGCTGAATTCGCATTGCGTTGCATAACGCAGCATGACCATTTCTACCGCGATTACGCCGCAAATTTGCGGCCATTGAGGAACATTGAAACGCAGCAAACCCGCAGGTATATATGGATTTGCTGCGTTTCAATTAATTTCAATGGCCTCGAATTTGCGGCGTATTCGCGGTGCATGTGGTACCCAGGATGAAGAGGAGGAGACTACAACTCATCTCATCCCGGGCTACCACACGGTGAAAAAAAGAAATAAAAAAGTTAAAAATAAAAAAACCTATATACTCACCTCTCCGGTCTCCTCCCGGCCGCGTCCTCTCTCCTCGGCGTCCCGCGGTGTACTTGCAGGACCTGCGGTGACTTCATTTAATCAGCTGATGGTCACGCGACCGCGGACGTCAGCGGTCAGGTGATGGTCGCATGACCGTCAGCTGACTAAATGACGTCACCGCAGGTCCTGCCAGTACACCTCGGGACGCTGAAGAGAGAGGACGCGGCCGGGAGAAGACTGGAGAGGTGAGTATACAGTTTTTTTTTATTTTTAACTTTTTTTTTTAATACTATAGATGCTGCATTTAAAGCATCTAAGTTGGTCACACAATATAAATCCATGCCGGATGCATGGATTTATATATATTGTGTGACCAACTTGTCAAGCACTTTACGAAGTGATGCTCAAAATCGCTTGGAAAAGTGCTTGAAAAAACGCATGTAAAAACGCTGAAAAACGCTTCTCCCTGGCAGAAAAGACGCATGTAAATCTGCATGCATTTTTTCTGCCAGAGAGAGGCAAAAACGCTCTGCATCAAATCTGCATGGTGGGCACTAACCCTTATAATGGTTTATATTAATAGGAAACTGCAGTCACGGTGCAAAAGCCTTACTATATCTTAACAGTTAAAGGGGTTTCCGATTTTGAATAAACCCTTGTTCCTCGGCTGCAGTATATTTAAAAAAATTTTAAAAAAAAAAAAAAATTGTGCTTTACTCAACACCCCCCCCTGTTAAGTGCAGAGTCTCCGAGACTGCTTTCAGTGTCTGTTATTGGCAGCAGCACTGCAGCCGATACCACTCAGATCCACTGAGGTCAGTTATGTGGCCGTCAACTCTGGCACAGCCACTGCACTCAGTTATTGGATGCAGTCCTGTCAACATGACATCAGTGCTGGAGACCAGAACAGTCTCGGCGCTGGACCCAGGTAGGGTGAGAGAAGTACAGTTTGTTTTTGTTTTTTGTGTTTTTTAATAAACAAACTGCGGCTAGGGGAAAGGGGAGTTCTGAAACCAGATAACCATTTTAATGAATTGTTGATAGTCAGTGGTTAACAAGATTGACCTCTTGAAATAGTTAACAAAATTTCTGCTCGAGCCATAGCCTTTAAAAACACCTCCACAATAAGTGCTTAATTTACAACTTTTTCACCAAGTGCAATTCTTGTGGAAGCACAACCAGCGAATCAGATTGTGCTGAAACTGATTGTTCTCCCTCTATCCTTAAAATTTCAACCATCTCATTATCCCAGTTTCTACTTCTTATACCTATGAAACTTCAATAAACACTGGGAAGGATGGCACCAGAGAGATCACTCAGATCCCACCGCTGCCATCATATGTGACGAACCCGCACCTCGCCTCCCCGCCTGATGCCACTATTATGTCAGAGGGATCAAGCTTTATGGTCTCCCCACATGATGTTCCACACCCCCTGGGGACACGCAAGGTTAGCCTGGTACAGTTTTGCACAAGCACCCCCTGTCCATACAGGCCCAGGTAGACATAGGGAGTGAGAGGATGTGGCCCACACAGCCGCTGATGTGACACAACACTCGCTCACAACCCTGACAGGCTGAGAGGCCCCTTTCACGAACACCAGTGAGACAGAGCCCTGCCAGCCCGGTAGAACTGCCACCAGTTCCTCATTGCATATAAGCCCGGTCCATTAACGGGATTATATCGGGTCAGAAACCAGCCTCGGGAGCATGTGAAGTTAAAACCTAGAACACGGACGTGTGGATTTGTGGATCGAGATAAGAGCAGCCCAAGGTTAAATGATATATTTAATCGCCTTAAGGGCACACTAGACAAAACAATATATACACAATGGTTATACATATACAATGGTCAGATATGCAAATACGGGTAGTAAAAAAAAAATAAAAGCAGATGAAACATGTCAGTTACCGGTTTGATATTCGGCCATGTTAGCTGGGCCGCATGGGGACATGGGGTGCCAGCTAGTGCTGGTTCCAGTTCTTTCCAGCATGTTACTCGACGTGGCCCCCCCTTTGAAAGTGAACAGCAAGCATGACAAAGAGAGCGCAAGGCCTTACACAAGCCTTTGTCTCCTTGGTTGGTCACTCCTTTTTACGCCCCCAGGATTGTCCTTATCCCCCTTTCAACAGAAGGTCATTGGGCGGCGGTTCTGGCGCCATCGGAACCGGCCTGGCCCCTGTTATGCTTGGAGACCAAACACTTCTTTGCTACCTGGCTTCTACTAGCCTTTCTGCGTATCTCCTCACCCTAGGGTGCTAGAACGGATCGAGACCCTGGACGGCGTTCGGCCTGTTCTTGAGATCTCAAACAACCAGCAAAGTAACTGATACATCGCTGGAATCTAATGCCCCTACATCATGCTGCTCTCAGGATAGCAATGATCTTGTGACAGATTCTCTTTAAAAATGTATTCTAACACTCTTTTAGTCTTCATTAACAACTTTACAGCCTGTGCCGTATTTGTACGCACAAGGCTGTAACCCCCAGTTCAGTGAGGGCTCCGGCGGTGAGCCCTCACTGAACCGAGCACATGTGAGCTGATTCTTACAGCTGACATGTGCCCCCAACTGCCGCGGGTGGAATCAGTGGGGGTCACTGATGGGTGGTCATGACAACCCTGGGTCTGCAGCAGAGTCCAGTGGTTGTCATGAGCTGATCGCTATGAGCGCCAACTAGTGGTCGGCGCTCATAGCACAGGACCATTTCTGCTACACAGAGGTGATCTGCTGATCACCTCTATGTAGCAGAGGCGATCAGACAAGTACTGTTTCTAGTCTCCTATGGAGACTATAGAAGCAAGCAAAAAGTGAAAAAAAAAATGTTTTTAAAAATATAAAAAAAATTAAAAAATATATAAATGTTTAAATCACCCCCCTTTCGTCCATTCAAAATAAAATAATAATAAATAAAAAAAAAACACTTACACATATTTGGTATCGCCACTTTCAGAATCGCCTGATCTATCAATATAAAAAAATAATTAATACAATCAGTAAACGGCGTAACGAGAAAAAAATTCTTAACGCCAGAATTAAGTTTTTTGGTCGCCGCAACAGTGCAATAAAATGCAATAACGGGCGATAAAACATTGGATCTACCCCAAAATGGTATCAATAAAAACTTCAGCTCGGCGCGCACAAAATAAGCCCTCACCCAGCCCCAGATCCCGAAAAATGGAGACGTTACGGGTCTTGGAAAATGGCGCCATTTATTTTTTTTTAGCAAACTTTGGAAATTTTTTTCACCACTTAAATAAAAACGAATCTATACATGTTTGGTGTCTACAAACTCGTAATGACCTGGAGAATAATAATGGCAGGTCAGTTTTAGCATTCAGTGAACGTGGTAAAAAAAATAAAAAAAAAAACATCTGTGGTATTGCACTTTTTTTGCAATTTCACCGCACTTGGAATTTTTTTCCCGTACACGATATGGTAAAACTAGTAATGGCGTTGAAAAGTACAACTTGTCCTGCAAAAAATAAGCCCTCACCTCCATATTGACCAAAAAATAAAAACGCTATGGCTCTGGGTACAAGGGGAGCAAAAAACGAAAATGCAAAAATGGAAAATCCCAGGGTTGCGAAGGGGATAAGTAAATGCAGTTTTCCTGGTGCTATGACATATGTGCCCAGCAAATACAGCATTTATTCAGCCTTAGTGTGCACCTGAGCATTGAGCAATTTCACGCCATGCAGGTCATGTATATCAGTTGTGTCTGTAGAAAAATAGAGTTCGCATTCAACAGTCCTATTTTAAATGATAGACTCTTCGGGCATCATATGGTTGCCAGCTTTGAGAAGGTGCGTAAGGAACTGATGGATTTTTTTTTTTCTGGTCACTGTGCTCTCTAACTGCAAATTATTAATCCTAAATGCAATAAATGTGCACAAGCTGGTTATAAAGATGTAATGTATCCAGACTTTTATTTTTTACTCTTCATCCCACAGGCCCCCAATAATAATGGTGCAGATATTACGGAGTACAGAGTGGAGTGGGGGGGCATGGAAGGCTGCATGCAAATTTGCTACTGCGGACCTGGCTTTACTTACGAGATGAAAGGTCTTTCTCCAGCAATTGTCTACTACTGCAGGGTTCAGGCAAGTTTCTGTATAATTATCAGGTTATTTACTGCTAGAAAAACAAGGTCTGTCTTGGTTTTGCTGCTGAAAGTTATCCTCTCCTGTGCTTCGTTCTCATAACTGCAGGCTGTGAATGTTGCTGGCACCGGCCTCTTCAGCGAAGTAGTCGCATGTTTGACTCCTGCTTCTGTACCGGCAGCCGTGACAAACCTCTGGGGAATGAAGGAAGAAGGACTGGAGAATCCGCATTATTACTCACCTTCCACCTGCCTCGCTGTAGAATGGGAGAGGCCGTGTGACCACGGCGCCGAAATTACTGGCTACATTTTAGACTATGGAGACAAGCAGACCATCACTGTAGGAAAGTCGTCCAGCTACATTATAGAACAGTTACAGCCAGACACCACATACAGGTACAGAACAAATCACAAGGCATTGTTTGGTAGAAGTGTATTGTCCTGAATGATAGACGTTGCTGCAAAATGTTAATCTTGGTGGTAATTTCAGTGTAAACTGTTAAGTAATAAATACGTCACTGCTCTTAAAGGACTTGTTGGTAAAATCTTCGGCATTCACTGTAGCACTTGCTAAATCCGAAGAGTGTGCAATGCGCACACTACTTTCCAGTTTCATACTTTCACTCAAGTTCTGACTAGTTTTAGCCCCTGCTTGCATTGTTCTTTTGAGAGGTGGCCGAGACTCTGGTCAGCACATTGACGACCGCTGGGACTGACAAGCGGAGCCGAATCCTAACAGTGTGTGTATCACACATAGTTAGGATTCTGAAAGCTGCGGTGCTTGCCGAAGATTTTACCAGGTGTGGGTAACCCCTATTGTATCTGCGGTCCTCCCCGGAATTATATTGAAACATCAAGTTTGTATACAAGTTAATAGTTTGAGCTCATTTGATTGACACATCCTCAGTGAAAGAATAATAAGGGCTTTAATAGCAATTGATAATGCAATTTATTATAAGAAAAATCTGTTTTATAGTTTTCTCTAATGTATTCACATTGTTGCAAATTTTTCTGTTTGCTACTTACTAGAATACGGGTTCAAGCCCTAAACAGTCTGGGAGCAGGTCCTTTCAGCCACTCTGTAAAATTGAAAACCAAACCTCTTCCCCCCGAGCCCCCACGGCTGGAATGTGCGGTGTATGGTCACCAGAGCCTTAAGCTGAAATGGGGAGACGGCACGTCCAGAGCCGCCCCAACAGACTCCATTCAGTACCACCTTCAGATGGAGGACAAAAGTGAAAGGTGAGGAGATACCTGCTGTCATTTCACCTGTGCTACAAAATAAAAAAAGTGCTTAATACACATTATTTATTTTACATTATTGTCTTGTTTGTTTTAATCAGATTACTATGAACTGAGCATAGATATTTGGTTTGTCAGTGGCTTTTAAAAGAATAATCCCTTTTCTCCCTGATGGTAAAAGGTGCCGGGCGACCACTTATCTGCCTCCCCTTATGAAAGTAATACACATACTTACCTGAGTCTTAAAGGGGATCGTCTAATAAATGTGAGGCAAGGTATGAAGTAAACGCTGCATCCATAGAGCACGCTCCTTACACACATACAGTAGTGATTCCTCACCTGGTCCCTCTACATGCACAAAAGGCTGTGGACCTAGTGGTTACCACTGCCACAGATGTCCACATGATTCTCTGTCCTGAAACACCTGATCTTGAAGAATATAAGAAAATGCAGCATCACTGAATGTCTTAGTTTTCTATTTTATGACCATTGACAATTTGTAAAGATAATGATGCAAATGTATCAATATATTATCACACCTTTAGAATTATGGCTGTAGGGCCAAGTCCCATGTTCATGAAGCTCCAGCGCTTGGACAGTTAAGCGGGATCAATAAATCTCTTCTAATGTCTTTTTATATTGAGCAAAAACATTTAAAAGTGCAGCATAGAAGTTCAAAGTGTCTATAGTTTGTTCTGTTACTTTCCATATTTACACATTCTATTCTTTTTCTTCATCGTCAGGTTTATATCCTTATACAGAGGTCCTTGTCATACGTATAAGGTGCAAAGATTAAATGAGTCCACATCACACAAATTTCGCATTCAAGCTTGTAATGAAGCTGGAGAGGGACCCTTCTCCCCAGAATATATATTCACAACCCCTAAATCTCTCCCTCCTGCGCTGAAAGGTATGTGTGGCTATTCCAGTATGCAGAGAAATATCTAACATACATTTTACTGCATTTCTTAAAGTCACAGGAGTTCGATCCATTTCTTCTTACGTTGTCCTACATGTCTTCGCTTACCAGCTCCCCGAATAGACCGAATAAATGACCACACCTGTGAGGTCGTCTGGGAATCCCTGGCCCCAATGAAGGGCGATCCAGTCATCTACATTCTACAAATTATGGTCGGGAAAGACTCCGATTTTAAACAGGTATTTCACCTCCTAAATCACATAATTTATTTTACATCACATGATAATGAATGATCCAAAAGAAATCCAGATTAATATATATATTATTAATGAGTGTACAGAGCTCTCCTCCAGGATCCCTACATGTGCAGCCTTAATTCGACAGTGTAGGAACAATCCCTCCAGTGCTTATTCAGTAAGTTAGGATGATTATCGCACTTTCTGTAATGCCCCCATTCACAGTATATGGCTGTTGGCTGAACGATGGTTTAGCCGATCGTTCGTCATCCGGCTTATCTCTCCCAACTCCTATGTTCTCTTGAAGGGCCGCAGACAAACTCTTCTGGCAGCAACTTATTTCACAGCGAACAAAAGGATTTCCAGTCCGAAATCAGATCTGCCGTATCCTTATCTGTCACAACATAATCTATGGGGGCCACCATATGCATTGGACCGTCGGCTGAGCCCATTGACGTTAGTTTAATGTGTATGGGAGCCTTAAGTTTGGCTCTCTCCATATGATCCAAAAAACAGAGACAGCACTCAATTGGAAAGTGAAAAAAAGGTGATGGTTTAATAGCCCATGTGGCTGTGGCAATGTTTCGGTCCCAAGTTGGGGACCTTTCTCAAGCTTGGGACTGAAACGTTGCCACAGCCACATGGGCTATTAAACCATCATCTTTTTTTCACTTTCCAGTTGAGTGCTGCCTCCGTTTTTTGGATGTTTTGAGGTCTGGTATATGCCTGGGAGGCTTTTTGCACCTAAAGTCTATCTGTGCTGCTATTGAATATTTTCAAAATCTCTCCAGATGATGCTGCAGAATCGCAGATGCATGAGTGCAGGACTGCTGAATCTAGTCATTTGTTTACAGTCACAGGTGACTGGTAAGAAATCTTTAAAATCAGAAGCTCCTGGGCCCAATGCAAAATCTGTAAAAGGCTCCCTATTTACCATGTGCCATTGACACTACTTCTGAATTCATATAAGTCAGAGGGTCCTTTGGGCTCGCTCATTTTAGGTGTGACTGTTACCTATGGCTAATTCTGTGGCTGAAATACATCGCTTTTGAGAAGAACAAAGCTAATTAAAAAGCATAGGAGATAAGAGGGAATGGCTAAGGGTGTAATACTGAGCATCACTAAAAGTGAGCTTCTATGAACTGATTTGCGGCATTAAACAATCGCCAATCAGCACACAATCAGTTAATACCCTATTTCGACAGGCTGCGCTTAATGCAAGCTGAACATTTTGTGGTAATTGCTCAGCTCTCATAGCCTGGCGTTATATTCTGCAGTGCAATGTGCTGTTGGGAAAGATGATGTTTCTTACAGCACAATAGAAACTGGAAACTGTCAAAAAAGTTGGTTAAAGTATATATTCTTACTTGGCATCTTTAGGTTTTGCATTGGAGATAGGTTTGGTACTTATATAATGTTTTCCGATCCCTATTTAATATCACCCACCTTCTCCTTCCATTTGAGCCAGATCTTTTACTTATGTAAATCTGAGCTGTAGACATCAGGAGTCGTCTTCTGTCTGTTCATAACTGAAATGAGAGGAACATCTGTACTAAAAAAGCAAATCTTATTAAGCCTAAGTATAAGCTAAGATACAAATGAGTATTGGCTTCCTCTCCGGAGATCAATACTGATGTATTCATTAGACTTTATTACAAGGTTTTGTTCTACCGTACATTATAATAGTTTCCCTACAACTGGTTCATCTTTGTGTTGGTTGCGCATATATTTGCTGTTGTAATTAGGTTTAATACATTACCAGACTTTTATGTCAGATGCAAGAAAGAAAGCTGTCGACGCCAAATATCGATTTTACATGTTACTGAATTACAATTTTAAAAATATAACACTGCAGAGTATATTAATTTAGCAAAGCAAACAGGACTGTATTACATTAACTAATAAGACTTCCTGCACGACTAATCCTATTAATATGTGCTCTGCTAACTAATTTACTGAGGACATGGAGTCTACAGAAACAGAAAACTTCAGGGGCTTTCAAGCCTTTCTCTTTTGCTCTTCAAGGGGTCGTCCGTTTTCATATAAAATAGAATGGTAGAGTTGGAGGGGACCTCCTGGGTCATCTGGTCCAACCCCCTGCTCAAAGCAGGATTCACTAGATCATCTCAGACAGATGTCTGTCCAGCCTCTGTTTGAAGACGTCCATTGAAGGGGAACTCACCACCTCTCGTGGCAGCCTGTTCCACTCATTAATCACTCTGTCAAAAAGTTTTTTCCAATATCTAATCTGTGTCTCCTCCCATTTAGTTTCATCCCATTGCTTCTAGTCTTTCCTTGTGCAAATGAGAATAAAGCTGATCCTTCTACAATGTGACAGCCCTTGAGATATTTGTAGACAGCTATTAAGTCACCTCTCAGTCTTCTTTTTTGCAAGCTAAACATTCCCAAATCCTGTAACCGTTCCTCATAGGACATGGTTTGCAGATCGGTCACCATTCTGGTCGCTCTTCTCTGAACTTGCTCCAGTTTGTCAATGTCTTTTTTAAAATGTGGTGCCCAAAACTGGACACAGTATTCCAGATGAGGTCTGACCAAAGAGGAGTAAAGACCGATAATGACTTCACGTGATCTAGACTGTATGCTTCTGTTAATACATCCCAGAATTGTATTTGCCTTTTTTGCTGCTGCATCACACTGTTGACTCATGTTCAGTCTATGATCTATTAGTATACCTAAGTATACTAATATATATACAGTACAGATCAAAAGTTTGGACACACCTTCTCATTTAAAGATTTTTCTGTATTTTCATGACTGTGAAAATTGTACATTAACACTGAAGGCACCAAAACTATGAATTAACATATGTTGAATTATATATTTAACAAAAAAGTGTGAAACAGCTGAAAATATGTCTTATATTCTAGGTTCTTCAAAGTAGCCAACTTTTGCTTTGATGACTGCTTTGTACACTCTTGGCATTCTCTTGATGAGCTTCATGAGGTAGTCACCGGAAATGGTCTTCCAACAATCTTGAAGGAGTTCCCAGAGATGCTTAGCACTTGTTGGCCCTTTTCCCTTCACTCTGCGGTCCAGCTCACCCCAAACCATCTCGATTGGGTTCAGGTCTGGTGACTGTGGAGGCCAGGTCATCTGGCGTAGCACCCCATCACTCTCCTCCTTGGTCAAATAGCCCTTACACAGCCTGGAGGTGTGTTTGAGGTCATTGTCCTGTTGAAAAATAAATGATGGTTCAACTAAGCGCAAATCAGTTGGAATGGCATGCCGCTGCAAGATGCTGTGGTAGCCATACTGGTTCAGTATGCCTTCAATTTTGAATAAATCCCCAACAGAGTAACCAGCAAAGCACCCCCACACCATCACACCTCCTCCTCCATGCTTCATGGTGGGAACCAGGCATGTAGAGTCCATCCGTTCACCTTTTCTGCGTCTCACAAAGACACGGTGGTTGGAACCAAAGATCTCAAATTTGGACTCATCAGACCAAAGCACAGATTTCCACTGGTCTAAAGTCCATTCCTTGTGTTCTTTAGCCCAAACAAATCTCTTCTGCTTGTTGCCTGTCCTTAGCAGTGGTTTCCTAGCAGCTATTTTACCATGAAGGCCTGCTGCACAAAGTCTCCTCTTAACAGTTGTTGTAGAGATGTGTCTGCTGCTAGAACTCTGTGTGGCATTGACCTGGTCTCTAATCTGAGCTGCTGTTAACCTGCGTTTTCTGAGGCCGGTGACTCGGATAAACTTATCCTCAGAAGCAGAGGTGACTCTTGGTCTTCCTTTCCTGGGGCGGTCCTCATGTGAGCCAGTTTCTTTGTAGCGCTTGATGGTTTTTGCAACTGCACTTGGGGACACTTTCAAAGTTTTCTCAATTTTTCGGACTGACTGACCTTCATTTCTTAAAGTAATGATGGCCACTCGTTTTTCTTTACTTAGCTGCTTTTTACTTGCCATAATACAAATTCTAACAGTCTATTCAGTAGGACTATCAGCTGTGTATCCACCAGACTTCTGCCCAACACAACTGATGGTCCCAACCCCATTTATAAGGCAAGAAATCCCACTTATTAAACCTGACAGGGCACACCTGTGAGGAGAAAACTATTTCCGGTGACTACCTCTTGAAGCTCATCAAGAGAATGCCAAGAGTGTGCAAAGCAGTCATCAAAGCAAAAGGTGGCTACTTTGAAGAACCTAGAATATAAGACATATTTTCAGTTGTTTCACACTTTTTTGTTAAGTATATAATTCCACATGTGTTAATTCATAGTTTTGATGCCTTCAATGTGAATGTACAATTTTCATAGTCATGAAAATACAGAAAAATCTTTAAATGAGGTGTGTCCAAACTTTTGGTCTGTACTGTACCTAGTAAGTATACATACCTATACCTATATATATATACCTACTAAGTATATCTAATATATCTAACAAATAGATTGTTTAAGGGGTAAATCTTCTGCTTGTGGAGAGCAAGCCGGCATATGGAGACTTATAAGCCTCCTTATTTTAGTGGTTAAAAAGAATTTGGAATTTGTGTTTCCATTTTCTGGAACTTGTTCCTTTTTACATTTTTCTGTCGATGGACTTGCGTAAGGGTTTTTTTTGTTTCCGTGATTTTGATTTCTATATATATTGATCTGCTTATGGATACTACCATGCCAAATATGTGTTTTTACTTTTTCAAAAATGTCTATTTTTTGTTTGCGATAATTTTGAACTTTGATTTTTTATTTACTTTACTTTTTTGTCCTCCTAGTGGACCCAAACCTGTGATCGTCTGATCTCTTGTAATATATACATACTGCAACACTAATGGTTAAAAAGCAGTGATCAGAGCTAACTCAGCTGTATATCACAGCTGACACCTGCCCATTATAGAGCTAGCTTAGTTCCTTAGGTTGCTCCATACTCCCACAAAATGTCAGGGGATAATGATTAGGTATTTATAGAGCTCCAGTGCATCTAAAACAAAAAAGGAAGCAATTTTGCAAATAGTTTTAAAAATCTATTGTTTTTGTGTCTTAAGCATAGTCTTACCCTAAAGGTTTGGTAGACACTAGTGTTGAGTGAACGTGCTCGGATAACGTGCTATCCCAGCAAGCTCGGGTGTTATCCGCAGCCGCAGGGAGGCAAACATATTAGCAGAGCACGCCAAAGATACGCGGATAACACCCAAGCATGCTGGGATAGCATGTTACCGAGCACGTTCGCTTAACACTAGTGTCTACCAAACCTTTAAGGTAAGACTATGGGTCCTATTCATCAAGACCGGCATTGTTCACGCGGATCTTGATGAGGTGATGTGCTGGAGTCATAGACACTCTTGATTCATGAAGGGGCGTACAAGTTGCGTACGGCCGAGCGTCGGACAACTGGCATAGTCCCCTGTGTGCGCCTCGCTAAATCCTACTCCTGTCCTTGCTGGAGTAAGATTTGTGGCGTAGCGAACACAGCCGCTCATCATGACTTTGATGAACAGCAGTCACCACACCTCGTCCTTCCCCCACTCTGCCCACCTTGTTGGAACTGGGCAGAGCTGGGTGGCTCAGTAGTGGCTCAGTGGTTAGCGCTGCAGCCTTGCAGCGTTGGGCCTGGGTTCAAATCCCACCAAGGACAACATCTTCAAGCAATTTGTATGTTCTCCCCGAGTTTGCGTGGGTTTCCTCCGGGTTCTCCAGTTTCCTCCCACACTCCAAAAACGTACTGATAGGAAATGTAGATTGTGAGCCCCAATGGGGACAGCGATGATGTCTGTAAATTGTCTGAATTGTAAAGCGCTGCGGAATATGTTGGCGTTATATAAATAAAAAGATTATTATTATTAACTGGGCGAAAATTGCATTAGAATGTCAGAATTCACAAAATTTTAGCTCAGCCTCGTGTTGCGCCAAAAGGTTTGATTAATCGTGCCCAATAACTATTACAATCCTAAGTGTTACATTGTTTAGATTGTGGCTTATTGGTGCAACCTCAATGTTTTTGATCTGATGGTGACATCTGATCCTGTCTCTTCCAGGCATATAAGGGACCCAATACATCTCACCGATACTCTGCCCTCCATTTGAACTGTGAATATCGATTCCGCGTATGTGCCATTCGCCAGTGCCAAGATGCTGCCGGACCTCAGGATTTGACTGGTCCTTACAGTGCCACAGTCCTTTTCATCTCACACAAGAACGAGTCACAAAGCAACACCAGCAAAGACATTACTGAACCCACAAGGACAACAAGGACGCTGAGCGACGAGCAGTGCGCTGCCGTCATCCTTGTGCTGTTTGCTACATTCTCCATCCTGATTGCCTTCATTATCCAATACTTTGTCATAAAGTGAAGGATCCCCATTTAGCTTTATCCTGATCCCTATACTTTATTTTTTTATTTTACATCTACTAAAGAAAAACATACATTTTCTTTTACAAATTATCTTGCTTTTAAAGAAAACATGGTGGCATGTAGTACAGCATCAGGACTTCTGTAGCATGTCATGTTGTCACTTCTGTCAGCCACAAAGCTTGTCCTATTGTATGGTTGAGCCGGACAGACCTCGACTCGTATGCCATGTGGTGTAATGTTTACACACGTCCAACGCTCCTCAGTTCTTTCATGGTTAAAAGATTGACCTTGTGCAAGGATGATAGAGATTTATTAAAGGGTCACCTTAAGTGCTGCAAAAAAAAAATACATTGTTTAAAAAGTGGGGGTGGTGTTCTCATTGTACTTCTACCTCCTCTGTGTCTTAAATCTACCCTTTTTGCTGCCTAATGCGTTGCCCTCTGGCGGTAACAGGGTTTTAATCTGAATACAGTAATTTGTCTCATCTCAGGCAGTAAATACAACTGGAATTTCTAAAATGGCATGTCAGATTAACCAATTAGTATGGGGGATAAGGAAAGTTCAGAAGGTATGTATTGTACATATTACAGATGGCACAGCTGCTGTCCCGAGTGAGGCTCGATCGGAAGTCCGATGCCTTGCAAAGACGTGATAGGAATCTTGCTTTTTTTAGGATAAGCCGCTTTACCTTTGCCCGTTTATTGTAGCAGACACCACCTCATTTTTTCTGAAGTGGACGAAGAACCTTTGGACATGACAAATTCTGCTGTTAAGTATAAAGGAAATGTTGATGCCTTAACCAGATGCAAGGAATCTCATAGACCTGGCCATAATGGTGACTAGTAGGCACGTATACTGCATCAACTAGTCTGAAAGATGACATGGAGGAACCAATGCGACCCAGCGGGCTGTAACTCCTCTGATAACTAGGGTGTCCATGTATGACTGAGCTCTCAGGACTGTGACTTCTCCAGCCCCCTCTTCTTCTGCATTCCCAACACTTGCAATACATCTCCAGTGGATTGATTAACCTCTGCCAAGCCAAGACATCAATCCCACTGTGTCTGGTCAGTGACGTTACTGGTAATTCCAGCTCCACATTATTTTTTGATCACTGCAGGATATATAAGTAATGATCAAAGGGGGGGAGGGAAGCCGAAGCCGTCCCAGACGGCCACATTCTAGTATTAGCATTAGGAAGGTGTTATTAATACTGCTACCAATTTTCACAAATGCAAATCTATTCCGAATAGGTGGTGTAAAAGCCCAATTCATCTGTGAGAATAGTAGGGGAAATGGCTTCTAATCCGGCCAAAATTGTAAAAAAAAAAAAAAAAAAAAAAAAAAAGTTTTTGCCTGATTTGGACCTTCATTTTAGAAGTTGATAAATTATTAGTGTAATGATTGACACATCATATGTACAAATACAATAAGGATGTGCTTTCAGAGTGTAAGTGAATGGGACGGAAAATTCATAACGAATTACCGTTCCCACGATGTGGATGAAATCTCAACAAATCTCATCCGCATGCTGTCTGGTTTGTTTGTTTTTTACTGAAATTGACCTGCAATGTGGATCTGTAGGTCAATCTCCATTGCAAAATTTTATTGTGGATTACAATGTAAAAGAATTAAATCCACAGGAAAAATCCACATCTTGCTTGCTTTGAAACTCTGGCAGAATGGCTGTATAATCCTTTTTTGCCACCTGATATTAAAATAAGCATTTTTTGAGTACAGCTACAGTTGGATTTATACAATTCTTATTTTAATCACCAGATTATACAGCCATTCTAACATGGATTTCTTTCAAAGTAAGCATACCAGCCTCATCAGGTCTAAGAGCTCTATTTAATGTATATGGTTTGCATTGTGAAATCTGATGACTAATCCTCTTTATTGTTTTACGCTTTGGTTGGAACAGATTTGTATGCTTTATTTTACCTAGTTTGTTTTTTTTATTGGCATTTATGCTTAGTTAATACTACATAGATGGTTATATTTTATTTTCTGGTTGCAATGGCTGATGAAGGACCAAATAGGATTCAGGGCTCTTGACCATTTCTAAATTTTCGTTGGAAAAGCTGACATTCTCCCATTTTTGCAGATTTCATAAGGTCCTAGCGTGAAGCACCATTACCTTGTTTGTGCCACCTTTCTATTCTTATACGCAGTTTTAAGAACGGTTTGTCAGGTTTTCTATTTGGTAAAGCTGGTGCTACATTTTTTCTTGGCAACTAACGACAATTCTTTCCTACCATGCGGAGATCAGCCTTGTCCTAACCAGCAAAACAAATTCTACATTTACTTCTGACCCCCCCAGGTCCCTGTGGTAGTTTTGGGTGCCATACAGGGCTTGCGGATTACCACTTAAGATTGCTCTTTGGAAATTCAGGTAAGCCTCAGCACTTTTAGCTAACTAGGATATAGGTTCATGGGCTACCACTAGTCTTATAGCTGCCCGGCCATTGTGGCTGCCCTCTTTACATCAACGCTCAGTTTCTAGCATAGCCTTTTTCTGTTTCTTATCCCATTTTGTTATCTCTCTCACCAAAACTTAATGGCAAAATTTTGTAATTTGCACTGAAAACCTGTTTTTTTTTTTGCAAGCTGCTTTATTTCTTGGGGGAAAAAAAATGTTTAATGTAATGTCGGTCCTTAATTTGTACCAAATTGTTAATTGCATGTAGTCTGTGTTGCATAGAAGCACTTTTCAAATTTTCTCCTGCTTTGTGAGCTTGCGTATGTAAGTTCTCTAATGACCAGAACGAAGTATGATATTGGGCACCTTCTGTGCGGGGATCGATGGACTGCCAGCGTATATGAACCGTAATGGAAACCTTACTGCTCACATAGTGTCTGATCCCGCACCCATCCTCGTCCTCTTTATTTATTCTCTGCTATGTCTGGAGCTGGTGAATCACTGTTGTTTTAGTTTTGTTGGGATTGATTAGCATTTTAATGTCAATGAGCACTTCTCTTGGATAAATAAGCGGCTAATTCTTGCTATGAAGCTCTTTTCCAGAGCTGTTTCTCCAGTAGTAATCGGCATGTATTGTAATTGTTTGTGTCAAATGTGTTTTTTGTAGATTTTTCACTTTGTTTTGTTACAACAGATGTTAAACTTTCAGTCCTCTGGTGGTAACAATGCTCTGTCCTATGATTCGTGATGTGTGTTACCTCTGTTATCTTCTCTTCCTTTGTCACCTTTTTATGTATCGGTTAATAGCCTTCTGTATGTGCCATGTTCGGCCAGTATAAAAGAGGTTGTATGTATTTGCCCAGAAATTTCCACACGGTTGAATGTCTAAATTTAAAGTCACTCAAAAATTATCTAAAGTGACTTTGTTTTTGTTTTGTTTTTTTCATAGCAAAATTCAAGATGAATTCCTATTTTTGATAGTACGTCATTTATTAGTGCATCTGCCACTGAGTCTCAGTGCAGATATCTGCAGAAATAAGAAAAAAAAAGCAAAATAATTTTTAATCTAACCTTAATAATTTTACGTCACACACTGTACATTCCAAAAAAAAAAAGAAGGAAAAAAACTTTTTAAAATCTTATAGGTACACTACCAAACATATCACTATAAATTGTATAATGTTGGACTTCATAAAAAGGAAAAATGTATAATCGCATAGAAATATACATAAACAATGTAGCAAAATTCTATAAAATCTGTGGAAAATAAAAGTTGTATAATTCTTTCTCTTGTGTATTGTTTTTATTATTATTTGGCACATTGGCTTTTATTTTACATTTTCAGTCTCTTCTTATTCACTATGATTCTTAGTAATTCTTAGTAATTCTTCTTAGTAATTTAAAACATTTCCCAGCTTCTTGTTTGTTTTTTAATAGTTAGAGCCATTATTTATTGTGTTGCAAAAACAGGCCATCGAGACATGATCCCAAATTTGGCACATGTCACCATAATCCAATATTATAATAATGAGGGCTGAACTGTATAACAATCTACACAACTAATAATTACGAGTAACATGGCAAGCTTTATCTAAGAGAAAAAAAAATGTGCATAAACATGATAAAAATATAGAAAATCATTCATCCCTAAGCTGAAAAACAAAATAGAAAAACTCTACGTCAATGGCCTCTGTGCTGTCTGATATTGGACTTGCTACATGTCCACAGACCCGTAAGTATTTAAGCCCTGAAGCATCAAAGTGATTATGTCACAGCTCTGGTGTAAATAGCTTTGAAAAGCTGCAAAAACGCAGAGTTGCACAAAAAGTTTGCGACTTTTGGCTTTTTTATGCCAGTTTCACCTAGCTGCGCCAAAATGGGCGGGAAGGGGGCTTGATGCCACAGGCTGTTTAATTCATGATATGTGGCATATCTTACACCAGAAATATTACTTCAGTTCCTGAGTGGAATAAGATTTGTGGCGAAATCCACAGTGAGGTTCATGCCACTTGTCAGACGCTCCTGTGAGAGCAGGAGTTACTTTATTCTGAATCCATTTTGATTTTTGTACGTGTATCTTTTGCATACCAAAATGGAGTTTGAGCCAGTATGTGTGTGAGAGAAGGGGTCCCTTAGGAATGTCTTTGTCTAAAAACTTAGAGAAAATATAAGGAAGAAACAAAACTAGAAGGTAGAGAGATTCCTAAAATCCAAAAACTGGGTGTAGACAGAATTACCTTTAGCCAATGAGATGTATGTATGCTAATGCCAGCATATATGTAGAGATAAGCTGAGCCAATTATATTGTTACCATGTAACATGTTACCTTCATCCTCCCCATCCACCTCACCTCCTCTTTAGAGCTATTCCTCAATATACAATCCTGTGTCTCTAAGCACAGACAGCCACCTCATACCCTCTCCTGCTCCCACCTGCTAACACTTTATCTGCTCCTCCTCACTGCTGGTGATATCTCTCCAAACCCCAGCCACCCACCCCCACCCCGCAGTCACTTCTACGTTTCATCCTATATCTAGTACACATTTCCGCAACCCCTTTAACCTTATACCCATCCGCCCAGCCCCCGCTTACCCAGTCCCACTAACAGGAGCTCTATGGAGCGCTTGCTCCGTCTGCAACAACCTTTCCTACATTCATGATCTTTTCATCACTAACAAACTTTCCTTCCTCGCCATCACCGAAACCTGGCTCACAGCCTCACCAGCTGCACTTTCTTATGGCGGACTACCATCTTTCCCACACCCCTGCCTCAGCGGCAAGCATGGTAAAGGAGTTGGCTTTCTCCTGTCAGACAACTGCTCCTTCTCACATATCTCACTTCCACCCTCCATTACTCTCCCCTCTTTTGAAGTGCACTGTGTGCGCATTTACTTCCCCTCCAATCTCCAACTGTCTGTCATCTACTGTCCCCCAGTGCCAGCCACCACCTTCTTAGACCACTTCACCAACTAGCTACTTCACTTCCTTTCCACTGACATCCCCACTATCATCATGGGCGACTTCAACATCCCCATTGACACTTCCACTCATCTGTCTCTAAGCTTCTATCCCTCACTTCCTTCTTTTGGCCTTGCTCAATGGTCTTCAGCCCCCACACACAAAGATGGCCACAATCTGGACCACATCTTCACCTGCCTCTGTTCCCTTTCCAACCTCTCTAACTCTCCTCTCCCTCTCCTTCTTTCAGACCACAACTTACTCACATTCTCTCCCCTTTCCTCTCCAGGTCCACAAGCCCCCATCCAGAAACTTGCACATCCTCGCAGAAATCTCAAGCACCTCAACCTACACTCTCTCCAAATCCTTCCTCCCTCTTACAGACATAAATTCCATGATGCAGATGCTGCTGCCGCCTTATATAACACCACAATAGCTGCAGCTCTTGAATCGGTCTCCTCCCTCATACATACCAAAGCTCGCACAATCAACAGGCAACCCTGGCACACCAGCCTGTCTAAAGAACTGAGACGGGCTTCCAGGGTTGCTGAGCGGAGATGGAAAAGGTCCTACTCCAACGAGCACTTCATCGCATTCAAACAAGCCCTCACTACTTTCAGGTCCACACTCACTGCAGCAAAACAAACATACTTCTCATCTCTCATACCCTCCCTGTCTCACAACCCTAAACAACTATTCAGTACTTTCAATTCTCTCCTCTGTCCCCCAGCACCTCCTCCCTCTCCACTCATCTCAGCTGAAGACTTGTCAATCTTCTGCTTGAAGAATGAGGCAACCATCAGACAAAGCTTTTGCCATAAGTCCCCACAGTCCCTCCTCATATCTACTCAACTCTCCTCCTCCAAAACCAGCTTCTCCGCCATCATGGAAGATCAACTTTCCTCTTTACTATCCAAGTCACATCTCACCACCTGCGAAATTGACCCAATCCGGTCCCACCTCATCCCAAACCTTACCGCAGTCTTCATCCCAACCCTAACCCACCTCTTCAACATGTCACTAGCAACTGGTGTCTTCCCCTCATGCTTCAAACATGCCTCGATCACACGCATCCTCAAAAAGCCATCCTGTGATGCATCCTCTCAGTCTAGCTATCGCCCCATATTACTTCTCCCTTATGCCTCAAAAGTACTGGAACAACACGTCTATCTTGAGCTATCCTTCCACCTCTCCTCCTGCTCCCTCTTTGACCGCCTCCAATCTGGCTTCCGACCGCACCATTCTACTGAAACTGGCCTGACTAAAGTCACCAATGACCTACTGACTGTGAAATCCAAGTGACACTACTCTGTCCTTCTTCTGAACCGGTCATCTGCTTTTGACACAGTAGACCATTCCCTCCTACTACAGACTCTCATCTCTTGGCAACACAGACTTGGCCCTATCTTGGATCTCCTCATATTTAACAGACTGGACATTCAGCGTTTCCCACTCGCACACCACCTCCTCACTTCGCCGCCCTATCTGTCTGTGTTCCCCAAGGCTCAGTTCTAGGACCCCTGCTCTTCTCAATCTACACCTTTGGCTTAGGACAACTCATAGTCTCATGGCATTTAGTATCACTTCTATGCTTATGACCCACAGATATACCTCTCTGGACCTGATATCACCTCCTTACTAACCAGAATCCCACACTGCCTGTCCACTATTTCATTTTTCTTCTCTGCTAGATTCCTAAAACTTAATAGGGATAAAACTGAGTTCATCATCTTTCCACCATCTCGCTCAACCCTCCCCATCTGACCTATCTATCAAAGTCAATGGCTGTCCACTCTCTCCAGTCCTGCAAGCTCGCTGCCTCAGGGTAACCCTTGACTCTGATCTCTCCTTCAAACCTCATATCCAAGCCCTTTCTGCTTCCTGACGGCTCCAGCTCAAAAATATTTCCCGGATCCGCACATTCCTCAACCACAAATCTGCAAAAACACTACTGCATGCCCTCATCATCTCCCGCCTCGACTACTGCAACCTCCTGCTCTGTCTCTGTGGCCTCCCTTCTACTACTCTCGCACCCCTCCAATCTATCCTAAACTCTGCTGCCTGACTAATCCACCTGTCCCCTTGCTATTCCCCGGCCTCTCCGCTCTGACAATCCCTTCACTGGCTCCCCATTGCCTAGAGACTCCAGTTCAAAAACCTAACCATGTCATATAAAGCCATCCACAGCCTGTCTCTGCCATACATCTGTGACCTAGTCTCCCAGTACTTACCTGCATGCAACCTCCGATCCTCACGAGCTCCTTCTCTACTCCCCTCTTATCTCCTCTTCTCACAATCGCATACAAGATTTCTCCCGTGCACCCCTCCTACTCTGGAACGCTCTACCCCAACACATCAGACTCTCGTCTACTGTGGAAACCTTCAAAAGGAACCTGAAGACCCACCTCTTCCGACAAGCCTACAACCTGCAGTAACCCTCGCTCCACCATACCGCTGCACGGCCAGCTCTACCGTCACCTACTGTATCCTCACCCATCCTTTGTAGATTGTGAGCCCCCGCGGGCAGGGTCCTCTCTCCTCCTGTACCAGTTGCTGACTCGTTTTTGTTCAAATTATTGCATTTGTTGTTTGCTATGTATACCCCTTTTAAACATGTAAAGTGCCATGGCATTAATGGTGCTATAATAATAAATAATAATAATAATAATGTTTGACTTAACCTATATGTGACCAATGATGTAATAAACTCAGACCTGCCCAAATGTATCAGTTGTGGCTCTTCCGTGCACGTATTTGAATTTTACATTTTAATTTGGAACAGGCACAACGTCTCAGAACGTCCAACATTATGTGGTGACGACACTCCTGATTCCTTAAGAGGTTTGTGCTTTTTAATGAATCCAGAGCGTCTGATGTCACCACAACCCCCACTGATGAAAGAAGAAGAAGCTTGGTGAACTGCAAACAAGGTGCTTTCAAGAGACACTGTATTCCTGAGAAGAATACTTCAGTATATTGCCGTCACCGTCACAGGTATAAGTATGTGAGAATCATATTTGGGATACCTTTAACAATTCTCAAGTGAGGCCTGATAGACTACAATCGGCAAGGGCTAACATACATATATAATATACAAGTACAATAAATATAAGCTTTGACCGACCTAGTACAGAGGGGGAGAAGACCCTGCCCCCTTGAGCTTACAATCTTCAAGGTATTGGGGAAGGCAATAGGATAAGATGTCAGAACAGCTCGGGTAGTAATGAGGTGGCAGCAGGTTTATTGCAGGTTGTAGGCGTTTCTGAAGGGGTGGATGTTCAGGTTGCATCTGAAGGCTTAATTAGTGAAAGACAATCTGATGTACTGAAGATAATGTCCTGCAGAGTATGGGATATGCATCAAAGAAATCTTGAATATTTCTGTGTGAGCACATATAAAACCAGAAATGATGTGTGTGGAGTTATTGGGAGATTAGGCGAGGAATGTATAAAAGACACAGATTATGGACATCCTTGTATGTCATTATTAGTATTTCAAAATGAATTGTCTGAGCAATTGGAAGACACTGAAAGGATTGGCAAAGGGGACAGCTGGATTATTCAGGCAGGAGAGTTAAAACTGGATTTAGGGGAGTGTTATAGATGGAACACCACAGAGCAGGATGTTGCAATAGTTGAGGCAGGAGATGATGAGGATATGAATTAATATTTTTTTATTTAGTAATAATGAAAATCTGGATTTGGGAAATGTTTTAGAGTTAGAGGTGGTAAGGGCTTGGATATGTGGTTTGAAGGACAGAGTCAAAGGATACACTCAGGCAGCGCACTTGATAGACTGTAAAGTGGGGAGTGATTTATGGTGATAGATCACAGAGAGTAATTGAGTGAGATGGAGGAAAGGTGATGAATTTAATTTGGTCAATGATGAAGTGATGATACAGCATTTAATCTTAATTATCCAGATGTAAATTCAGTAGGCCAGGAGAAATACGCTATTATCTTTATGTTGACTTTTGAATTTATGCATCTTTCTTTGGTTGGTCAAGAAGCACAGAATATTATTTGTATAAACTTGGATGTTGACACTTGAGTTGATATTTACTGCAACTTATTGTCTGTTATCTCTGAAGGACTGGGACTCTGGGACATGAAACAATGATATTTGCTAATATGTAGATTACATATTGTACCAGGCCAGCTAGTTTGTTGACCTGCAGAGCAATGGAAGACAAACTATGCAAATTGATTAAATGCTCAAACAATTAGACATGAGCCCCTGCCACCTTCCCCCCTGACCTGTGGATGACCTGAGCCACAGATGTAAATATAAAAAGGGATTTCTATCATTCTGCAAGAGGAATCAGAGTGAATTGCCAGAGCCACAGCTAGGACAACATGGCTCCATCAAGAGGGACACAGATTTGGATTCTACAGGATGCCAGCTTAAGGGACCACTGCCCTGGCTGGAGGAATACAGATCTGCTCCATTGACTATCACAGAACCCATGGATACATTTGAGGAAACCAGGTCCCATAGAGATGTTTGGGGTAGCCAGGTTGGGACCCTCTGGTCACCTGGTTCCATAGAGATGTTTGGGGTAGCCTGGTTTGTACCCTCTGGTCTACTGGTCCCATGGAGATGTTTGGGGTAGCCAGGTTGGGACCCTCCGGTCACCTGGTACCATGGAGATGTTTGGGGTAGCCAGGTTGGTACCCTCTGGTCACCTGGTCCCATGGAGATGTTTGGGGTAGCCAGGTTGGGACCCTCCGGTCACCTGGTCCCATGGAGATGCTTGGGGTAGCCAGGTTAGGACCCTCCGGTCACCTGGAACCCATGGATATGCTCTGAGAAAGCCAGGTTGGGACCATCTGGTCACCTGGTTCCAAGAATATGTTCATAGAAGCCAGGTTGGGACCCTCGGGTCTCCTGGCCATGTGCCTCAATGGACTGTCAGCTTCCTAAGCTTGCCGTTACCTCCTCTCTGTGGGTGCCCGCCAAAAGCGGGGTGCCACAGGTGGGGGTAGTCTGCCCTGGAAGCCCCAAAGTCATAGCGGCTTTAATCCTGACGAGTCAGAGGAGGGTGTTTGATGGTTCAATAAAGTATTGCCACACTGTTTTACCCTCACCCTGTGTTGTCTGAGTAGTATTATGCCCACGGGAGACCCCCATGTCTCCACAGATGACTTTTAGAAAGTGCTCGTCATTCCACAGCACCCACTACCAGCCCTCCGTTATTGTCATTCCGCTGCTCCTCATTCTACCACCACCTCTCCCACTCGATGACAGAAGATCAAACCCCTCAAATCAGTACCCCCACCACAACCAGCCCAGCGCATTGCACAGCTTAATGAAAAGGCAGTCAGCAGCATTGCACTCACTTTGATGGAGGACATATGCTGGTACAGCAGCGCTCTTTTATTGAAAAGGAACATGCTGTTTTTGTGCAGGTCCCCCAACCCCTCCAGTCACAGTCGCACCCATTGTGACTGTAGTCGTTAAACCCCTGTTTGTGCAATAGAGGAAGATGTGTGTAATCGGCATAGAGATGGTCCGGTGAGCCATATCCCTTTGAGCAGTACTAGGCCGAAGGTATAGAAGGCGAGGAGTACGAGTCCCAGGGTCAAACCTTAAAAAGGTTGTCCACTGCTTTTACATTGATGGCCTATCTTTAGGATAGGTCATCAATGTCTGATCAGCTGGGTTCCGACACACAGCATCTCTGCCGATCAGCTGTTATTGGCATCGGTGGCCTCCTGCTTCGTCTACTTGTAGTGGCCACCGCAGTGTGCTACACATCCGCCTCCTATTGATCTGAATAGGAGGCGGATGTGCAGTACCAAGTCCCAGCCACTACAAGTAGGCTGAGCAGCTCGGCAAGTCAGTACTTTCGGTCGGCGGCCGCCGACACCATTAACAGCTGATCGGCGGGGGTGACGGGCGTCACACCCCGGCCGATCAGACATTGATTGTCATCTGTGGTCTGTGGTGCCTTAGGCTTGAGAGGATCTGTAGTAGGAAAGAGTGGTCGACTGTGTCAAAGAACAGGTCCAAAAGGAACAGTGCAGAGTATTGTCTACTGGCAGTCACTGACATGGCTCTAACCAAAGCCGTAGAGTGGTGGGGCCGGACACTGGACTGTTATTAGTCAGAAAGCGTGAGGCGAATGGAAGTAGTGATATGAAGTGATCGCTGGATGTAGAGGTGGTTGCAAGTTTGAAAGAGAAGATGCCTGAGGTTAAAATTAGTTTATCAACAATATGAAAGCTGTGAACACAAGATGGAAGTACATTTAATTAGGATCTATAGCAGTGTTGCTTCATTCTTTATTTCAAATGTGTGTTTTTTTTTGTTTTTCTTTTACCATTTCATTTGATTATAATGGTGGAGATGGCCGCATATTTGTTGTTTCTCCTCCTTTTACTGGTTTGTGATTCCGATTTACTACATGAATTACATATACTATTATTTCTCACACTCTCTGATGTTGTTGATAAACTAAGTTTAGATATAACATTTCTGAGGGAATATGAAACACTAAAATATGTTCCCATCTCTCTTAAACTATCAGTTCACCCCTGGGACTCCCAGAAACTTAATGCCATCGCTAAAATTAATTTTGTACGCCCAACTCTTTAAACAGAAGCAGATGTCAGTAAGATATGCTGCAGTTACAGTTGTTGAAAATTTACACCATAGTTACATAACTTTTTTGGTTGACCGTTTGGTCAGTGACGCTCAATGGTGAAAAGATCTGGGGTCCTTCCATCTTTTCTAATGCCACGTCTCCTCTGTACCTGTGTGCATATTCATGGGAATAAAAATCTCCTGAGCACCACATCCTTGTGTTGTTTACCAGTGGTAATGTCCACTCGTGGTATTGCCACTTATTGGGCACTCATGCACAGTACTGCCGGCATACCTCTATCCTTTGCATGGTGCATAGCGCAAGAGCTGTACTTGCTTTCTATCACTGCACCGCATATGGAGGGCTGCAGGGACTGCACAAGAGCTTCGTCATGCTTAGCCCACCCACAGTTCAGAGACGTCTAATGGAAATTGCTAGATTTTACAGAGATATTAAAATAATGGAAAAGTAAGCATTCTTATAAATGTCTGTTTTTATTTTACTTTCATGAAGAAGGTGGCAAGTATGAACATCATGTATCCATGGAAGGACAAGTAATTTGTTTTAGCCGGTCCCAGCCCTAGCTTGTTTCTTTTTACATCTATCTAAATTAATAATCACGCTCTCACGCTTCAGTCCCTAGGACTTACAAGGATTTTTTTTATTAAAATCAGTAAAAAAAAAAAACATGCTTCTTATGTCAGCCAGTCAGGCATCCAAACAACCAATATGGAAATAATTAGTGTTGTATGCACAGGTTTACATTACATGTGTGATGCGTGTTCAGCGTATGATAGGAAAGTCCCCTGAATATATGACAAATGTGTTCAGAGGCAATAATGGACCAAACAAATGCATTTTTTGTTCATATATTCAGGTAGTAAAGTCCTACAAAAATGGAATAACCACTCAAAAATAAAGATAATAAATATGATAAAATAAGTGGGGAGTGGCAGAACATAGTTCCTGAAAAAAAAAAAGCAAAAGTGAGGGGACAACATGAGTGGCCGGTATATAATCTGAGTCCAATAAAGGTTACACACTGAGAATATGATATCATACAAGACTAGAGGCTAAAGGATAAAAATACAGTAAAATAGCACGAAGAGATGAGGGAGAATTAACCCACACTATCTCCCATGAGGTAAGGGTAACCCAATATTCAATAAACCAATTCAACAGCAACGATGTCAATTAGACCAACCAAATAATGGAGACCCCAAAACTGCAACGCGTGTTTCGCCTTAGCTGTCTCAAGGAGTTCTATATATCGGCTGTGAAGGATCTGCACCACGTCACCTCCACCTGACATCACTATTACGTCAGTCAGATCACGTAATTCGGTCTCCCTACCTTCTCCAACGTGACGTTCCACACCTCCTGGGACACCTAAAGTCATATTGGTACAGTTTTACACAAACACCCCCCATGTCCACACTGGCCCAGGGAGGCACAGGGAGTGAGAGGATGTGGCCCACGCAGAAACTGATGTGGCAACACAATCGCCCACAACCCTGATAGGCTAAGAGGCCCCTTGCACTGGCACCAGTGAATCAGTGCCTGGTCAGCCCGGTAGGACTGCCACCAGTTCGTTAACAGAGTTATATCGCACCAGAAACCAGCCCCAGTAGCATGGAAAGTTAAACTGAGAAATGGACGTGTGGATTCGTGGAACGAGATAAGAGTAGCCCAAGGTTAAATTATATATTTAGTCGCCTTAAGGACACAGTGGACAATACACTATATACACGATGGTTATATATACACTGCTCAAAAAAATAAAGGGAACACTCAAATAACACATCCTAGATCTGAATGAATGAAATATTCTCATTGAATACTTTGTTCTGTACAAAGCTGAATGTGCTGACAACAAAATCACACAAAAATAACCAATGGAAATCAAATTTATTAACCAATGGACGCCTGGATTTGGAGTCACCCCCAAAATTAAAGTGGAAAAACACACTACAGGCTGATCCAACTTTGATGTAATGCCCTTGAAACAAGTCAAAATGAGGCTCAGTATTGTGTGTGGCCTCCACGTGCCTGTATGACCTCCCTACAACGCCGGGGCATGCTCCTGATGAGGTTGCGGATGGTCTCCTGTGGGATCTCCTCCCAGACCTGGACTAAAGCATCCGCCAACTCCTGGACAGTCTGTGGTGCAACGTGACGTTGGTGGATGGAGCGAGACATGATGTTCTAGATGTGCTCAATCGAATTCAGGTCTGGGGAACGGGTGGGTCAGTCCATGGCTTCAATGCCTTCATCTTGCAGGAACTGCTGACACACTCCAGCCACATGAGGTCTGGCATTGTCCTGCATTAGGAGGAACACAAGGTCAACCACACCAGCATATGGTCTCACAAGGGGTCTGACGATCTCATCTCGGTACCTAATGGCAGTCAGGCTACCTCTAGCGAGCACATGGAGGGCTGTGCGGCCCTCCAAAGAAATGCCACCCCACACCATTACTGACCCACTGCCAAACCGGTCATGCTGAAGTATGTTGCAGGCAGCAGATCAATCTCCATGGCGTCTGCAGACTCTGTCACATCTGTCACATGTGCTCAGTGTGAACCTGCTTTCATCTGTGAAGAGCACAGGGCGCCAGTAGCGACTTTGCAAATCCTGGTGTTTTCCAATTTTTCGCCGGAAATGGTTTTCACTTCACAGGTGTGCCCTGTCAGGTTTAATAAGTGGGATTTCTTGCCTTATAAATGGGGTTGGGACCATCAGTTGTGTTGTGCAGAAGTCAGGTGGATACACAGCTGATAGTCCTACTGAATAGACTGTTAGAATTTGTATTGTGGCAAGAAAAAAGCAGCTAAGTAAAGAAAAACGAGTGACCATCATTATTTAAGAAATGAAGGTCACTCAGTGCGAAAAATTGGGAAAACTTTGAAAGTGTCCCCAAGTGCAGTTGCAAAAACCATCAAGCGCTAAAAAAAAAACTGGCTCACATGAGGACCACCCCAGGAAAGGAAGACCAAGAGTTACCTCTGCTTCTGAGGATAAGTTTATCCGAGCCACCAACCTCAGAAATCGCAGGTTATCAGCAGCTCGGATTAGAGACCAGGTCAATGCCACACAGACTTCTAGCAGCAGACACATCTCTTCAACAACTGTTAAGAGGAGACTTAGTGCAATAGGCCTTCATGGTAAAATAGCTGCTATGAAACCACTGCTAAGGACAGGCAACAAGCAGAAGAGACTTGTTTGGGCTAAAGAACACAAGGAATGGACATTAGACCAGTGGAAATCTGTGCTTTGGTCTGATGAGTCCAAATTTGAGATCTTTGGTTCCAACCACCGTGTCTTTGTGCGACGCAGAAAAGGTGAACGAATGGACTCTACATGCCTGGTTCCCACCATGAAGCATGGAGGAGGAGGTGTGATGGTGTGGGGGTGCTTTGCTGGTGACACTGTTGGGGATTTATTCAAAATTGAAGGCATACTGAACCCGCATGGCTTCCACAGCATCTTGCAGCGGCATGCTATTCCATCCGGTTTGCGTTTAGTTGGACCATCATTTATTTTTCAACAGGACAATGACCCCAAACACACCTCCAGGCTGTGTAAGGGCTATTTGACCAAGAAATAGAGTGATGGGGTGCTACGCCAGATGACCTGGCCTCCACAGTCACCAGACCTGAACCCAATCGAGATGGTTTGGGGTGAGCTGGACCGCAGAGTGAAGGCAAAAGGGCCAACAAGTGCTAAGAATCTCTGGGAACTCCTTCAAGATTGTTGGAAGACCATTTCCGGTGACTACCTCTTGAAGCTCATCAAGAGAATGCAAAGAGTGTGTGTGGCACCCCAGGGGTCTGGTTTCCACAGTAATAGCAATATTACGTCTGAGAGCAGGTGGGAGGTCTCCTGGTCAGGAATCCTATGCATGCCACACCTCCTGCCCAGTCCTGGGAGGGGAAGAACTTCCCCTATATAAAACTAGGGCTGAGGCAGGGTTAAAGAAGAAGAAGAAGAAGAGGAGTCCCAGATGTAGACATAGTCTAGTCTGGAGAGGAGCGGCTATAGGAAAGAAAGATCAGGAGGTCAGTGGGAGCAGTGCTAAAAGGAATCAGGGGCTGGAAGCTGTAGAGCTCGCCCTGATTGAAGAGTTCTTACCGGACCCGGAGTCCGAGGCTGTGGGGACTAATCCTTACCCAGCAGCAGAAACCGCCCGGCAGGGGATTTCAGGTCCTCTGGCCAAGAAACCCGAAGGCACGGTCACACGCAAGGGACCAGCACCGCCGTCGTGGAGCGGAAGCTACCAGAAGGCCCCAAGTCACCGGCCATACGGGTGAGCACCACACGGTACACTCAGGGACGTGGGCTACTTTTATCAGCCTCTAGCAAGGTAGCCAGAAGAGTACGATTAGTTGGGGAGGCCTACAACTCCACCTGGCCAGGGGAGATTCCATCTGCTCACGGACTGACCAGGCCCCGATCGCTAGCCAGTACTCCGGGAGGGTCTACCTTTGCCACCAGTAAAGACCCTGAACTACACCGCACCGTCTCTGAGTGTTTCATCATCCACGTCCGCTGCCCTGAGGCCATACCCCTCCCGTTGGGGGTTATACCATCCCCGCTGCACAACCGTATCACCGGCCTCAGCGGTCTGCCCTGCAGCGGCGGTCTCATGACCGCATTCAACGGGTGGCGTAGTCGAACATTCTAACATCTACTGCTAAATACTGCCGCTCAGTTTGACTCCCTGGGCACGGACCGGGTCACCGCCACGAAACTACTACCCCTCTCAGATCCGGCTCCGGGTAGGCCCCCGCGTGCGCAACGCTACTCAGCACAGGCCCAGGGGCGCGTCATGTGCAAAGCAGTCATCAAAGAAAAAGGTGGCTACTTTGAAGAACCTAGAATATAAGACATATTTTCAGTTGTTTCACACTTTTTTGTTAAGTATATAATTCCACATGTGTTAATCCATAGTTTTGATGCCTTCAGTGTGAATGTACAATTTTCATAGTCATGAAAATACAGAAAAATCTTTAAATGAGAAGGTGTGTCCAAACTTTTGGTCTGTACTGTATAGTATCTTCATAACTCCCTATGAAACCATAGTTGCCTTAACAGAGCAATTTAGACAGCATGATATCCACATGGCAAGCAAGCCTTTTGTTCTGATCTGAGCTGGTCAAGGTGTGAGATCTGTCACTCACAGCCTTTTGACTCTTGATCCCCCCTTGCTGCTGCTAGCTGTTCTGTTACAACTGCACACTGAAGGGGTTTTTATAAAACCATGCCAAATAGGACACAAATGATTAACATGGAATTATATCTCCAATATTCTTCACACCGACCAAACATGTTGTCCCCTCATCTGATGCTTTTTATGAACTTTTGTTCTGTGTTACTCCCCATTTATTTTATCATAATATATTTAATACACTTATATGTATAATTATTTTTGAGTGGTTATTCAATTTTCGAAGGTCTTGAGATACTCACTAAATATTTATATCAGTGATTTGTTGTATGTTCATATATTCAGCCAGTGTCTATTAGTTACCAATTTAAAGTTGAATATACGTTTTAATTCAAATGGATTCCATAAAAAAGTGCTAAATTATTGGGGTATGTGGCTTACAGTGGCATAGGATTTGGGATATATATCAGAAGAGCTTAAATTTTTTTTTTTTAAATCCTTTTTCCCTATTTAGACACTGGATATATATATCTCCTAGTGCATGATAAGACCTTTGTTATTTCTACATTATTATTCATTTTGAAAGGATTTATTTCCTATACCCAACAACATTTACGGTACATTTTGCCACTATGTAAGCTATTCTGCAAAAGTAAAGAATTTATCATGAAAAATGTATAGCGCTGGCAGCAGTGATGGTGGAGGCACTTGTGGAAGACTATACCGCCATTTTGACGTGTATTATTAAAGAAGTACAGCAGCCTCATCTGGCTTAAAAGTTCTATTTTTTTTCTTTTATGCATGCAGTTTATATTGCGAAATCTGGTGGAAGATCTGCTCTCAAGGGAACCTGTCATCTGAATCATGCTGTCTAAACCATGGGCAGCACGAATCAGATCCTTGCTGCACAATTGCAGCGCTAAGAACAGTGAGCCATGGACACAGCAGTACTAGTCTTGTCTCCAACTATGGGTCCCAAAAATATAGTTAGAAGATCCAGCTGGCAATGAGACCAGTCCTGCTCCGTCCCTGACCAGCAGTTCCCAATCCTATTACAGGTGATTGACAAGACTCTTCTATATACACATGAGGGAGACACCTGTCAATCACCTAGAGCAGTGCTGGAAATACAGAGGTTGGACAGACATCCGTCTGAGATGGTTTAGTGAATCTTGCATTGAGCAGAGGGTTGGACACGATGACCCTGGAGGTTTCTTCCAACATTCCATGATCTTCTTACTATATTTTCTCTGAAATGCAGGATTGGTTCAGAGAGGAATATACCTGGCTGCAATCAGGCACTGAATCCAAACCATGGGCAGCATAAATCAGATGACAGTGTCCCTTTAAACATATCTCCATTTGTAATGAATGAAAGCAGGAGGCGTATACTACAAAGAAGTGATGAATCTTTGGGGTGGAGACATTGCTGTTTCTGGACACACCAGTTATATAATGCTAGTGTGCAGAGACCTTGCAGCGTTCATCCTAGACCCATCTCCTGCTGGCTGCATGTGCTTTGGAAGAATGTTTTTTCCCTTGGAAAACAGAATACCTACTTCCAACATTCATGGCTAGATGATGTGAGTGTATCTCTCCTCCTAGAAGAACCTATTTACTTTGATGAGTGATTGTATGTTTAGGAAGTCCTTTCTCTCAGCAGCTCAGAGGATTTGATGCATCCTACAGCTTAAAACAAGGTATCTTGGTAGTTTAATACACCGAAGAACTGATAAAGAGACTGATTATAGCAAAGCAGCTTTTATCACGGATAACACAAGATACTTCTGTGTTGCTGACGTCCCATGATAAATTCTGCGTTTCTGAACATTTAGAACTTGTAACTTTTTGAGCTTTTCCATTTAGATTTCAATGAGACCTAAAGTTCACGATCATTATCGGTTTGAGCCTGCGCGGTGAAGTTGGATCACTGGTACTCTAAGTAATTTTCTCTTGATTTCAATAATGCAGAATCATTCCATAACAAGTAATACAAGCAATGAAGTCCCTGGCTATATCGACCTTCCACCATGCACCGAAAACTTGTGCTCCTTTTTCCCCATCCAAATACTCATCCCACTGACTATAATCTGTCTGGTCATAATGATAGCTGGGATTTTTGGGAACACCATCACTATCCTTATAATTAAAAGATATAAAGAAATGAACACAACCACAAACTTCTACTTATCCAGCATGGCTGTGTCCGACATGATCATTCTCCTCTGCTTGCCTTTTGACTTGTACCGTCTTTGGAGGTCTATACCTTGGATCTTTGGAGGATTTCTTTGTAAATTTCTGAACCTCATTAGTGAAGGTTGTACATACTCCACTATTCTGCATATCACGGCTTTGAGCATTGAGAGATATCTAGCAATATGTTTCCCTCTTAAAGCCAAAGTCTTCATTACCAAGAGAAGGGTGAAGATGGTCATTGTTCTTCTATGGGTCATTGCATTGTTGTCAGCGGCTCCTTTTTATCACCTGTTCGAGATTGTACAAATTTACAACTACACCACTTCCTCCAAAATTAGCTGGGAGTGTAAATTTACAGAGCACGCCATGGAATCTGGACTGCTTAACGTCATGATGTGGGTAACAACTGTCTATTTTTTCTTTCCTATGTTATGTCTGACTGTTCTTTATGGCTTTATTGGTAAGAAACTGTGGAAAAGTAAAAATAATCTCCGCGGTCCAAATGCAGCAAACCGAGAGAAGTGCCACAAACAAACAGTCAAAATTCTAGGTAAGTGCCCAACATTACACTTTATTTCTGTAATACACTGTTAGGACTTATTCAGACATCAGTTTTTCACGTACGAGTTTGATCAGTGTTTTTCCCAGGTAGAACTCGTACCTATTCTAGCCTATGTGGTGGTTCACAGGTCTTTGTATTTTTGCAGACCTAGTGGTCCACACCAAAACATGGAGACATGTCCAATTTTGATCCGAGTTATCAGACAGCGCTCATGCTACCCGTGTGCCATCTGATTTTCATGATTGATACGAGATGCTAGAGAAGACTTCTCATACGCAAAGAAATACGAAACAAATGATACTCTGGTGGTGAAAATAGACCCACTGACCAAACACTGATGACAATCATCCATTTTCTGTGTGCAAGAACAATCACTTGCGTCTAAATGAGGCCTTATAAAAAGAGGAAATACTATCTGGTGAGATATTTATATATATATGAATGGTGACAAACCACTGTCGAGTATCTGAGTCTATTGCTAATAATATCACTGAATAATAATGTACCAGGGTTGTCTTAGGGCCCATTTAGACAGGCTGACTGCCGCCAATATATGACATCTGATTGGCAACGTGCAATGACATTGGCAGTCATTTAGTGGCCTGTTTAGATGAGCACAGAACAATCATTCATAGGTTCATTCTGTGCTTATAGAACATCATAGCTTATGTTAACAATGATTTAATAGCCTGTATAAAAATCATTGGACCCGACAAACGAGCGTTTTGCAAGTGATTGCAATGCTGTTTAGACGAGCCAATCAGGAATGAGCATTCTCGAGAAAAGAAGGTTGTCGGTATGTGACCGCAAGCATGCCAATCACATAAGAGCAGTCATGTGCTGACCGATAGGATGCGGCTCTGCTGGCCAATTCAAAGTCTGGAGTCACACTAGTGTATAAAAAAATTGGTCCAACATTGATCCAGAAAAGTAGGACAAGTGTCATGCGAGTACAATGTGATTTTCCTCATCCATATGACATGCATATGCAAAGCTTTTTTAACATCATCTTTTACATACTGTAATTCTCTATGTAATTTAAAACTAGTTTACAAACTAATAAAGCAATCTTATAAGCAGATTGAGATCGATAGATTATAGAAAGATGTTAGATAGATAATAGAATAGATAAATTGAATAGATAGACACTTGTAGATAGATAGATCGATAGATACAGTAGATAGATATCCTGTAGATATACAATTTCACATACCCCCTACATATTATGAAACTTTCATGTGGCACTAAAGGGTGTTTCACCTTACTTAACCTATTAAAAAAAATAACTTGGGGTCCCCCCTATTTTTTATAACAAGCCAAGGTAAAGCAGACAGCTGGGGGCTGATTTTATCAGGCTGGGAAGGTCCCTGGTTATTGGGCCCTTCCCAGACTAAAAATACAAGCCCACAGCCACCCCAGAATTAGCGCATTACATGAGATGACCCCTTTTCCCTTTCTCCTGTTCTAAGCCATAACTTTTTTTATTTTTCCTTCGACAGTCACATGAAGGCTTATTTTTTGCAGGACAAATTGTAGTATGAAATTATACCATTTATTTTTCCATAAAATGTACTGGAAATGGAAAAAAAAGTTAGGTGGGAAAAAATACAATGTGTGGTGAATTTGCAAAAAAGAAAAAAAAAGCAATTTCACCATAGTTTTTTGGATAGTGTTTTTACAGTGTTTATTGTGTGGTAACAATGACCTAGCAACAGGATTCTCCATGTCAGTACAGTTACAGCTATACCAAACAAGTCCAGTTGTTTTTATCATTTTAGTGGTGAAAAAAAATCAGAAATTTGTAAAAAATAAATAAACTGTGTAACCCTTTTCTAACATTTTTATTGATAACATTTTGGGATATATATGATATCTTTCCAATGACATTTTTTTTTTGAGAAGTGCAGCAACGACAAAAATTGCAATTCTTGTGTTCTAGATGTTTTATTGGCATTTAACGTGTAGGTTAAATAGTTTGTTTCCTATGTGTGTGTCTGTTTGTGTGTGCGTGCGTGTGTGTGCCTTCTCTGATATCCAGTGCGGCTCCTCTTCTCAGTGCGGCTCCTCTTCTCAGTGCCGTCACTGCTCTGAGTGACCCAGAAGTGGCTTTTACAATGTAAGCCTATTGAGCTGTGGTAGGTGAGTATATTAACACACTATACTACATACTCGTATACACAGATTTATTGAGAAAAAAGTTCTGCTGGCCCATTGCTGCTGACGCGCCCCCTGGGCCTAGCGTACACGTGTAGTGGGCTACCCGGAACCAGGTCTCTGGGGGGGGTTGTAGTCTCCGTGGCGGCGACCCGGTCCCGTGGCTCAGGGTGGTCAAACCAGTGGCAGTCTGTTTATGGGGTTTTTATGTTAATTGTCCGACTACGCCACCCGTGGATTGCGGTCAGTGCGAACCGCCGCTGCAAGGCAGACCGCTGGGGCTGATGGTGTATGCAGCTGAGGTAGTGTGACTCCCCACGGCAAGAGTGCAGCCCCAGGGCAGTGTAGTAGATGGTGGAGGTGATAGTGCACGGGCGTCCCAGCACTAGTAGTGCTGGTGCGGCGATGAAGCACAGAGACGTGGGGTTGCAGTTCAAGTTCTTTACTCACAGTTCTTTATATTCCAAGTCACTCCGCCGACAATGACTGCCCAAGCCGTGCTGCGTCCACCAGATGCGGGGCTCGGTCAACCCCCAGGCAATTCCAGAGTGTGTCACAGGACTCCCTTCTATTCCTTCCTCTGGCCGTGCCCCACCAATGACACTACGTCTGTCCAGCTCCCGCGGGCCTTCTCTTGGGAGGGCTGCGTGCTCACCTCCCTGACCCTATGTGGTATGCCTTTCTGGTAGGTGTAGCGAGGGGTCGCACCAAGATATGATCACGACCGCCGGTCCTTGGCTGAGGATTAGTCGCTTCCACCAACTTGGGATCCGGTACCCTGTTCTGCCAACCCGTCACCTGCAATCTCCTGGGCCTTTTGGGTTCCTTCTATCTTCGTGTCTCTGGGCCTCTCTTAGTGCTCTGCTCCTTCTTACTTCCCTTTCTGTTCCTCTCTGTTTCCATTCCTCTCCTCTTGCTCTGGCCTCCTCTCCAGGCCTGCCTCGTGGAGCTGGGCCCAGACTGAGCCACAGCTCCCTGTCAGCCCTCTCTGGCTGAACTCCTTCTGTCTCTCCACTCTCTATATTTCTTCTCTCAGACTGAACACTGATCTAAGATGGTGCCCACCTTATATACCTCCCTCTAGTGTATGAGCCCAGGTGACTTGCAACCTATCCTCCTTCCTATGCCCAGAAACCCAACCCCTATCTGCTCCTACATCACTGGGTTTTCCTCCCCCCTCCCCACTCCAGCCAGGGACATGTTCTGTCTTGCCTGCATTACTGTCTAATGGGAGCACCGTTGAGCTGTCCCCCGGAAATGGGGTGTGTGTGATGCATGCAGCTAAACGAGTCCTGGTCCACACTCCATCCTTACCCGGGAGTGGGATATCACACCTCTGGTTGAGGTGCAATACCTCTGAAGCGACCGAACCCTCGGGGCGCTACACTGCCATGGTATCCCACTAATTCCTCGTGAACACATCACGGGCAGCAAATGAAGTCATAGGAGCCAGGGTCATGTGCACCAACAATGATGTTATTTAAAGGGGTTGTCCACTACTATTCAAAATAGCCCAATGTCTTTTTATGATGAGAAGAAGCTTCTTTCTAATTACCTCCCTCTGCTGTTTCTGCCTGTGAGCGGCGCTATCACTGGCGGCTCACAAGCATCACGTGACCCCCGGCTGCAGCCGGCTCTGACATCCGATGATGTCACGTCATGATTCCGGATGCAGCTGGGGTCTCCCTCTTCTGCATTCCACTGTGGCGGCTGGGTTTTGGGCGGGGTTACCCCACACCCAGCATCCACCGCGCATTCTCCCTCTCCTCATTTATTGGGACCCCAACGCTGAGTCACGCCTCACTTGACATGACGTCAGCGGAGGGGTCACGTGCTGCCTGTGAGCGGCCAGTGATCTCGCCGCTCGCAGGCAGAAACAGCAGCGGGAGGTTTGCCTAGTATGATGCCTGCTCAGCTCCTCAGCTGGCTTCAAACTTTCTATATCGACTTAAGATTAGAATGTACATCATAGGACATTAAGGAGTTAATAGCAAGGGGAAAAAAAATTGAAGAAGAATTATACAGCCAACCTGACATGGATTTTCAAAGTAAATAAACCAGCTTCATCAGGCCTAACAGTTGTATATGCAAAATTGGCACTTGATGCAGTTGGTACCAAAAAAAAAAAAACATAACACAGGGGTCTAGACCAACAAACCTAGTATATATCCTAAAACTAGGGGACATACACATCAATGCCTATGGTACATGTCATATCTTAATTAAATATTCCAGGATCAACCAAAGTACAATTACTGCAAGGCAGTACAAAAAAAAGGCCAAATATAGGAACACACTCAAAGCCCCCAGGAATTAGTCAATCTACAAGTAAATAACTAGAGCAGTGGGGGACAAGCCCATTAATAAGCAAGTCTCAAGGATATACAATACTCACTCCTACCATTGTGAAAGCAATATCTGGACAAGTAAACCCGAGTACAGTAAAGTGATGCTTCAAATGTCTGCACTTAAAAGAAAAATCCTGAAGGTGTGAACTGGAACATAAATTGATGTGCATGCAAAATGTAAATGCATGTTCACACAAGGCCATTAAACAAAGAGAAACCAAAGACAAGAAAAATACCCAAATGATTAAAAGTAAATATATAAATCGCACAGTGCAAAAATAATAATAAATAATAAAGGGTATTTAGTTAACATAATTTTGATCAAAATAATATAAAAGCTGTCCCGCCACGTCACGGCATCCCTTGTGGGACAGTCCTAACTCTAATATTAAAAACCTTACCATTTGTCAAGTGACATACATATGGACAAGGACAGAGAGACTGGATCCCTGGTGCAAGCATAAAACCGAGGCAGGATCAGCGTCCCAGCCCAGACAAAGAGCGGCCACACCCTTTTATATGCACTCAAGCATACTAACTGCAAAGAAAAAACCTGAAGGTGTGAACTGGAACATAAATTGATGTGCATGCAAAATGTAAATGCATGTTCACACAAGGCCATTAAACAAAGAGAAACCAAAGACAAGAAAAATACCCAAATGATTAAAAGTAAATATATAAATCGCACAGTGCAAAAATAATAATAAATAATAAAGGGTATTTAGTTAACATAATTTTGATCAAAATAATATAAAAGCTGTCCCGCCACGTCACGGCAGCCCTTGTGGGACAGTCCTAACTCTAATATTAAAAACCTTACTATTTGTCAAGTGACATACATATGGACAAGGACAGAGAGACTGGATCCCTGGTGCAAGCATAAAACCGAGGCAGGATCAGCGTCCCAGCCCAGACAAAGGGCGGCCACACCCTTTTATATGCACTCAAGCATACTAACTGCAAAGAAAAAACCTGAAGGTGTGAACTGGAACATAAATTGATGTGCATGCAAAATGTAAATGCATGTTCACACAAGGCCATTAAACAAAGAGAAACCAAAGACAAGAAAAATACCCAAATGATTAAAAGTAAATATAAGTGCAAAAATAATAATAAATAATAAAGGGTATTTAGTTAACATAATTTTGATCAAAATAATATAAAAGCTGTCCCGCCACGTCACGGCATCCCTTGTGGGACCTGTCTGCACTTGATGCGCACAGGCGTCGCTTACTTCCTTGACACGCGCAGGCATCGCTTACTTCTTTGACACGCGCAGGCATCGCTTACTTCTTTGAAACGCGCAGGCATCGCTTACTTCTTTGATACGCGCAGGCATCGCTTACTTCTTTGACACGCGCAGGCATCGCTTACTTCTTTGACACGCGCAGGCATCACTTACTTCTTTGATACGCGCAGGCATCGCTTACTTCTTTGACACGCGCAGGCGTCACTTACGTCTTTGACACAGTCATTCATTGGCTCGCTATTAAATTTTAACAGTTTTAGTCACATATATTGTTTGTTGTAACTTAGGACCCAATGAAGTTATTATGTTTTAGTAAATGCCACAGTGTCACATGGCACATTCCTAAAAACATTTTTTAAAATAAAGATAATACAATCCCCAATGTAAACACCTAATACTCGTCTCCCGTACCGAGGCCGTTCCAGTGATAACGATAATGATGTCGGGTCGCCCAAGGCTTCCGTGACATTTTTTTGCTACCTGACACATGCATTCAATCGGTCACTGCTCCTCGGCTGCTATCCTCTCACTACCTTCGGACATATCTTGGACTTGCAAAGGATGTCAGAGCACATTAGCGACCGCTAATTGGCTACAGGGCTGACATATAATAATATCATGCAAGCCTCAGGAGACCCAATGCCGACATCACTGGAACAGCTCCACCAAGGGGGGTGAGTATTAGTTGTTTTTATTTTATATTGAGGATTGTATTATTTAGGAAGGGGTTGCCGAGTAATGGACAATCCCTTTACCTCTTCATGACACAGACATTTTTGTGTTTTTTTGCGGTCTTATTTTTTCCTCCCCTCCTTCAAAAAGGAATAACATTTTTCTGTCAATACAGCTATATGAAGGCTTGTATGAGTTGTAGCTTTCATAGACACCATGAATTTTACCATATACTGCATTGAGAAATCAGAAAAAAAATGTGGTAAAATATTGAAAAAATAATTTCCACCATTTTTTTTTGTTTTGTTTTTACAGCATTCATTGTGGTTTAAATATGACCTCATACAAGGTCGCATGTTGCTGGTGCTACTTTGAGCAGTCTGCAAGGCCTAAAAGTGCTACCATGGCCTGCAGTGTCTCCGGACTTGTCTCCCATCAAGCACATCTGGGATATTATCAGTCGGCAATTGCCAGCAACAGATCTTGATGATTTGCCCATGTGAATTCAGTGTGGCAGAACATTCAGCATGGAGGGGAGATGTGACTGTGTGGGGATGCTTTGCTGGTGACACTGTTGGTGACTTATTCCAAATTCAAGGCACACTTACCAGCATGGCCACCACAACAAACAGCAAAACATGCTATTTCATCTGGTTTTATTTATTGTGACCATCTTTTGGATTGTAGCAGGTGTGAGGCAGTGAGGTGGATCATATACGAGGGACGGTATGTATCCCCCTGGATGCGCATAGAAGGTTATTGAACCCGCTGGAGTGCATTGTAATCACAGACACAGCTGTGGTTGTAGTTCAAAATAAAAGTACGTTTCAACTTGGTCAAGCTATTTGATCAAGTCGGATTAAGAAAACCCGGCATGGGCTTTTATTTTTGGAGCGATCTACGGGATGGCAGTGGGGCGGATCGCTCCCTCCAGCTGGGTCTTACAAGTGGCTCATGTCCTCAGTTCTCATTTAAACCTCAGCAAAGGTTTGGGTGTTTCAGTGGTTTGTTTGCTAGCTGCAGAGCAGGAGGCTCTGTGCACTGCAAGCCTGTGTGAAGGCATAACACAGGTCTGTGTGAAGGCAACATAACTGGCGAACCTCAGAGTGAAACGGAGTGGCCATCTCCCACGGCAGCAGGTTTACACTGTTTGGATCACCCGGCTGCGATCCAGAGGACATCTTTTGCATTGGAGTTGTGAGTTTTGCAAATAAAGAACTTTCCTTGGGTCACTGCTGCACTACACAGCACAATGACCCAAAACACACCTCCAAGCTATGTAAGGGCTATGTAACCAAGACAGAGAGGGATGAAGTGCTGGATAAGATGACATGGCGTCCACAATCATCACCCGACCTCAACCCAATTGAGATGGTTTAGGATGAGTTGGATCGCAGAGTGAAGGTAAAGCAACCAAGTGTTCAGCACCCCTGAGAGCTCCATCAAGACTGTTAAAAAGCACTCCAGGTGACTACCTGATAAAGCTTCTTAAGAGAATGCCAAGGGTGTGTAAACCTGTCAGAGTAACAGGGGGTTACTTTGAGGAATCTAAGGTTTTACATAGAGTATATACTGGTTTGTTTCACACGTCTGTCTTTATTTTTTTTTCTTATGTATTCCTACTTATATGCGTTCCAACATGGGTTTGTTGCCATCAGTCTAAATCTACAATGTGCACATTACAGAACAAAGAAAACCATTGCATGAACAGACGTGTATAAACTTTTCAATGATACATTGTGGTGGCTTATTACTGCATTGGGGGTCACAATTGCGGCCTCATACTGTACTGAGGGCACTGTGGGGGCATCATGCCGTATTGATCGTAATGTGGTGGCCACATACAGTACTGGAGGCAGTATGGTGGCATCATACTGTATTGGGGAGTAGAGTGGTGGCATCATAATGTATTTGAGACATTGAGGTGGCCTCACACTGTATTGGGGGCACTGTGGCGTCCTCATACTGTATTGGGGACACTGTGGGGGCATCATACTGTATTGGAAGCATTGTGGCAGCCCCATACTGTATCAGGGACACTGTGGGGGCATCATACTGTATTGGAGGCATTGTGGCAGCCTCATACTGCATTGGGGACATTGTGGAGGCATCATACTGTATTAGGGGCACTGTGACGTCTTCATACTGTATTGGGGATACTGTGGGGGCATCATACTCTATTGGAGGCATTGTAGCAGCCCCATACTGTATTGGGGACACTGTGGGGTTCTCATACTGTATTAGGGATACTGTGGAGGCATCATACTGTACTGCGGACACGGTGGAGGCATCATACTGTATTGGAGGCACTGTGGAGGCATCATTTAAATGACCCTGTCACGACTGGAGTGGTTAAACTGCTGTGATCGGAGCTAGCTGAGGAAAAGGGCATCTCTACGCTGGTCAAACTTTTGCCTTCTAGAAGTTCCATGTTTTTTCTGGCTCTTTGAAAAAACAAAGGACAAATGGAAGTTAATTATATTAGATTCAGTTTTTACTAGGTGCCCTCCAACCTGCATTTTAATTATCTTGTTAGGTCTCTTGGTGAACAATAAGTCCAAAAGGGCCTCCAAGTGGGTTCTACAGCAGTTGGGAAAGGTACAGTGCCTACAAGTAGTATTCAACCCCCTGCAGATTTAGCTGGTTTGATAAGATGCAAATAACTTAGAGCCTTCAAACTGCAAACGAGAGTAGGTTTTATGAACAGAAGCATAAATCTTACAAACCAAAAAGTTATGTTGCTCAGTTGAATTTTATTAAATTTTAAACATAAAAGTGTGGGTCAATTATTATACAACCCCTATGTTTAATATTTTGTGGAATAACCCTTGTTTGCAATAACAGCTAATAATCGTCTTTTATAAGACCTGATCAGGCCGGCACAGGTCTGTGGAGTTATCTTGGCCCACTCCTCCATGCAGATCTTCTCCAAGTTATCTAGGTTCTTTGGGTGTCTCATGTGGACTTTATTCTTGAGCTCCTTCCACAAGTTTTCAATTGGGTTAAGGTCAGGAGACTGACTAGGCCACTCCAACACCTTGATTTTTTCCCTCTTGAACCAGGCCTTGGTTTTCTTGGCTGTGTGCTTTGGGTCGTTGTCTTGTTGGAAGATGAAATTACGACCCATCTTAAGATCCTTGATGGAGGAGCGGAGGTTCTTGGCCAAAATCTCCAAGTAGGCCGTGCTATCCATCTTCCCATGGATGCAGACCAGATAGCCAGGCCCCTTGGCTGAGAAACAGCCCCACAGCATGATGCTGCCACCACCATGCTTGACTGTAGGGATGGTATTCTTGGGGTCGTATGCAGTGCCATCCAGTCTCCAAACGTCACGTGTGTGGTTGGCACCAAAGATCTCGATCTTGATCTCATCAGACCATAGAACCTTGAACCAGTCTGTCTCAGAGTCCTCCAAGTGATCATGAGCAAACTGTAGACGAGCCTTGACATGACGCTTTGAAAGTAAAGGTACCTTACGGGCTCGTCTGGAACGGAGACCATTGCGGTGGAGCACGTTACTTATGGTATTGACTGAAACCAATGTCCCCACTGCCATGAGATCTTCCCGGAGCTCCTTCCTTGTTGTCCTTGGGTTAGCCTTGACTCTTCGGACAAGCCTGGCCTCGGCACGGGAGGACACTTTCAAAGGCTGTCCTGGCCGTGGAAGGCTAACAGTAGTTCCATAAGCCTTCCACTTACGGATGATGCTCCCAACAGTGGAGACAGGTAGGCCCAACTCCTTGGAAAGGGTTTTGTACCCCTTGCCAGCCTTGTGACCCTCCACGATCTTGTCTCTGATGGCCTTGGAATGCTCCTTTGTCTTTCCCATGTTGACCATGTCTGAGTGCTGTTCACAAGTTTGGGGAGGGTCTTAAATAGTCAGAAAAGGCTGGCAAAAGAGATCTTTAATCCACACATGTGAAGATCATTATTCTTGGTGCCTGAACTACTTCTTAATACTTTAGGGGGACCAAACAGAATTCTTGTGGTTTGAGGGGTTGAATAATAAATGACACTCTGAATTAACTTTTTACGTTTTAAAAAAAAAAAAAAAAAAATTTGCTGCAGTGCATTTCCCACTTCCAGGCTGATCTACAGTACAAATGTCACAATGCCAAGTTAATTCCGCATGTGTCAACCAGCTAAATCTGCAGGGGGTTGAATACTACTTGTAGGCACTGTAATTATTTTCAGTTATTGAAAATAATTTATCAGTTTGTGAGATCCACAGTTACACAATTTATATTTGGATAGTTGAAACCCCGCAAAGTAACTACATCATTGTGATTCGCTGCCTCACCTATTTGCCATAGCAACCAATTCTGTTAATGTTTGGTAACATATAGCAAAGCCCTATCAGTATATTATTGTTTTTTTCCACATAGAGCCTCCAATTGTTCATTTGCATCTTCTCATTTAGTGGGCTTTACAGAAAGACAAACCTATCCCCCTTTCTAAACTTTCTAAACAAACTGTACCCTGTTACCCTCCCAACCATTTCTCAGTTTATCACCATTATGTCACACTTTCCTTCAGACATCAGTAATTCCAATTACGGTAATTAAAAGAATCTGTCAGTAGGTTTTTGCTACACCATCTGAGAGTAGCATGATATAGGAGAAGAGACCCTGATGCTAGTTATGTATCACTTACAGTGGTGGCCAAAAGTATTGGCACCCCTGCAATTCTGTCAGATAATACTCAGTTTCTTCCTGAAAATGATTGCAATCGCAAATTCTTTGGTATTATTATCTTCATTTAATTTGCTTGCAAGGAAAAAACACAAAAGAGAATGAAGCAAAAATCAAATCATTGATCATTTCACACAAAACTCCAAAAAAGGGCCGGACAAAAGTATTGGCACCCTCAGCCTAATACTTGGTTGCACAACCTTTAGCCAAAATAACTGCGAACAACTGCTTCCGGTAACCATCAATGAGTTTCTTACAATGCTCTGCTGGAATTGTAGACCATTCTTCTTTGGCAAACTGCTCCAGGTCCCTGATATTTGAAGGGTGCCTTCTCCAAACTGCCATTTTGAGATCTCTCCACAGATGTTCTATGGGATTCAGGTCTGGACTCATTGCTGGCCACCTTAGAAGTCTCCAGTGCTTTCTCTCAAACAATTTTATAGTGCTTTTGGAAGTGTGTTTTGGGTCATTGTCCTGCAGGAAGACCCATGACCTCTGAGGGAGACCCAGCTTTCTCACACTGGGCCCTACATTATGCTGCAAAATTTGTTGGTAGTCTTCAGACTTCATAATGCCATGCACACGGTCAAGCAGTCCAGTGCCAGAGGCAGCAAAGCAACCCCAAAACATCAGGGAACCTCCGCCATGTTTGACTGTAGGGACCGTGTTCTTTTCTTTGAATGCCTCTTTTTTTTTCCTGTACACTCTATGTTGATGCTTTTTCCCAAAAAGCTCTACTTTTGTCTCATCTGACCAGAGAATGTGGCACCCCAGGGGTCTGGTTACCACAGTAATAGAAATATTATGTCTGAGAGCAAGTGGGAGGTTTCTCTGGTCAGGAGCCCTAAGCATGCAACACGGCCCACCCAGACCTGGGAGGGGAGGAATCTGCCCTTATAAACTGGGTCTGGGGTGGGATTAGGTTAGACAGAGCCTGCAGAACAAGCAGAGCAGTCAGAGCCTGGAAAGGGAGAGTTACAACAGGAGCTCTGTAGGAGCAGGAGTGAGTGCCAGAGGCTGGAAGCTAGATAGCTCGCCTTGCCTGAAGACACTAAACCCGGACACGGAGTCCGAGGCTGTGGGGACATCCAGGTCCAGCAGCAGAATCCAACCGGCAGGGGATTCCATGTCCTCTGGCCTTAGAAACCCGAAGGCACGGTCACAAGCAAGGGACCAGCACCGCCATCATGAAGCGGAGGCTAACGGAAGGCCCCAAGTCACCGGACATACGGGTGAGCACCACACGGTATACTCAGGGACGGGGGCTACTTCTACCCGCATAGAGCAAGGTAGCCAGGAAAGAGTGCAGATAGTCGGGGAGGCCTACAACTCCACCTGGCCAGGGGAGATCCTGCTTGCTCACAGACTGACCAGGCCCCTACTGCTAACCAGTACTCCCGGGAGGGTCTGCTTTATACCATCAGTAAAGACCCTGAACTGCACCACACGTCTCTGTGTTTCATCGCCGCACCAGCACCATTACTACTGGGACGCTCACACCATCACTCTCATCATCCACACTAGCTGCCCTGAGGCAATACTTCTCCCGTGGGGAGTTATCCCATACTCAGCTGCGCAAACAACATCAGCCTCAGCGGTTGGCAGCGCAGCGGCTGTCCCCACTGACCGCAATCCACGGGTGGCGTAGTCGGACATTGTTATTACTTAAGACTGCCACTGGTTTGACCGCCCTGGGCACGGACCGGGTCACCGCCACACTGAGACTACAACCCCCAGCGATCCGGCTCCGGGTATCCCCCTGCACAGCACAGGCCCAGGGGGCGCGTCAACTTTGGCGTAGTCGGCAGGATTTCGTGCCCGCAACCACCGGGTACTGCGTGCCTGAAAAAAGACTTTTATACTTACCTGTGGTGAAGTTTCCCGCCGTCCGGAGTCGTTTCCCACCATCCGCGGCCGATTCCCGCCATCAGACGCCATCTTGGACCGTTTCCCGCCGTCTTCTGCCGTCTTCCCGCCATCCGCAGCTTCTTCCCGCCTTCAGACGCCATCTTCGGGACTCTGCGCGGGAAGAAGAGGGGCGTGGACGCCGAAAGCGCGCGAGATCCGAAGCTCCGCCCCACGCTCCGCCCCACGCACTGACGCTGCGCAAGGTCCTGGAAGGGAGGAAGAGCGACGCTGACGTCATCGGAGCTCGACGCCAGGTCCTCAACCCCGACGATCGACTGCGGAGCCGCGGCCTACGGAAGAAGAGCATCGCAAGGTAGGCCACGGTCCACTAGGGGGGAAGAAGGATGTCGGACACCGAGGGGAGCTCCACCGCCACACCGGCCGCCAGCGCAACCGCTGCAGTGGTCATGCCATTCACCATGCCCTATATCCCGGGGGCAACCTGGCTACCCCAGTACTCAGGGGAGTCACATACCCTGAGTGACTTTAGGGAAAGACTTGATAGCCTCTTCCAGGTATACCCCCTCACAGAAGAGCAAAAAGTGAGCATTCTGGTGGCCCAGTTAATCGGGGCAGCCCAAAGGGAGGTAAAGTCCTGGTCACCTGGGAAGAAGAGGACTGTCAGAGAGATACTAGCCTGGCTGAAAGACACATTTGACACCCGCACCTCAGCCGAGATAAAACTAAGATTTTACGGGTGCAAACAACGGGCACATGAAAGTATAAGAGACTATGCTCTAAACCTACAAGAGGCCCTGAGAGCCATTAAACAGGCAGACCCTGACAGCGTGGGAAATGAAGACAAGCTGTTGACCGAACAATTTATTGAGGGTCTACTGTGCAATGCCTACCGAACCCAGTTGCGGGCAATGGCCTTACAGGACCCTGATCTGGACTTTGCACAGTTCAAGGACAGAGCCATCCCGGTGCTCCGAGAACCGGCACCAGGTGGCGCTGTGACCCACAGGCGCCCTGCTATCACTTATCACCAGGACGTGGCGCCCTTGTCTGCAGGGCCTGTGGGAGCTGATGCGCAGGCTTTGAACAATGACCCGGCAACAGACCTGCACCATCAGGTCCAAGAGCTGACTAAGAGCGTTGCCGCGCTAACCAGAACTGTGCAGTCTTTTACAGGTCTCTTCTCCAGGAAAGATCCAGCTGGCATCCGGACCGGAGGACGTCCCGTGGCGCCGACTGAGGAGGACCCCACCGGCCAGAGGAAGACCCAGCGACAGATACAACGAGGACGGACGACCCATCTGCCGCCGCTGCAATCAACCCGGACATATGGCAAGGTACTGTCATTTAAACGGGCACAACCTGGGGTAGAGGGCCAACCCCCAGGCAAAAGATCATCAGGCCCATCAAACTGGCGTGACAAATACGTAGGGGGACGTCCGGTCTTGCCTGTGGTACTGGATGGCATGCCTATGAGTGCCCTACTAGACACCGGGTCACAGGTCACCACCATCCCGTACGTGCTCTTCAAGCGGTACTGGAATGACTCGGACATAACCCGCTACCCAGATGATGACCTGAGCATTATAGCCAGCAATGGTCAGCCCGTGCCACAGATAGGATTTAAAGAGGTGACCATCAAGGTCGGTAAAGTTGAACTGCCGGCACAAGGACTTATCATTGTGGACATTGACCGTCGCGAGAGTCACCCAAAAATAACCTTAGGTACTAATGTAATCGAAAAACTGTCTTGCAGAGGTGATTCTTATTTTGCAACAGGTTGCCAAGAACGCCAGTTCCAGCCAGCAGCGTGTGCTCCAAAAAGAGATCCGGGCACTGATGAAACGGCAACAGGTGGAACTATCTGGTGGTGAGATAGGTAGCGTGAGAATGTGTGACCCGTTCCCTATTGCCATGCCCCCAAAAAGTGAGATGATGATTTGGTGCCGGGCAGCTATTGGTCTAAGAGGTAGAGACTACCAAGCAATGGTAGAACCCGTCTACTCAGACAGTAGGCCCACCATTTTGACAACACGGGGGGTGGTCGATGTACGCCATGGGAGGGTGGCCGTCCGCATCATCAATATCGGGGAGAGAGAAGTATACCTGCCCCGGTATGCCACGCTAGCCAAATTGTTCACCATCAACCAGAACTCTGTACAGGCCGTGGAACCCTTGCCTCCATCTCAACCAGAGGAAGGTAACGGCTCTAAGAAACCAATGGAGGACTGGTGTCAGCAACTGCATTTGGGTACTGACTCCATTCCCGCACACCAAAAAACAGGGAGTCTACCGGGTGGTTCAAGAGTACGAGAGAGTGTTTAGTAAACACCCGCTAGACTTCGGGCGAGTAAAGGGGGTAGAACATCACATCCCAACGGGAGACCACCCTCCTATAAAGGAGAGATACCGACCCGTACCCCCTGCACACTATCAACACGCCAAGGGGATGCTAAAAGACATGAAGGAGGCTGGGGTAATTAGGGACAGCTGTAGCCCCTGGGCAGCTTCACTAGTCTTAGTGAAAAAGAAAGACAACACCATGAGAATGTGTGTAGACTACAGGAAGGTCAACCGTATCACACACAAAGATGCGTACCCGTTACCAAGGATAGAAGAGTCCTTAGCTGCATTAAAATCTGCTAACTTCTTCTCTACTTTGGATCTCACTAGCGGGTACTGGCAGGTTCCTGTAGCAGAGGCGGACCGGGAGAAGACCGCATTCACCACCCCGATGGGACTCAGCGAATTTAACTGTATGCCATTCGGGCTCTGCAACGTACCAGGAACCTTCCAACAGTTGATGGAATGCTGTCTGGGACACCGGAACTTCGAGACGGTCCTATTATACCTGGACGACGTCATGGTCTATTCCAAGACCTATGAGGACCATCTGGAACACCTGGCAGAAGTGTTTGAAGCCCTGGCAAACTATGGCCTAAAGGTAAAACCCTCAAAGTGTCATCTACTGAAGCCAAAGGTACAGTACCTGGGACACGTGGTGAGTGCTGACGGAGTAGCCCCCGACCCTGACAAGATCACCGTGATTAAGGACTGGCCAAGACCATCCAGCATAAAGGAAGTGCGGCAGTTCCTCGGGTTGGTAGGCTACTACCGAAGATTCATTCCCGGTTTTACCAAGAAGGCAGCTCCTATGCAGGACCTCCTGATAGGCCAGTCCAGGAAGGCCAAAAACCAGAAGCCACCCTTCAAATGGGAAAAGCTGGAAGAGGAGTCCTTCCGCCAGCTGAAGATGGCCCTCACGGGGGATGAAATCCTGGCGTACCCTGATTACAGCCAGCCCTTTATCCTCCACACGGACGCAAGCAACATCGGGCTAGGAGCCGTACTGTCCCAGATCCAGCAGGGGAGAGAACGGGTAATTGCTTACGCCAGCCGAAAACTGCGACCCACGGAAAGAAACCCTGAGAATTACAGCTCGTTCAAGCTAGAGTTCCTGGCAGTGGTGTGGGCAGTAACCGAACGTTTCAAGCATTACCTTGCCTCTTCCAGGTTCACCATGTACACGGACAACAACCCGTTGACACACCTGGACACTGCAAGACTGGGTACCCTGGAGCAGAGATGGATGGCCCGCCTGTCCAATTTTGAGTTCACAATCAAATACCGGGCAGGACGCTCTAATACCAACGCAGACGCCCTGTCCAGGATGCCAAACCTACCGGACGAAGGGGAGGATCCAGAAGAGTTGGAAGAGATCGAACTCCCTGCGTTTCACCGTCATGGGATTACTCAGTATTCCCACCGTGTGAGGGGCCAGCGATCCGTTACGTTCAACCCCTTACCCCACTACAACTGGGCGGAGACGCAAGACAGTGACCCCGCAGTCCGTCTGGTGAAGGAGATGCTGACCCAGGCTGACGCCCGCCTGGACCCAGACGCTCCGGAAGAGACCAAACAACTGTGGACGGAGAAGAGCAGACTGTTTCTCTACAAGGAGAAGTTGTGCCGCAGAATGGTCAATTCCCGGACACATGAACTGATCTGGCAGGTGGTGGTACCGAGACGGAACGCAGCTATGGTACTGGAGGCCTACCACAATGGGGCAGGGCACTTCGGATGGAAGAAGCTGGAGTTCCTGCTGCGTGAACGGTTCTACTGGATAGGCATGAGAGGAGCCATTGAGAGGTGGTGTAGAGACTGTGGCCCGTGCAATCTAAGAAGAAGGGACCGTGCCAGCCAGAGGACTCCCCTGCAGCCCATCATCACCAGGCAGCCGCTGGAACTGGTCGCTCTGGACCATGTTAAACTGGCTCCAAGCAGAAGCGGGTATGTCTACGCCCTAACCATCGTGGATCACTACTCGCGGTTCCTGGTGGTGGTCCCTGTCAAAGACTTAACAGCACAAACAGCAGCTAGAGTCTTCCAGCTGCACTTCTGCCGCCCATACGGGTACCCGGACTAAGTGCTGACGGACCAAGGACCAGCCTTCGAAGCGGAGGTCTTCCAGGAGTTCTGCAACCTGTATGGCTGCAAGAAGATAAGAACAACGCCCTATCACCCCCAAACCAATGTACTCTGCGAGAAGATGAACCAGGTGGTGATAGATCTGCTAAAAACATTGCCCCTGGAAGAACGCAGTCTGTGGCCTGAGAAACTGCCCGATCTGGTGGACCTGTATAACCACATCCCGGTAGGTTCCACCAACTGTACCCCGGCTTACCTAATGCGAGCAAGACCTGGTAAGCTGCCTGTTGACCTAGATATGGGAGTCCTGATACCCGAGGACACCTCGCCAGAGACAGACTGGGATACAGAACGGCAGCAACAGTACAGGAAAGTACAGGAGAGCGTCGAGCGAAGTCTCTGTCAATCAAGAGAAAGGCAGGAGAGGACTTATAACCAACATGCTCCCGCTGTTCCCCTGGTACCTGGAGAGCAGGTCTTGAAAAGAAAAAGGCGGCTCCATAAGTTGGACGACCAGTGGGAAAAGGACCCGTACACCGTACTGCCCTCAAGCCACAATAATCCAAAGGTGTACGTCATCAGCAAGGATGGAGGAGAGACCACAGCCACTGTCTCCAGAGACCACCTGAAAAAGTGCCCCGAGAAATTGCAAAGCACGGATGAAGATCAGGAAGACCCTCAACCCGTAGAGGAAAAGGAGGAAATGATGAGCACCGTACTCGGAGACTTTCCCCGGTCCTGGACACAAGTAAACAACGCTATCGTGGTGCCCGTCCTCACCTTTCTCCAGCCAGCCCCTCAAGTGCCTACAGGAGACCAGGTAGAGCTGGAAGAGCAGCCGGCCCAGGAGGCAGAAGAGTCCACACCAGCAGCACAGGAGGATCAACCCTCTACTAGTAGTGAGCCTGTCGTGCACCTAGTGAGCCAAAGAGTGCGCAGACAGCTGCCCAGCTTACCCATAACACCTCCTACACCCTGTAGTGCAGGACCAGTTAGTGAGCTCCGTAGGTCCACTAGAGTCACTAGAGGTCAGATGCCCGCTCGCTGGAAAATCTAAACTAATGCACTGTGAATTTATCTGTTTAACTGTTTATGGTTTATGTTTGTTGCCTGTTATTAATTATGTTTCTCAGTTACCCTGCAGATTTCTTTGGACTAACAGGTTATGGACACTGGATAACCGGAACAGTCTTGTAGATAGTTGCACCTTGGTGCCTCTTGCGAAGACGGCCGCGGAAGAGAAAACCTGTCTGGCGTGGCCTACTTGCGGCCCAAAGTAGCTAGCTCCAGCCTTGCAGCCACGCCCAGGGCCAATGCAAGGGGTTTGCTTTGGACAGGTCCCCTACTTCGCTTAAAGCTTCACCTTGGGTGACATGGACGCCCTCTTGTTTCACAAACTTCACCTTGGGTGATATGGACACCCGGTTGCGGACACGCCGTGACCTTTAAAGAACTAAAGCTTCTTGTAAATATGTTATTGTATTGTTGTTTATACCCTTGTATTTATGTTTCTTTAAAAAAAAATGTGTTTAGTCCCGGAGTACTTAAATTTACTAGGGGGGAATGTGGCACCCCAGGGGTCTGGTTACCACAGTAATAGAAATATTATGTCTGAGAGCAAGTGGGAGGTTTCTCTGGTCAGGAGCCCTAAGCATGCAACACGGCCCACCCAGACCTGGGAGGGGAGGAATCTGCCCTTACAAACTGGGTCTGGGGCGGGATTAGGTTAGACAGAGCCTGCAGAACAAGCAGAGCAGTCAGAGCCTGGAGTTACAACAGGAGCTCTGTAGGAGCAGGAGTGAGTGCCAGAGGCTGGAAGCTAGATAGCTCGCCTTGGCTGAAGACACTAAACCCGGACACGGAGTCCGAGGCTGTGGGGACATCCAGGTCCAGCAGCAGAATCCAACCGGCAGGGGATTCCATGTCCTCTGGCCTTAGAAACCCGAAGGCACGGTCACAAGCAAGGGACCAGCACCGCCATCGTGAAGCGGAGGCTAACGGAAGGCCCCAAGTCACCGGCCATACGGGTGAGCACCACACGGTATACTCAGGGATGGGGGCTACTTCTACCCGCATAGAGCAAGGTAGCCAGGAAAGAGTGCAGATAGTCGGGGAGGCCTACAACTCCACCTGGCCAGGGGAGATCCTGCTTGCTCACAGACTGACCAGGCCCCTACTGCTAACCAGTACTCCCGGGAGGGTCTGCTTTATACCATCAGTAAAGACCCTGAACTGCACCACACGTCTCTGTGTTTCATCGCCGCACCAGCACCATTACTACTGGGACGCTCACACCATCACTCTCATCATCCACACTAGCTGCCCTGAGGCAATACTTCTCCCGTGGGGAGTTATCCCATACTCAGCTGCGCAAACAACATCAGCCTCAGCGGTCGGCAGCGCAGCGGCGGTCCCCACTGACCGCAATCCACGGGTGGCGTAGTCGGACATTGTTATTACTTAAGACTGCCACTGGTTTGACCGCCCTGGGCACGGACCGGGTCACCGCCACACTGAGACTACAACCCCCAGCGATCCGGCTCCGGGTATCCCCCTGCACAGCACAGGCCCAGGGGGCGCGTCAAGAACTTTCTTCCAAAACGTTTTAGGCTTTCTCAGGTAAGTTTTGGCAAACTCCAGCCTGGCTTTTTTATGTCTCGGGGTAAGAAGTGGGGTCTTCCTGGGTATCCTACCATACAGTCCCTTTTAATTCAGACGCCGAGGGATAGTATGGGTTGACACTATTGTACCCTCGGACTGCAGGGCAGCTTGAACTTGTTTGGATGTTTAGGTTCTTTATCCACCATTCGCACAATCTGGCGTTGAAATCTCTCGTCAATTTTTCTTTTCCGTCCACATCTAGGGAGGTTAGCCACAGTTCCATGGGCTTTAAACTTCTTGATGACACTGCGCACGGAAGACACAGGAACATTCAGGTCTTTGGAGATGGACTTGTAGCCATGAGATTGCTCATGCTTCCTCACAATTTGGTTTCTCAAGTCCTCAGACAGTTCTTTGGTCTTCTTTCTTTTCTCCATGCTCAATGTGGTACACACAAGGACACAGGACAGAGGTTGAGTCAACTTTAATCCATGTTAACTGGCTGCAAGTGTGATTTAGTTATTGCCAACACCTGTTAGGTGCCACAGGTAAGTTACAGGTGCTGTTAATTACACAAATTAGAGAAGCATCACATGATTTTTCAAACAGTGCCAATACTTTTGTCCACCCCCTTTTTTAGGTTTGGTGTGGAATTGTATCCAATTTGGCTTTAGGACAATTCTTTTTGTGTTTTTTCATTGAAGACAAATTAAATGAAGATAATAATACCAAATAATTTGTGATTGCAATCATTTTCAGGAAGAAACTGAGTATTATCTGACAGAATTGCAGGGGTGCCAATACTTTTGGCCACCACTGTACTTTACTGGGTGCCCCATTTTTTCACAGTTTTCTCTGTTGCAGAACTACCAATTCTCTGAATGCTGAGATCTGTATAACCCCGACCACATCAGCGATTAGCAGTGGTTGCACTTCCTGGCAACAGGCCAAGTAGTCCTTTAGTGATAATTTCCTGCCAATAAGAGTGATTTTATAAACACTACACTAAGCAGACTAGTAAATCATACATCACTGGAATCAGGGTCTCTACACCTACATTATGCTGCTCTCAGATTAGGAAGCAAATACCTGTTGACAGATTCCCTTTAATTTTCTCAATAGAATTGAATTTACTTTGCAATTTGGAATCAGTGTAATAGCTACAGCATTTGGCTATAATGAATAGTCTAGTCACTTCCAGTTAGAATATGCCAATGGTAAATTAACTTTCTTAGGGTTTGTGCATATGGCGTTTTTTAAGTCGGATTCCAATAAGAATGAACATATGCAAAGCAATGTAAAAACGATTTGTCATGCTATTTGAACTCCCTTTAAACTCTTCAGTGTTCCAAAGACGCAAAGCATTTGCACACTTAGGAGACTTTGGTGGGAAAATTACAGGAAGCCATCAGTATTTCGGCAGACTGCAATTTGAGGGTATTGCAGTTTATTGAATAACGTGATCACAAGTTCAAGGCCCTAAAGAAATTAATAAAGTTTTCAGGTAATTTTTACTGTAAAGTGAATATCATAAAAACAAAACCCAAAAACATCAGATTTTTTTTTTTCAATTACACCCATCTTGGAATTTTTTACTCCATCATTCAGTACATTATATGGTAAAATGAATAGTGGCTCTCAAAACTCCAACTTGTCCCACAAAAAAAAACAAGCTTTCATGCATTATATTAAATGATTTATTGATTACTGATACAGGTGTTTTTGGTTTTTTTTGTATCCCATATATGTTAACTCATTTTGGATGTGGGAGTATACCTGAGCACTGTATTTGGAATTAATAATTGGGATCTTTCATTGACTGCTATCTCACTAAGTTCTACCCACATATTTTAATTGGTATTTACCTTATTTTTCGGAGTATAAGACGCACCTAGGTTCTAGAGGAGGAAAATAGAAAAAAAATGTAAGCAAAAAATGTGGTCATGATGCCCTGTTAATGGGGAGGGTGCTGCTGACACTGTTATAGGGGTAATGTCCCCCAATTCTGTTAATATCCCCCATCCTGGTATATATGACCCATGCCTTCCTGTTATACGTGGCCCTCATCCCCATCCTAGTATGCATGGCACCCCAATCCCCCATCCTGGTATGCATGGCCCCCTCATCCCTCTTCCTGGTATGTATGGCACCCTTCATCCTGTTATGTATGGCCCCCCTCACACCCATCCTGATATGTATGGCACCTTCATCCCACTTGCTGGTATATATGGTACCTTCATTCCTCTTCCTTGTATGTATGGCACTCTTCATCCCTGTATGTATGGCCCCCCTCATCCTGATATGTTTAGCCCACTTCATCCCTGTATGTATAGTCCTCCCTCATCCTGGTATGTATGGCCTCCTTCATCCCTGTATGTATGGCCCCCTTCATCCCTGTATGTATGGCCTCCTTCATCCCTGTATGTATGGCCCCCTTCATCCCTGTATGTATGGCCCCCTTCATTCCTGTATGTATGGCCCCTTCATTCCTGTATGTATGTGTGACATGCAGAAGTAGTGCTGTTGCTTTAAAAACATTCAGTAACCATTAGAAGTAACACAAGCACATGAGACAGGAAGTGTTGTGCTCCAGAAGCATCCAGCAACTAGAGGGGTTACCACAGTCACAGGAGAAGGGGAGTGTTTTAGCAGAGCCCCAGGGGGATTTGTGAGGAAGTTGTTTACTATCTGGCTGGAGCCGAAGAGAAAGGTGGTGTGTGTGTTCTGCATCTGACAGAAACGCCCCTGCAAGTGAAAAGGATTCAAGTCAGGAGTTAAGCTAAGCACAGGTCAGGTAGAGTTCCTGAACTAGCAGTGCACAGGTCAGTCAGTGCGAAAAATTGGGCAAACTTTGAAAGTGTCCCCAAGTGCAGTTGCAAAAACCATCAAGCGCAACAAAGAAACTGGCTTACATGAGGACCGCCCCAGGAAAGGAAGACCAAGAGTCACCTCTGCTTCTGAGGATAAGTTTATCCGAGTCACCAGCCTCAGAAATCGCAGGTTAACAGCAGCTCAGATTAGAGACCAGGTCAATGCCACACAGAGTTCTAGCAGCAGACACATCTCTACAACAACTGTTAAGAGGAGACTTTGTGCAGCAGGCCTTCATGGTAAAATAGCTGCTAGGAAACCACTGCTAAGGACAGGCAACAAGCAGAAGAGACTTGTTTGGGCTAAAGAACACAAGGAAGGGACATTAGACCAGTGGAAATCTGTGCTTTGGTCTGATGAGTCCAAATTTGAGATCTTTGGTTCCAACCACCGTGTCTTTGTGCGACGGAGAAAAGGTGAACTGATGGACTCTACATGCCTGGTTCCCACCGTGAAGCATGGAGGAGGTGTGATGGTGTGGGGGTGCTTTGCTGGTGATTTATTCAAAATTGAAGGCATACTGAACCAGCATGGCTACCACAGCATCTTGCAGTGGCATGCTATTCCATCCAGTTTGCGTTTAGTTGGACCATCATTTATTTTTCAACAGGACAATGACCCCAAACACACCTCCAGGCTGTGTAAGGGCTATTTGACCAAGAAGGAGAGTGATGGGGTGCTACGCCAGATGTACTGGCCTTCACAGTCACCAGACCTGAACCCAATCGAGATGGTTTGAGGTGAGCTGGACTGCAGAGTGAAGGCAAACGGGCCAACAAGTGCTAAGCATCTCTGGGAACTCCTTCAAGATTGTTGGAAGACCATTTCCGGTGACTACCTCTTGAAGCTCATCAAGAGAATGCCAAGACTGTGCAAAGCAGTCATCAAAGCAAAAGGTGGCTACTTTGAAGAACCTAGAATATTTGACATATTTTCAGTTGTTTCACAGTTTTTTGTTAAGTATATAATTCCACATGTGTTGTTAATTCATAGTTTTGATGCCTTCAGTGTGTACAATTTTCATAGTCGTGAAAATACAGAAAAATCTTTAAATGAGAAGGTGTGGCCAAACTTTTGGTCTGTACTGTACATAGCATTGTGCAATGCACTTCTCATAGTCCAGTAGGTATTACAAATTTCCAATAAGGGATATTGCTTCCCCTTGTGTATTACATTGCATGAATGAAGCTGATAAAGGTCATGGCTCACAATTACTTGCTTATTTCTTCACAGGGACAAACACAGACTGTTGGTTTGTTAGAGACAAGGGAGGTGCTCTATACTGAGCTGTTGGAGGCCAAAGGACTCATACACTGTTCTTCCATGGGGCCCTTACGTTCCCCCGTGGCTTTTAATGACTTATTGATAATACTGCTGACTTGTATTCTCCTCTTTTTGTTTTGAAGCTGTGGTCGTACTTTCCTTCATAATCTGCTGGCTGCCATTTCACATTGGAAGAATCATCTTTGCAAACACCAACGACTTCCAGACGCTGAAAATTTCCCAGTATTTCAACATAGTTGCAATGCAGCTGTTTTACCTGAGCGCCTCCATCAACCCGCTCCTCTACAACTTCATTTCAAAGAAATATAGGACTGCAGCCTACAAGCTTCTCCGACTTGGCACTTCAGACGAACGGGCATACAATGTCATCAAGGATGAGACAGGAGGTCACACGGAGACTACATGTATTCAGAATGAATATATTACACATATTTGAAGGTGTCAGATATGGAATCTGTAATCAGAACTCACATATAGATTGTATATATAAAAGGCTTGTCCTCTACACTGTACCAATTTAAATGTGGTCTCATGGTGCTCCTAAAATATAAAAACATATTCACCTACCAGATCCCTACAGCTTCTCCGTAGTGTTGGTGTTCCGTGCCAGGCTCCTGGTTATTTCATTTTGGCGGGGGCAACAGGTGACCTCTGCAGCCCATCAATGGCAACTGATTAGCTGCAGCGGTCAGTTTTCATTCTAGCAGCAAGGAAGAGGAAGCTAGGAGATTGACAGGGGACACTAACAGCAGTAAATAGAAGTGTACTATTGATGAAGGTTTTTTTGTGTGTTTTTTTTATCTTACAACCAACATAACACCATTTTTAAACCTATAAAATGTTGTGGACAGCCCCTTTGATAAGTAGAGAAAATACTTCAGAAGAATCCTGTGTTATGTAACAACTGAAACATATCTGGTCTTGAGAATTCACATAATTATTGCTACTATTATTTTCTTTAGGCCACAGCCCCACTATTAGTATTTGGTCAGTATTCGGTCAGTATTTTTTCTCAGGAGTGGGAGCCAAAACCAGGAGTGGGTGATAAATGCAGAATTGGTGACTTGTTTCTATTATACCTTTTCTCTGATTGTTCCTCACCTGGTTTTGGCTCCCACTCCTGAGAAAAATTACTGACCGAATACTGACCAAATACTGATGGTGGGGCCATGGCCTTACCAACATAATCTGCAAGCCTGATCATAATGAAATATTAATAAAGAATAGCTGGTCTTGTTATTAATAAGAGCAGACATAATTATATATGCTGACCAGAAGGGCTTACAATGGCACTAATTTATAAGTTATCTGCAGGATAGGTGATAACTTATAGATGGTGGGGTCTGACCACTGGTACCCACACTGACCGGCAGAATATGGCACTTTTATCCCCAATCTTAGCTCCATAGGTAATGAATGGAGCGGCGGTCAGGAATGTGCTCTTCCATTCTATTCTAATGGGGATCAAAGTGCCCTGTTGGGATCAAAGTGCACTGTTGTGGCAATAGGTGTGGATCCCAGCGGCAGGACCCCCCATTAAAGAAGTTGTTCACTACTTTATATGAACCCCCCAATGTATCTCACCGGGGCCCAAAAGTGTTTTTGTAAATACCTTGCGGTACCTTTTCTGCCTCTGAGTGGCGCTATCACTGGCCGCTCAGAGGCATTACGTGACCCGTCACTGATGTCACGTCAAGTGAAGCGTGACATCAGTGACGCGCTCCCCGAGAGGGAGAGCGCGCGGTGGATGCCGGCTGTGATGCGCGGGGTAACCCCACCCACAACCCAGCAGCCACTGGTGGAACGCGGAAGAGGGACCCTCGGCTGCAGTCTGGACTTGTCGTGACGTCAGAGGATGTCAGAGCCGGCTGCAGCCGGGGGTCACGTGATGCCTGTGAGCGGCCAGTGGTAGCGCCGCTCAAAGGCAGTAAAAGGCACCACAAGGTATTTAGAGAAACACTTATGGGCACTTATGAGGATTCACCGGTGCCCAGAGGCTTGTCCCGTGGCTGCAAGTATGCGATTTGCATATATGCGGTCACATGCCGACTAGATGTGTTCGGCCTCGATTCAATGCAAGTGCATTGAGCGAGGCCAGACACGTCTAGTCGGAATGTGGCTGGAAGTATGCAAATCAATAACATAGCAATGTTCCTGTACAGTGATGTCCTTTAGCTACAAAATTAGTTTAACAAAATATTTTCACAACACTAGAAAATTCTCCCACTATATACGTATATCAGGTCCTCCTTAGGTTAGCACTAGAGGTACACCAAAACAGTGTCCTTTTGCCGAATGTATGGCTTCGCTATGTCTCTGTTGAAAAGGCCAGTCCACTACACCTTTGAATACCACTACACATATACTGTGTATTATATGACTGTGTACGTTACTACATCCGGAGTGACCCGCTTCACATGGTCTCAAAAATTATTACAAAAGGGAAACCGCCTAGAATAAGGATTTCATGGTTGTGCATGAACATGGAGTCACATATCACAAATGGAACCAAACGGCGAAAGGATTGTCATTGCATTTTGAACCTTTTTGACCCCATGTCCAAGAAGATACTCCATCAACAGACGGCATGCAGAAATCTACATGTACAACTAGACAATAAGCTGAATAATTTCTTCCCCAATATGATACGAGTGATACTCTCATTAGACGTATTTATTGCCCTGTAGATGACAAATATCACTTTGCTATACCGATCAGATAATTAATGTTTTTTTTTTAACATTTTCATATAAAAGGGCATTCTGTATGTGTAACTAGTAGTATTTTTTTACATGAAATTACCTGATTATATGCTTTTGATATATATTTATTAATATTTATTATTTAACTGTTAACGTGTTTCTATCACTATGTTATGTAAGAGGGCTAACATAATCTCATGTATCCAAATGATTTGATCAAATATTATTATCCTGTTACCTACAATGAAGTAATGGCTGTATATATACTGTAATAAAGTAACACATATAGACTGACAGCTCTGGAGCTCTAATTTTACAAAGTTTGGAGGGAATTATTAAAAGGAAGGCTAAATAAAATAGTTTGAGTACTAAATCATCTCTAGAAACCAGAGCAGAGAGTGGCTTTATCTCGCTCAGCCTTGTATTACGTGGATAGCTGCATACATTTTAAAAGGGGAATATGTCATCCATTTTTCATCATATAATTATTTATGATTTTTTTAAGGCCTTTAGAAATCTAATGTAAAAATTAGTAACTTTTCATATTTCCAAGTATTGGCCACTTGTCATGCACAGTGTGGGAAAGACTAAGTGCAACACGAAGGGATGAGGGGAAGGAAACCGAAACACTAGAGAAAGGGGGAGTGGAGACCTAATATAACCCTGCCTACCCTACCGTACCTATATTGGTTCCACACCAATCGCTGAGCAGGAAATCTAAGCCCTGTATATCCCTGTATATCCCTAGAGCTAGTCCCTAGATAGGGAGGGGGAGGGGAGAGCACTGGTCGGTCCCCACTATAAACTAAAGACAACAAGGGAGGCAAACAAAGGGGGGAAAACTTAGCTTGAGCAGACACCAGAGGGATAACACCAAACGTTATCCAAGGGCACCAGAGAGGAAGCTAGCCAACTGCTATAGCTCCAAGCCTACACAAGGGAAAATGAAAATATCACCGGCGACTCCCTGAAGCAGATTGAGAGTTTATAAACACCCAGACCAGGGTGTGTCAATCAGAGCAGGAGGGAGGTTGCTGCTGGGTCCAAAAGTCAGAAGGATTAAGGAGGTGTCTGCAATGCCAAACGCAGTGACCTTCTGCAGCCAGATGCAGAGTGACTTTGTGTTACATCTGACATACCCGTGACACCACTAGAGGAATCTAAAAAAATAAAAGCAGTCACTTTAGGCAATATGTAAAACGACTGCTGTAAATTTGGCCTGGCCACACTCCTTATTTTGGACCAGACACTGCCTCTGCTTTTTTGGCCACCCACGCCCTTCCTGCCCTGTGATGGGATAGCCTGTGTGGATTACTTTTCTCTGTGTAATGCTGCACTTGTCCCCCCGAGACTAAAATCGTCAAAAACAAACTGGCATTGGCCAATGGTGCTAAGATGTTGTGGACACCCGCAGCATATCCTCAGGGTGGCCACAACAGGTTATCGTAAGACCCATTACCAGCGGCCACAGACTCTACGGTAAGTTTGGGTGAAGGACTTTAATGTCCCACATATGTTACGTGAAAACTCAGCCTATCAGGTTTAGAAGTTACAAATTCCTGGTGAGGAAGCTTTGCAGGACGATGGATAGTGGATGACACATGATGGTTGTTTTATGTTAATAGTTAAAACACCACCACCACTCCAGCGTTTTTTTTTATTGTAGCGTTGGAGTGTTTCTACTAATGCAAATTCCTTGCCCCTACTCTCACACTTACCTGCCGCCATTTTCATCTTTTATCCATGCACCTCCGGTCGGTCTCCAGCACTTTGTGACTTGCAGGATCGCTCAAGAGTTAGCTAGAAATCACTGTTCAATACCAGTCTATAATAGTCTTGTTCTGACCCTCATAGACTGGCATTGAGAGCTTGTGACCATTACCTCTGACTTCCCGTCAGTCAGAAGTTGGGGTCACAAGATGGTGGCGCAGGACTGGAGCAGTGCCGGGGAAGAGTTGAAGATGGTGGCTGGTAAGTAAAAGACTACAGGAAAGGAACTTCGATTAATAGCAACACTCCAGCACTGAGATAAAAAAAAAACGCTGGAGTGGTGCTTTAATCATAAGGGGCTCCCAATAGTTCACTCTTTTTTTTCTTTTTAATTTTCTACTACAATCAAATGCTACTTTCAAGAAACCACTGCTTACATGCTGCCAGGAAAACTGAGCATTAAATGATCTATTGCTGATCAATTGTATTCAAAGTACGCCTACATTTATCAATTGCCAAGAACCACAGTGAACACAGTTACAGAGCTCTTATCTTTAGTGAATAAAATAGTATCTAGAGATATTAACTCGCCATGACAATCATACTTAGGGGGTGGGTATTTGAGGTGATGAACTGATAGAGCCCACCAGTGTCGGACTGGGATGCCAAGGGTCCACCAGTAATATTGACACTAGGGCCCACTGTTCAGCGACATGCAAATATTACCTAACCCTCATTCAAAAATTTTACTTTCTTCTAAATATAATAAACTGGAGAGTGTCACAACTCTGTCGTTGTATTACCCTTGGCCATGGGGCTTCTTCCCTGTAATTGAGAAAAAGAAAAAGGAAAGGTAAATGGGGAAAATGTTCAGCTCACCAAGTGCAGCAAAACTGAACCTCCATCGAAGAAAAGCTCCTTCCCTGTCCCAAACGCTGGGCGCACCTTAGCTATCCCTGCTCCCCGGATTACTTCTGATGGTGAAGACGCCGGGGCCACGTACCCTATTGAACTCTCGAATCAGCCCTATATCTGTCCCCCTTCCCTACTCAGGGAAGTGGGGAGTAGTAGTGCATGAATATACACAAACCAGACTAACAAGGAAGGACGTACAGGTATAAATGAAAAATACCAACCATACAAATATGCACTCACAGACAACAGAGAAGAACACCGGCAAGAAAAGGAAGGAAAGCCAAATAAGAGAGGATGAGGATTTGCACACAGCCAAAAACATAAAGCAACGGACACAGATCAACACTACAAACACCTCTACCAACAACTGACTGCTCCACTCCTCACCAGGCAGTACAAGACTAACTCTGGCAATCCAGACTGCCGAAGGCGAGTATATATAGGAGAGGGGAGTGGCCAATAGTGAACAGCTGAGAGCATCCAAGCTGGGAAGCTTCAGACACTCAAACCTGAACAGATTAACCCCTGCACTGCTAACAGAAACCTGCACCGTTAAATATGAAGGAGAAGTGCTTCCAATCAGTGCATGAGTATGTGAAATCAGACGCTGTCTTCTAGCCCCTCTCTGTCATGGTAAACCCGTGACAGAGATTTTGTTAAATGAATGAGATGCTGCCCTTGTCCGTACATAGATCAGGTGAATTGTGCCAATGACTTCATATCAGAGGTCATGGGACCAACAGGGGATTTACCTATTTCCCTGTGGGGCAGTCAAAGCCTCGAGCCCATGTACTAAAAAGGAGACCAATAACAAAACCAAAATAGTATTACCCTTTTTGTATGTGTACATAATATATATGATAAGATTTGGTTATTTTTTTAATAGTTTAATTATTTTTTTGTTATAATAGCTCCCAGTGGGTGCTGCACAGACATTTAATCTCTTACTAGCCATTGAATGCTCAGTTCCTCTACAGCTCAGCACACGTGATTATGCTAGACAAAATATTGGGTTAATGCCTTTTTCACACAAGTGTCCACAAAAATATGGAATGTTGTGTTCTATGCGCCCCTTTTCATCAAGACAGGAGGTCTTGATAAAGGGGCATGCTGGGGTCAGAGACGCCTGATTCATTAAGAGGTGCAAGCCTCCTAATTAATTAGGAGCATCTGACAAGTAACGTCATCACAAATCTTACTCCATTCATTGATTGGAGTAAGATTTCTGGCATAAGGTATTCATAATGTCCTCTCTGCGGCGTCATGTCCTCTCCCAGCTACACCATTTTGGTGAAAATGCCACAAGTCACAACATTTTTGAGCATCTCCATGTTGTGCAAAATTTTCAGGGCGATTTACTCCAGAATTCTGGGGTAATCATTTTGATGAATCAGGTCATTTGTTTCTCGGGATTTAACGTGCACAAAACAATTTAAATGAAGGTCTCCAGGGTATGTCCTAGCAATCATTACATGAAACACCGACAGTACATGAACGATATCCATTTACTGTCCGTCTTTGACCCATTCACTTCAATGGCGAGTTATTTCGGCAAAATGAGCCATGTGAATAGGCCCAAAGAATGTGTCTATGTCCTGTCTATATAAGCAAAACGGAAAGCTCCAGTACGCTAATAACTGCCGGCTGGATAAGCCCTTACATGTAGCTCAGCATTCAGATCTTTGTCTTTGTCCTAACATCAGTGTAACAACTATCAATCCATTTCTGTACTATGCAGATGGACTTAGGTGGCTATTCATATGGGAGCATATGTGTTATTTGTACATGCCTTGACAAAATGCGCAGTCTACCATCACTAATATAATAAGAACAGGCCATTAGTTCCTAAAACTGTTTGCCTTCCCATTTGTACTCATCCACATACAAATATTTGCAGAATTGGCTTTGCGATAGTGTAACCAAACATACGGAAGCGAGTTTCATAGGAATCGTACTGCCCTGAAAAGTGACAATGGAAGCCTGGCACCCCTTGGATACTATCAGAGAAATATGTACATGAAGGTCAGCATACCCTATGGACAGAGATCCCGGCAACCGCACTTGTGTTGTATATTTGTGTCTTTGTATTGTTCTGTTATTTGTTCAGAAATCTGAAAATATTGTATTGGAATAATACAGCTACAATATAGACTCTGCTGACATCCACTAAGGGTCACTTGGACCTTCAGCATCATGTGTAGTCCTGGCTACTGATTGCCTGCTACTCCAATGGTTTCAGATTTTTCCATATTTTTTTTCCAATGCAAAGTACAGAATCATCAAATAGAATAAAGTTCAGGGTCAGATAAAGTCAAGATTGTGATCTAACATCATAGCCAAATTAGTAACAAGTATCAAAAGACTGATCGTCACGTCTAAACAGAAAGACAAATGTGAACAGGTGCAAACTAAGAAAGCCTTTAGCCTGGGAGAGGTATCATGTTAGGTTAAGGTCCCCACAAAGGGGTACCCCTTGTCGCTGGGTGTTGGGCTCACATTAATTGGCCAATTTATGCGCAAAGTACCTTCATTTTTTTTATGTATTTTCTACAGCAGTAATGCAGTTCCAATTTCATATATTCAATGTTTGCATAGTATATTGTTTCAGAGTGCAGCTCAAATTAGTAACAAGGTCATTATCATTGGAGCAAAAAAAAAGTTAACATGGAAGTTGCAAGTGTATAATTGGGGCCAAAAATATCAACTTACAGTAAGCACATGTTAAGGAGTTCTCTGAGGCTTTCAAGATTATCAACAGAGGAAGAATGGAGATTACAGAGGGAAGAATATGCTGCTATTAATGAGCATTGCTGGTGGAAGTGCCCAGAAAGTCACCAAGTTTGATGGTGATATTACAATAACTATTAGTGGCCATTACCATTTATGGGACCCACAGACTCTTTTCTGCTCACTCCTTGCTCCTCTACCATTCTGGTTCCTTCAATAGGCAGTGTCAGGATCTCATGTGTGGCGATGTGCTGAGACATAGAGGAACCTGGCATTCAAAAGAGGAGCTAGAAGTGAGGTCAGTAAGTAAAGGGTCTGAATTATGGGGTCTGGTCGAGGTCCAAATATTAGGATATGGTCTGAGGATTGAAAATGTATTTTTATTATGGGATTTGCATTTTGTGTCCGAAAATTGGGTTCTGTGCTATGTTCTGAGAGCTGAATATTTAGGTATTATGTTGAATCTTATGATGTCAGAATATTGGGACCAATGTAAGGTCACCATTATATGATATAAATTATGGGTTTTGGTCTAGATTAAAAAGATTATCCGGGTTTTATAAAAACAGCACATGGGATTTGAGATAATTTAGAATCCCTTCCCTTTATAGCGTACTCATTGAAAAGCTGGGTTCAGACGACCGTCTAAAAATCATTTGATTTTTGTCCCAAAAATGTGGATAATATGCGGGCCATGCCATTTTTATACATCAACAGTTTATAAATGTACATGGTCAAGTATTGGATGCTATACGGTTAATCTGTATGGGATCAGATTATTTTTTGTATACCCATAGATTTGAATAGGCGAGTCCCATCCAAAATACGGAAGAGTTGAGAGCATGCTGCGATTATTTTCACAAGGACAATGGGTTTGTGTGAAAAAACTGTCTGAAAAGCACAATTGAATACCATTGGTCAGTGTGGTGTCAGTGTCCTATCTGATTTTAACTCAGTCAACACAAGTACATATTATAATACTCTGCCTGTCTGAACACGCCCCAAGGATTCGTTCACACATACTATATAAAAAAAATTTTTACGGGCATCATAAACACCCTTTAAAAAAATTATGTGGGTGTTGCATCACTGACCACGGTCACCCTGGTGATATGGTGGTGGAGGATGAGGAGAAGGAGGAGGACAAGAGCAAATAGCCAAAATCAGGAAGCGTATACCCATGTGTGGGTGTGAAAAGGTGCATGGGAATACACCTCCCAAGAAAAGACACTGGATTTGAGTTTATGTTACGCTGCTATCATTCGGTGGTGTTGAGAAGTCTGGCCCAATCCAGCCCTTGTTCGGATGCTCTTATCAGTTATAATTCCACCAGCGGCACTAAAAACCCGCTCTGATAAAACGCTGGCGGCAGGGCAGGCCCGGACCTCCAAGGCATAGAGAGCCAGTTCATTCCACGTATCAAGCTTGGATACCCAATAATTATAAGGCACAGAGGAATCACGAAGGACGTTGATGCGGTCAGCAAGGTACTCCCTCAGCATCTTTCCAAACTTTGCACTTCTTGTGAGAGTACCCCGCGCCTCAGGGCCTGTGCGATGGGAGGGTCTGAGAAAACTCTCCCAGAACTTTGACAGTGTTCCCCTGCCTCTGCTGGATTGAAGTTGTGTCTCTCTCGCCTGTACTCCTTGGTTGTCCAACGAAGTGTGCCCTCTGCCGCCAACGTTTTCCGATGGGAATTTTTTTAATAGTTCCGCAACAGGGGCCTTCTGGTACAGCCCCATTTTTGTAGACCTGTCAGCCTCAGGAATAAGAGATATAAAGTTCTCCTTGTAACGTGGGTCTAGAAGTGTCACCAACCAGTAATGATTGTCACTCAAAATTTTGAGAACGCGAGGGTCATGGGAAAGGCAGCGTAACATAAACTCAGCCATGCGTGCCAGACTACTAACAGGCAAGACTTCCGTGTCCTCACCAAGAGGATGACTGACCATGCTCTCCTCCTCCTCCTCCTCCTCTCTGTCCTCTGGCCATCCACACTGAACAGACGGTATGACAGATGTGCAGGTAGTATCGTCTATAGTGCATGAAACTAGCTCCTGTCCTTCCTCCTCCTCCTCATTGTCACCCAGTCCACGTTGGGATGAGATGAGGCTTGGCTGTGTGTAATCACCCTGTATGGTTCCTTGCTCCATCTCATCGTGCTCCGCCTGCAATGCATCCTCTTTGATTGTGAGCAGAGAGCGTTTCAGAAGACAGAGAAGCGGGATGGTGACGCTAAATATGGCGTCATCGCCGCTCACCATCTTGGTGGAGTCCTCAAAGTTTTGGAGGATGGTACATATGCCTGATATCCATGTCCACTCCTGAGGTCTTATGTGTGGAATCTGAACTGAATACCAACGGCCTTGTTGATGCTGGTACTGAACAACTGCCCTCTTCTGCTCACAAATCCTTCCCAACATCTGCAGTGTAGAGTTCTAATATGTGGGGACATCACACAAGGGTCTGTGAGCCGGAAGCTGCAAGCGCTGCTGAAACACGGCAAGGGCGGCAGAAGCTGTAGCTGACTTTCTAAAATGGGCACACAGGAGGTATACTTTAACAAGCAGATCCGGCAGCTCCGGGTAGGATTTGAGAAACCGCTGAAACGCGAGGTTAAGCACATGGGCCAGGCATGGTACGCGTGTGAGTTCGCCTCGCCTCAGAGCCACCACCAGGTTCCGGCCATTGTCACACACGACCATGCCTGGCTGTAGGTTCAGCCGTGTGAGCCACAGATCTGCCTGCTCTTTCAGAGCTGTCCACAACTCTTCAGCATTGCGCGGTTTGTCATCTAAGCATATTAGCTTCAGCACAGTCTGTTGCCGCTTGGCCGAGGCAGTGCTGCAGTGCTTCCAACTTGTGACTGATGTGATCATTTCGGAGATGGAGGCTGAAGAGGAGGAGGAGGCTGAAGAGGATGAGGTGCAGGAGCTGTAGACTGTGGGGGCAATCCTGATTGACCTAGGGCCCGCAATCCTTGGCGTCAGGAGGACGTGTTCCGTCCCAAGGTCCGACTGGGTCCCGGCTTCCACTATGTTAACCCAGTGTGCCGTCAGCGAGATGTACCGTCCCTGTCCACGTGTCTGTGGTTAGGTGGACTTTCCCGGTAACTGTGTTGTTGAGGGCACGGCTAATGTTTTGGGACACGTGCTTGTGTAATGCGGGGATGGCACACCGGGAGAAATATTGGCAGCTGGGGACCGAGTACCGAGGGATGGCCGCCGCCATCAGGTCGCGGAATGCTTCTATCTCCACAAGCCTAAAAGGCAACATTTCGAGCGCAAGCAGTTGTGAAATGTGAGAATTTAGTAGTGTGGCCTGTGGGGCGTTGGCTGCATATTTGCGCTTGCGTTCCAAGGACTAGGGTATGGACAACTGAACGCTGCGCTGGCACAACGACATGGACAAGCTTCCTGATGCTGCTACTTGAGAGTGCGCAACGACAGGTGCAGGGCAGGAGGCATCTTCGCATGCACCATGGACAGGGGATTGGCTTGCATGCACAACAGCGGAAGAAGCAATGGTGCCACCTGCAGACACTGTTCCTGGACCCTGGGGTTTGGCCCACAAAGTCGGGTGCTTTGCTGCCATGTACCTGATCATGCTGGTGGTGGTCAGGCTGGTCGTTTTGCCACCCCTGCTGATGCTGGCGTGGCAGGTCTTGCAAATGGCCTTTTTGGGGTTATCGGCAGAGTCTTTAAAAAACAACCAGACTCGGGAAGACCTAACAGTTGCACTGGCAACTTACTTCATGTTGGTGTTATGGGGAACGGTTGCCTGCCTTCTGTCTGCGGCCACCACACTGCTTCTTCCTGCTTGTTGGGGTGCTCTGCCTCCCTCCCCCTGTGTGCTGCTGTCCTCGCTCTGCATGTCCTCCTGCCAGGTTGGGTCAGTTACTATATCATCCACCACCTCGTCTTCCACTTCTGCACCCTGGTCCTCCTCCTGACTTTCTGGCATTGTGTCTCATCATCGTCCACCTCTTATGACACTTTCCCACTGTTGCCTTTGTGTGACCGTGGCTGCTCAAATATTTGGGCATCGCTACACGTGATCTCCTCTTGCCCTGCTTCAAGTGGACCGGGCGAGAGGCCCGAATCTATAAATGGAAAAGTGAACAGCTCTTCAGAGTGTCCAAGTGTGGGATCAGTTGTCTCTGGGCACTCGGCATGGTGGGAGGAAGGAGGATCAGGGTGAGGAATATGCGGTCCAGACTCACGGCTACTGAGACTTGACCGTGTGGAAGACAGGGTGGTGGTGGTGGCTAAGTGACTGGAACCATTATCCATTATCCAACCAACAACCTTTTGACACTGCTCTGGGTTCAATAGTGGTGTGCTGCGGTCCCCTAGGAATTGGGACAGGAAGGTCAGGCGACAAGATGTGGGTGTTTGTTGTGGCACAATTTCAGCTTGCCCAAGGCCTTGTCCTCGGCCTCTGCACGCACCATCACCATCACGTCCAATTCCCCGTCCCTTGCCACGTGCCTTGCCCACTTTAAATGGAGGACAGTATCTTCCACGCTCACTACAAATGACTGAGTTTGGAGCGAACTTATATGTGATCCGTGTGACAGAGAAAACAGAGTTTTAAATACCTGGCCTGTAGGTAAGTAGTTTGAACAGAAAACTGCAGTGAATTGCATCAATGACACACTAAAGGAAATTTTTAATGGAAGCCAAAAATGGCAGTATTTTCTGACAACGTATATGTGATCCGTGTGACGGCGAAAACAGAGTTTTCAATACCTGGCCTGTAGGTAAGTAGTTTGAACAGCAAACTGGTGTGAATTGCTTCACTGACACACTAAAGGAATTTTTTAATGGAGGCCAGAAATGACAGTATTTTCTGACAACATATATGTGATCCGTGTGATGGACAAAACACGGTTTTAAATAGCTGGATTTCTAGCGCTGTAATATGGAAAGGACCTGGCTGTATTCTGCAGTGCCAACAAGCAAATGGAAAAACAGTGTTCTCTGGATTGCCTTTTAAGCAAATAATGAGGATTAAGAGCCAAAAAAGTATTCCTGGCCCCTGAGACCTGGGACTTTGTATAGAAATATCTAACAGCAGCAGAAGGCAGAATTGGAATGGAGCCTCTTGTGCTATATGCACTGAAGTCTGCTATATACCCTGCCTGCCTGATATCTCTGCAGATGGATTAGTTAGTCCTCAAAAGGACTGTTTGTTAAGATTGATATGGGTAATGTACGGTTTTTCTCCATATACTACCTAATACACAAGCAAATCTCTCCCTGACGCAGCAGCACCTCTCCCTACACTGTCTGATCCGGAGTGACTGTGACGAGCATGGCGGCGCCAGGTGTGATATAGAACTGATGACGCTGTGCGGCCATCCAATCACAGTAATGCCCACAACCAACATGGCTGCGGCATTACAGTGAGTAGGAGGCTATCCCTGCATGTTGATTGGTGCCCTAAAGAGCGCCAAACATGCAGGGAGGGGACCCGAGCTCCCGCTGAGCAACCCCGGAAATACTCAGCGAGCGCCGAGCATCTCGAGCAGTAGCGAGCAAACTTGCTCATCACTACACACTACCTGTCAGCTGCATCTGCAGGACCTGCCACGTCACTAAAGGGCAGTAACATGAGCAAGACCACATGATCAGCGGTCATGTGGGCTCAGCTATTCACCCAGGCTCCCATTCAGAACTAGGGTAACTACCACAAGGAATAGGGGTGGGAAAGGAGAGGGGGAGGGGCAATGGGAACACAACCTAATGGCTCTAGCATCATTAGAATTATTGCAATAATAGATATGCCTATGTACAAAAATGCATAAAAGCCAAGCAAAGAAAATAACTCCACAATGAGACAATCATAGGAGAATCAAAATTCAGGGGAGAGGGCCATAGTTTAGCCTACATATAAACATATAAATTTATATATAAAAATGTAAACATCCGATGTCTTCGTCCCCGTACTTCAATCCACCTCCAGATTCATCCCAACAACTGGTCTAAAAGAAGAAAAATAAAAGAAGTGTTAAAATCACATATACAGTACAGACCAAAAGTTTGGACTTTGGCCACTTTGAAGAACCTAGAATATAAGGCTGCGTTCACACATTGCGTATTTTCGTGCGCTTTTTTTGCGCGCGCTTTTTCAAAATACGCAATGTGCCTTGTGTCTGCCAGCAAAGTGAATGGGAAATTCACTTTGCCATTCAGACACTGTGTGATTTTACGCAGCGGGAAAGCGCAGCGGCGTAAAGAATTGACATGTCAATTCTTTACGCAGCTGCATCCTGCGCTTTCTCCCTATTGTGCCCATTATAAGCGCTGGAATTACGCAGCGGTGTTCACACACTGCGTAATTCCAGCGCTTTTTTACGGAGGCGCAGGACAAACTATGGATACTCACCTATCCGATGGATGGGAGAGGCGTCCGGTCCGGTCCCGCGCTTCCAGCATCTGCCGGTGAAGCGATCAGCTGTTAGCTAACCGGCTTGTAACCGGACGGTCAGCTGATTTACAAGCCGGTCAGCTGACAGTCAGCTGTGTTATGTGCAGCATGAGACGGGGCATTATCATGCATGAAATGATCTCGATGGTCCAGATGGATGGAGTGGAGGATGGCTGGTTGATGGACACCCCATGCAAACACGGCTACGGCGCCAACAAGGAGGAGGTGGAGTAATGTTTTGGGCTGGAATCATGGGGAGAGAGATTGTCGGCCCTTTTAGGATCCCTGAAGGGGTAAAGATGAACTCCATAATGTATGTTGAGTTTCTCAACAGCACTTCCTTCCATGGTTCAAGAAGAAGAACCGTGCATTCCGCAGCAAGATCATTTTCATGCATGATAATGCCCCGTCTCATGCTGCACATAACACATCTGCATCTCTGGCTGCTATGGGCATAAAAGGGGACAAACTTATGGTGTGGCACCCATGCTCCCCTGACCTCAACCCCATTGAGAACCTCTGGAGCATCATCAAAAGGAGTGTCTATGATGGCGGGAGGCAGTTCACATCTAAGCAACAGCTCTGGGAGGGTATTCTGTCCTCATGCAAAACAATTGAAGCAGAAACCACCCAAAACCTGACAAATTCAATGGATGAGAGAGTTCAGAAGCTCCTTTCGAACAAGGGGTCCTATGTGCAAATGTAACATCACCTAGAATAAAGTTTTGAGTTGAAAACTGTTTGATTTCAGTTTGTAATAACCTGCTAATGCTTATAATTTCAAAAATGACAATTTTTTTGTTTTTTATTAAAACGAAAAGGTTGAAAACTCTGCTGTGCATAATAATTTGGAACATGCATTTTGAGTGCAGTTTGAGTTTTTTATTTTTTTAAAAATACACTGTTATCATAGGCAGTTTGTACAAAAACCTTTCAATTGTACTCTAATAGTTATTTGACTGGAAAATTACAATGACTGCAATTCATATAGGTAATTTGGGAAAATCGGAGAAAATATTATTTGCATAATAATTTGGAACACAGTGTATTTTCAGTTGTTTCACACTTTTTTGTTAAGTATATAATTCCACATGTGTTAATTCATAGTTTTGATGCCTTCAATGTGAATGTACAATTTTCATAGTCATGAAAATACAGAAAAATCTTTAAATGAGAAGGTGTGTCCAAACTTTTGGTCTGTACTGTATATATACATAATGTGGGGTTAAGAGAGATATATACATAATGTGGGGTTAGGGGAGGTGTATATAAATAATGTGGGGATTAGAAGAGGTATATATACATAATGTGGGAGTTAGGAGAGGTATATATACATAATGTGGGGGTTAGGAGAGGTATATACATAATGTGGGGTTAGGAGAGGTATATATACATAATGTGGGAGTAAGGAGAGGTATATACACATAATGTGGGAGTTAGGAGAGGTATATATACATATTGTGGGGTTAGGGGAGGTGTATATACATAATGTGGGGTTAGGAGAGGTATATATGTGTCACCCTGGCCTGGATGCCACAAATGTATAATAAAGCTGTGTCTGAGAGCAAGGGGGAGGTTCTCTGGTCAGGGACCATTAGCAGGGCCGGCGTCAGCACCCGGCGCACCCGGGCAAATGCCGGGGCACTGAGTAGGCAGAGGGGCCCACTGGAGGTCCCGCACCCCGCTGGGTTATGGGCGGAGGAGAACGGTGTCAGCGCCCACCCTTCTCCGCCGCTTTCTCAGGGCCCCGGCAGCCGGATACTTACCTCTCCCCGTGCCTCCGCAGATCAGCTGTCTTCCTGCTCTGCGCTCCCTGTGACGTCTCAGGTCAGAGGGCGCGGTGACGTCTTTACACCGCGCCCTCCCCTGAGCCATCACAGGGAGCGCTGAGCGGGAAGACGCCGACAACGCTGGAGTTCGGACCCGAGCAGCGGGCAGCAGGTAGCAGGTGAGGAGAAGGGAGGTGAGTATTTGATTTTTTTTTTTTTTTTAATGTATGGAGGCATGGGGCAGTATAAAGAGAAGGGGGGGGGTGGCATCCTCCATGGAGCATTATAAAGAGAGGGGGGGGGGCATCCTGCATGGGGCATTATAAAGAGAGGGGGGGACATCCTGCATGGGGCATTATAAAGAGAGCGGGGGGTGACATCCTGCATGGGGCATTATAAGGTGGGGAACAGCCTGCATGGGGCATTATAAAGGGGGGGGGGGGCAGCCTGCATAGTGCATTATGTGGGGGGGAACAGCCTGCATGGAGCATTATAAGGGGGGGGGCAGCCTGTATGGGGCATTATGTGGGGGGTAACAGCCTGCATGGAGCATTATAAGGGGGGGAGAGCCTGTATGGGGCATTATGTGGGGGGTAACAGCCTGCATGCAGCATTATATGGGGGCCAGTATCCTGTATGGAGCGTTATAAGGGGACCGGTATCCTTTATGGAGCGTTATAAGGGGACCGGTATCCTGTATGGAGCGTTATATGGGGGCCAGTATCCTGTATGGAGTTTTATAAGGGGACCAGTATCCTGTATGGAGCGTTATATGGGGGCCAGTATCCTGTATGGAGCTTTATAAGGGGACCAGTATCCTGTATGGAGCGTTATATGGGGGCCAGTATTCTGTATGGAGCCTTATATGGGGGCCAGTATTCCGTATGGAGCCTTATATGGAGGCCAGTATTCCGTATGGAGCCTTATATGGGGGCCAGTATTCCGTATGGGGCCTTATATGGGGGCCAGTATTCCGTATGGAGCCTTATATGGGGGCCAGTATTCCGTATGGAGCCTTATATGGGGGCCAGTATTCCGTATGGAGCCTTATATGGGGGCCAGTATTCTTTATGGGGCCTTATATGGGGGCCAGTATTCCGTATGGGGCCTTATATGGGGGCCAGTATTCCGTATGAAGCGTTATATGGGGGCCAGTATTCCGTATGGAGCCTTATATGGGGGCCAGTATTCTGTGTGGAGCGATTCACCGGTTTCTGAGCTTTTGTGGAATTTACAATAGATATCACTCATGTAATGTAAAAAGTGAAATCTTTGCATTGTACTATATATATATTTCTCCGCCGTATCTCTGCATCATGAATCGTGGTATGTGTTAAAGGGGCCCACTGAGACTCTTTCGGCCGGGGCCCAGAAAAACCTGGAGCCGGCCCTGACCATTAGCATGCAGCACCTCCTGTCCCAGGCCAGTAGGGGGAGCAGGCTGCCCCTATAAAAGCTGGAACTGGGGACAGGGTTAGAGAGTTCTGGACGACCTGTCTCTGGAGTGAGAGGTGTCCCAGAGAAGGGAGAGCCAGTTCAGCTGAGGCTGAGGAGGACGAGTGGCAGTAGAGGAGCCACGAGCCAGAGACGGAAGGCGAGGGGAGCCTGTCCTGGCTGAGAGAGAAACTGAACTACCGGACTTTGGTGTCCGAGGCTGTTAGGATTCCAAGTCCTACAGCAAATAACCAGTCCGCAGGGGATTGTATGTCCCTTGGCCTAAGAAGCCCGGAGGTTCCGCCACAGCAGAAGGGACCAGCAAAGCTGCACCAGGCCAAGAATAGAAAGGAACCCAAGTTGCAAGCCATACGGGCGAGAAGACACGCCGAGCTCATGAACATGGGCTGTTACACCACCAGGAGGGAAATAGCCAGAAAGAGCGCAGAGAATACGGTAGGCCTTCACCCTCACCCTGACCAGGGCCAGCTTCCCACTTGTTCTCAGACATCCAGGCCCCCTCCTAGCTGGGACTGTTTTTGGGTCGTCTCACCTGTTCTAATAAAGACCCTGAACTGTTTAAGAGGCCTCTGTCTCCTGGCTATTGCGATCGGAATCATCCCCTCCATCATCCATCTATATACTGCCCTGGGGCCACACTCCTCCCGTGGGGAGTTATACTACTTAGTGCTGCACACCTACATCTGCCCCAGCGGTCTGCACTGCAGCGGCGGTTAACCCTGACCGCAATCCACGGGTGGCGTAGTCGGACATTTAAAACCCTACAAATAGATTGCAACAACATTTGGTCTGACCACCCTGAGCCACGGACCGGGTTGCCACTACTACCCCCATTGTTGCTCTGTTGCCCGGCTCCGAGTGCCCCATGGCCCAGGGGGCAAGTCATATACATAATGTGGGGGTTAGGAGAGGTCTATATACATGATGTGGGATTAGGAGAGGTCTATATACATAATGTGGGGGTTAGGAGAGGTATATACATAATGTGGGGTTAGGAGAGGTATATATACATAATGTGGGAGTAAGGAGAGGTATATATACATAATGTGGCTGTTAGGAGAGGTATATATACATAATGTGGTGTTAGGGGAGGTGTATATACATAATGTGGGGTTAGGAGGTCTATATACATAATGTGGGGTTAGGAGAGGTCTATATACATAATGTGGGGTTAGGGGAGGTGTATATACATAATGTGGGGTTAGGAGGTCTATATACATAATGTGGGGTTAGGAGAGGTCTATATACATAATGTGGGGGTTAAGAGAGGTCTATATACATAATGTGGGGGTTAGGAGAGGTATATACATAATGTGGGGTTAGGAGAGGTATATATACATAATGTGGGAGTTAGGAGAGGTATATATACATAATGTGGTGTTAGGGGAGGTGTATATACATAATGTGCGGTTAGGAGGTCTATATACATAATGTGGGGTTAGGAGAGGTCTATATACATAATGTGGGGTTAGGGGAGGTGTATATACATAATGTGGGGTTAGGAGGTCTATATACATAATGTGGGGTTAGGAGAGGTCTATATACATAATGTGGGGGTTAAGAGAGGTCTATATACATAATGTGGGGGTTAGGAGAGGTATATACATAATGTGGGGTTAGGAGAGGTATATATACATAATGTGGGAGTTAGGAGAGGTATATATACATAATGTGGGAGTTAGGAGAGGTATATATATGTAGCACCCTGAGGACTCGGCTGCTACAGGGGTATTGCACCTCGACCCAGAGGTGTGGTATTCCACTCCCGGGTAAGGATGGAGTGTGGGACTGAGCTCAGTAGGCTGCATGCACTACATACATCCCATTTCCGGGGGACAGAACTACGGTACTCCCACCAAGTAAATGTGCAGGTACGACAGCGTCTGTCCCTGGCTGGAGTGGGAGGGGGGTGGAACATCCCAGTAGTGTAGGGGCAGATAGGGGGAGTACTCTGGGTAAAGCTAGGAGCTCATTGGGTGCTAGTCACCTGGGCTCACACATAGAGGGAGTATATAAGGTGGGCACCATCTTAGGACAGGGAGAGCTGAGGGAGTCTTTAGGAAGAGTTCAGCCAGGAGGGCTGACTGGGAGCTGTGGCTCCAGTTGGGCCCAGCTCCAGAGCCAAGCCTGCAGAGGAGAGAGGAGAAAGAAAGGCCCAGAGTGGAAGACCAGAGGGAACCCTAAGAACCCAGAATCAGACCAAAAAGGGTGAAGGGTTGGCGGACACGGGTACCGGAACCCGAACTGGTGGAGGCCACTTATCCTCAGCCAGGAACCGGAGGTCGTGGTCAAGATTTGCCACGACCCTCACCAAATCCACCAGAAAGGCACACCAAGTATAGGGTCAGGGAACCCAGAGGAGGTTTGACCACCAAGAGACCCGAGGGAGCCGGCCAAAAGTGGATCCCTGGTGGGAACGGTCAGAGACAGAGAGAGAGAAGGGAGCTCAGGACCACGCTCCGGAACTGCCTGGGGGTTAGCCGAGTCCAGGACCTGGTGGACGCAGCACGGCTCGGGTGGTCACTCAAGGCCAGAGTGACTGAGAGAACACCCGTGAGTAAAAACCCTGAAACTGCATCTCCTGACTCTGACTCTTCTTACTGCACCGTCACAACCCCCATCATCTTCACCTGCTGCCCTGAGGCCATACCCCTCCCGTTGGGGGTTATAACATCATCGCTGCACCCATACCACCGGCCTCAGCGGACTGTTCTGCAGCGGCGGCTGCAAAGCCGCACTCAACGGGTGGCGTAGTCGACATCCAAGTTAACATCTACTGCCATAGACTGCCACTTAGTTTGACACCCTGGGCACGGACCGGGTCCCCGCCACTCGGAGACTACTACCCCCATCGGATCCGGCTCCGGGTATTCCCCCGCGCACACGTGCGCCGCACTACAGCACTGGCCCAGGGGGCGCGTCAACTTTGGCGTAGTCGGCAGGATAACGTGCCCGCAACCACCGGGTACTGCGTGCCTGAAGAAAAGTTCATATTTACCGTAAAAAGAAGTCTCCCGCCAATTCCGGAGGGTCCCCGCCATCGGACGCCATCTCGGATCGTTTCCCGCCGTTTGCCCGCTATCTGCAGTCTTTTCCCGCCATCCACAGAGTTTCCCGCCATTGGGAAGCGGTTCCCGCCATCTGAGAAGATTTCCCGCCCTGGCAGAGCGGACGCCATTATGGGCGTGCCAGAGGGTGGCAAGAGGCCACCTCCCATCGTGGGCAAGGACCAAGAATGGCGCCAAAAACGAAGACCGCCCCCACCAGCAGAGACTGCAATGATTGAGATGTCCATCAGCGTGGGGGGTCTGCCCCTGGAACTGACAATCACCAAGTTGCCCCAGGACCGCCCTCAATGGGGGCGGATACAGAACAAAACAGAGAAGATGGGTGCAGCCTGGAGGAGTCTGGAGAAGCCGTACCCAGAGATGGAGGGAGAGTCAGGCAGCACCGACCCTGTGGTCAGGAGCCTGTTGCAAGCTACCACTCCACAAGACCTGGTGGAGATCCTGGCACAGCTCCCCCGAGACCGGGAGCGTGCACAGACCGCGCTGGAGGGCCTCGCACGGAGGATGGCCCAGGTGCAGCGAGAAACGCTGACGGAGTGGAGCAGGGAGATGGCCCAGCAGGCTGGAACCCGCCAGCGAAGCACACCACCCGCAACGAGGAGCACGCCTGCCCCTGAAGAGGATGCAGAAGGGACGGAGGCCGGAGACGACGCCGCAGAGGGAGCTGAAGAGACGGAGGCAAGTAAAGGGGACGTCACTACCCCAAGCCCAGCCACCGTAAGCCTACCCCCGCTCCCCGTCGCACAGCCCGAAATCCCACCGATCGTGCCCGTTGCCGCACCGCTACCGTTCCAGACTAGGCCTCAAGCAGGAGCCGCGGCCACGCCTCTTGTGACGTCACGCGCCTCAACCCTGAGCGCGGCCAAGCAGGAGACGCCACCGGCCTGGTCGCAGGGCCGAGTACCCCCGGGCGCCGCAGTACCAACAGCGCCCTCTACCGAGCCACCGGCCTGGTCGCAAAGTCAAGTATACCCGGGTGCCGCCGTCTTCACGGTGCCCTTCACCTTCAGGGTGCCCCAGGCCTGGTCGCAAGGCCTGGTGAACCCGGGCGCCGCTACCACCACCGCGCCCTCAACCTCCACAGTGCCGCACCTGGGTGAAGACTTGTTAGCCCAGCATATTTGCCCGGATGGGCAGCCCTTTGAGTGGTCACCGGAGTACTACCATCCCCGACTCCGGAAAGAAAGACCCCTGGATGAGCCCCTGATCCCGGCTCCGGCGCCCGCCAAGATCACCCCACTCTCGCTGGAGGAAGCGCAGTTTGCGTGGGACCCCACTGGAGGAGACCTCATCGGGTTCACTCAAGAGACCCGGGCGGCCGCAGCCCAGCGAGCAGAGTGCTGCCGGCAGCAATTAGAGGTTTTCGACCGGGAACGACGAGAGAGGCGGGTCCGCGAGGAGCGGCTGCAAGTGAGGAGTGCAGAACAGAAGAGCCGGACCCGACGGAACCCCCGTGCAGCCCACGGTCCCCGTGCCACCGGGACTGTAATTAAATTCCAACTGCAGCATGGTTGGGGCTTCATCCGGGATCACCGCACCCCCGGCGACGTCTTCGTGACCCGCAGGGATGTCGAGTCCCACCTGCCGGAGGGACACAGAGGTCGTGACCTATACCTGGGTGATGAGGTCACCTTTACCCGGCACCAATGTGCCAAAGGACCCTATGCCCTTCATGTACACCGGTTGACGGAGGAAGAGCTGAGGTGTCAGGAGGAGCAAGAGGACCCGGACGGGTCTGAAGAATACAGGGAGGAAGCATCAGGAGGACGCCGTTATTAGAGTACGGTAAAAAAGAACTGTACATAGTTATCCGTAAGGGTATAAGAACTGCTGCTAATTTAAATATGTTCCCCGTTGGGACAAGTGTGAACTTAAACCCGTGTGTCCCCTATCCCTTAACAGGCTGAGGACTGTGAACAGCCATTCCTTTTCCCCACTGGCCGAGGACTGAGAGCGGCCACCTCCCCTTGTATATAGTTGCGCTTTCTAAGGCGCCCCCTACTGGTTTTATAGGAAACTGTTGTTCTTGAACTGACTGTTGCACTTCTACCTGGTCACAAGCGCACAGTGGCCAGTAACTCAAAGAACATTATTATGAAAGAGTTTTATATGAAAGAAAAAGTTTATCTTGTTTAAATCTGATAATGTTTAATGTTTGATATGTTCTTGTATGTTTCGAAAAAAAATTGTATATTTTTGGATATTTTATTCTTTTACAGCCCGAGGACGTGCTGTGATTTACCAGGGGGGAATGTAGCACCCTGAGGACTCGGCTGCTACAGGGGTATTGCACCTCGACCCAGAGGTGTGGTATTCCACTCCTGGGTAAGGATGGAGTGTGGGACTGAGCTCAGTAGGCTGCATGCACTACATACATCCCATTTCCGGGGGACAGAACTACGGTACTCCCACCAAGTAAATGTGCAGGTACGACAGCGTCTGTCCCTGGCTGGAGTGGGAGGGGGGTGAAACATCCCAGTAGTGTAGGGGCAGATAGGGGGAGTACTCTGGGTAAAGCTAGGAGCTCATTGGGTGCTAGTCACCTGGGCTCACACATAGAGGGAGTATATAAGGTGGGCACCATCTTAGGACAGGGAGAGCTGAGGGAGTCTTTAGGAAGAGTTCAGCCAGGAGGGCTGACTGGGAGCTGTGGCTCCAGTTGGGCCCAGCTCCAGAGCCAAGCCTGCAGAGGAGAGAGGAGAAAGAAAGGCCCAGAGTGGAAGACTAGAGGGAACCCTAAGAACCCAGAATCAGACCAAAAAGGGTGAAGGGTTGGCGGACACGGGTACCGGAACCCGAACTGGTGGAGGCCACTTATCCTCAGCCAGGAACCGGAGGTCGTGGTCAAGATTTGCCACGACCCTCACCAAATCCACCAGAAAGGCACACCAAGTATAGGGTCAGGGAACCCAGAGGAGGTTTGACCCCCAAGAGACCCGAGGGAGCCGGCCAAAGGTGGATCCCTGGTGGGAACGGTCAGAGACAGAGAGAGAGAAGGGAGCTCAGGACCACGCTCCGGAACTGCCTGGGGGTTAGCCGAGTCCAGGACCTGGTGGACGCAGCACGGCTCGGGTGGTCACTCAAGGCCAGAGTGACTGAGAGAACACCCGTGAGTAAAAACCCTGAAACTGCATCTCCTGACTCTGACTCTTCTTACTGCACCGTCACAACCCCCATCATCTTCACCTGCTGCCCTGAGGCCATACCCCTCCCGTTGGGGGTTATAACATCATCGCTGCACCCATACCACCGGCCTCAGCGGACTGTTCTGCAGCGGCGGCTGCAAAGCCGCACTCAACGGGTGGCGTAGTCGACATCCAAGTTAACATCTACTGCCATAGACTGCCACTTAGTTTGACACCCTGGGCACGGACCGGGTCCCCGCCACTCGGAGACTACTACCCCCATCGGATCCGGCTCCGGGTATTCCCCCGCGCACACGTGCGCCGCACTACAGCACTGGCCCAGGGGGCGCGTCATATACATAATGTGGGGGTTAGGAGAGGTATATATACATATGGGTGGGACTTTTTGTTTTGTTATATCCTCCACTGGCTTATCTTTTCACACACCTTGGGACCCGTTGAAGCGCAAGAAGGCGCGAAACGGCCGTCGTCCGGAGGTTTCCTTCCATTCTCCCCCTGTACCATTTTCAATGGATCAATAAATTGTTGGCTTTTAATAAGAAGATCGGTGAGTGCTACCTTTTTTCCTTTTTTCAACGTTTTGGACATTTACTCTATTGTTGGTAAGCACCTGGTCGTGTTGGAAGCTGTGGATTTCCTTTGTCTCTCATTTGGATTGCGGTCCAGGGGATTTGTTCATCAGTTGCTCAGGTGCAGACTTTCTCTCTCTGTACAGACATTGTGAATTGTTTTTTTCAGTCCTGCACAATAGATTTTTGATACATGAGACAGTTTCCACCTCCAATAGCCCTTTAGCAGGGAGGGAGAGTGTGGAAACCTTCTTTTTGGACTGTAACCAACAGGATTCTTTGCAATCTATCAGTTCAAAACCATTGGAATTCAAAGTAACAAATTTGGCCGAAAAAGAAGTGCGAGCCTTTTGGACTAATAAATCTTTAAAATCTTATATGAATTGTGATCGAGTTCCCCGTGGATTACGGGTTTATTAAGAAGTTACTCATTTTCAATGCAATGAAGTTTCCGTTCACGGTGGGATGAAATCCTTCACCGTTGTTCAAAAGATTTGCTCAGTCTTGTTATGGAGCAGAATAATCTGAATTATCTGGATATTAATAAGGACTTGGAAAACGCTAAAGCAGAAATCCAATCCCGCTTTACAGACCCGCAGTGGTCAGCATTTAATAAAAAATTGGAGAAAAAATTGGTACTGTCTCAGATCGAGATTAAACAAATCAAAAGAGACAATTTCATCAGAGACAAAGGAGACTATGACGCAGGACAAGTTTTTTCTTGGCAAAAAACAAAAAGACAAGTTTGGCCATTCACGCAACAGAAATTTCCGTAACCGAAGATGGTATAGAAATAAACATCATAAATACCTCAAGGAATATTGGACTACAGATTCTGATTCCAGTTACAGTGAAGAGGTTTCAACTCATCCGGACCTCATGGCTGTTGACCCTTTGGAACGGGAAACAATGAGTCTAAACCTAAGAGAAGGGTCAGGAAGGGCAGAAAAAAACGCAGGTCCTTCAAGGGACCGCAAAGCGCAAACAGGTTTCTTGGCGTCAAAGTTCCCAGAAGTAGACCTTTCTTTTAACATTATCAATTTTACGGAGCATGTTTTGAGCCCGGATTGTGTCTCGCTTTTGTCTAAAGGATTGAGCTTTTGTATTCCAGACTCTTTTGATTTTACAGACTTTAAAATTGATTTATTCAAAGCTATTAGAAAAATGCACTTATATACTGTGATGTAGCAGACATCCCTTTTAATGGTTCAGTGTGTTTTGAATGACCATGTACGTTCCCCTTTAACTGACTGGTCACATGATCGTGACATCACACAGGTCCTTGTGCACACAGTTAAGGTCCTATCTGTGGGTGTGTGTGTGTGCTGCAGTATATATAAACCCTGTGTGATTTGTGACAAGTGTGTTCCGGTGTGTAGGAGTTCCTGTGTGTTGGGAGCTCCTGTGTGGGCACCGTGTGAGAGGCACGAGGCTGTTCCCTGTGTGTGTGTGGCGAAACACCGCTCGTGTGAGGCCTGGAGTGGCCTGGTGGACTCCGGTGGAGGTGAAGCCTGGATCCCTGTGTGAGAGTGTGGGGGATGCCAGTAAGCCTCGGAGTGCCACACAAAAGGCCTGGTGGACTCCGGTGGAGGTGAAGCCTGGATCCCTGTGTGAGAGTGTGGGGGATGCCAGTAAGTCTCGGAGTGCCACACAAAAGGCCTGGTGGACTCCGGTGGAGGTGAAGCCTGGATCCCTGTGTGAAAGTGTGGGGGATGCCAGTAAGCCTCGGAGTGCCACACAAGTGTCCTGGAGGGTGAAGCCTGGGTATGATATAGGTAATACGCCAGTAAGCCTTAAAGGGAGTGACGGCTGGAGACCACGTGTGGGAAGCCGTAGAGCCACAGCGGTGGCGTAGGAAAGAGGACTGTTACAGCTGAAGCCGGCGCAGGTAATACTCTTGTGTTATGGACATTTACATGGACATTGTTTAGTACTACCTTGCGGAAGGCTGTAATTAGAGCCAAGTGGGCCGGTCTGCCACTTGGGCTCGTGGACTTTATGTGTGTGAACTACGGTTTATGGAGTTAATAAACTGCTGAATTGAGAAATACCGAGAAATATGGCTGGTGTGCACTGATTGACGCAGCGAAGCGAGTATCCCCCAGGATAATAAGTAGCGCTGCCTTACATGTGGTGGAGAATGCGGGCAGCTGCAGTCTGGTTGCTAGGGGCAACTGCAGTCTGGTTGCTAGGGGCAACTGCAGTCTGGTTGCTAGGGGCAGCTGCAGTCTGGTTGCTAGGGGCAATTGCAGTCTGGCTGCTGGGAGCAACTGTACAGGTCGACAAGTGTGGTGGAGCATCTTGCTGCAACTCGGCGGGGTTGCGAAGGTTGTCGTCGAACTCAAACCTGGTTTGCTGTGACTCGGCGGGGCTCACGAAGTTCAAAGCATCTTGCTGCAACTCGGCGGGGTTGCGAAGATTGACGGCGCACTTAAATCCTGTTTTGCGGTGGCTCGGTGGGGCCACAAAATTTTTTTCGGGGAGAACGGTGAAGTTCAAGTGTGAACAGTGTACCGTGATGGCTGTGAGCAAAGCAACAGAGGTGTCTGGAGGTAATGAGCGTTTGAAGGGCCGGTTGGGACCGGAGCAGGTATTTGAGAAACTCTTACAGGACATGGTGCGGGAACCGCAGGAGCTGTGGGCACCGTATAGAATGGCGGCAGTGGACCATTCTATGGACTCTCCGGGGACGCCCGTGTTGTCCCAGAGTGCCCGGGGAGGTGGTAAGAGATCTTGTAAACTGAGTCCTAAGACTGTCGCTGATGTTTTGTGTAAAAATTCTCTTACAGGTGTGGTTGTTTAAAAGGGGGCGGAGTCTAAAAAGGGGCGGATTTTCACAAGAGTGTGGAGTGTAAAAAAATGGAAATTGTTGATGATTGTGGGTGGGTACCTCCTAAAAATGACAAGGTGACCGTTGATAACGGGGTAGCTCCAGTGGAAGGGGGTGAAGTCAAAGGGGGAGGTGACCTGGTAGTCCACAACATCATGGGGAGTGACACAGACCCCATAGCTGACGGTGACACTACGGAAGTAGAAGGAGAGGTCAGTCAGGAGGGGCGAGAGTCCACCTCTCGTCGTAGACGGCGCAGGGGCCACAAAAAGGTTGCTCCTGTACTCTTTGCTGAAAGTGAAAGTAAAGAAAATGTAATGGTGTGTGCCATTGTGTCAAGTGTGGATCCTCCTTCAGAGGCAGAAGAGGAGGTGACGGACCTGGAGAACGTGTCCTCAGACCAGCGGAGCCTGGAGTCTGAACGGCAGAGGGTATACCAGGTTGTGAAGAACTTACAGCGAGATCTAAAGGGAAGTAACGAGGAAGTTGTCCAGTGGAAGGAGATGTTCCACGCAATTAAGGAGGACCGCCGCAAAATCAAGGAGGAGGTTTTGCAGTTGAAACTTGAGAAGGAGACGCGGCAGGATGGAGTTTCTGGACGTGATCAGGAACTAGAACGACTGCGCGAACAGTTCAACCAGGAGCTGTGTAAATCTAAAAAGGAGTATGATGAACTCATGAGGGAGCTGCAGCAGTTCCAGGACCAAGTAAAGCCTCTAATGCAGGAGAAGGAGCGGCTGGAGGACTCTCTGTACCAGCGAGACCAGGAGCTATCCACCCTGAAAGAGGCAATAAAAGTTGAAGTGTCTGCTCATGACCATGAGGCAGAAAAGAGGTATGGAAAGTTCAGTGAGGAACTGCAACGGATTAAGAGAGATTATGAGGATCTCCTCAAAGTTAAAGAAAAACTAGAGGAGGATAAGGCGGATGCAGAGCAAGAGCGCCAAGTGGTTGAGACCACTCTGCAAGATATCCATGAGGAGAATGATGATCTCCGGGGAAAGACCCTAGATCTGGAAGCTCAGGTGAAGGAGCTACAGATGTCCTGTGATACTCTCCAGAAGGCGGAGACGTCCCTTAAGGAAACAGTCAGCAAGATGGAAGCTGAGCGAGAGAAGATGGAGGAGTCCATCGGAAAAGCCACAGACCAGGGCCAGGAGTTGACCGCTGGTGCTGGGAGGTATGAAGCAGATACCTCCTCGAGTGATGTGGGCTCGGAGGATTCGGTGGATGTCGGAGCCGAGATCAAGCAGCTCAAGGAGTTGCTACAAGCCTAGTTGATGCAAGAGAAGCGTGAGAGACTGGCTATTGAGAGCCGAGTGGGCGCATTGGAGACGGAGAGGTCTGAGAGAGCTCTGCTGCTGGAAGAGCAGTTGAAGCAGGAAGAGCTTCAGAGATGGACTGCTGAGAGGCGAGTAACTGAGCTGGAATGAGAAGTTTTAGAGCTCAAAGGTCGCCTAGCAAAGTGTCACGTGGTGAACGAGGTCTCCTTAGAGAAGGGAAAGGGCAAACAAGTTGCACTTACTCCCTTAGACCATGAGAAGGTGGACCTGAGGAGAGCTCAGAGTATGGTGTTGGAAGATAAAGGTGAAGTGGAGGTGGTCAAGACGAAAAGTTGTGAAGTTGTAGCTGTGAGTCAGCTCAGGGGAAGCATCCAGGGTGAAGAAGCTGGAAGTCAGTTGTCCCTGAAACCTGAGCTGGTTGATCGTCTGGAAACCACTGGTGAGACCGAAACGTCTCGGTACAAGTGCCTCGTAGATGTACCCGAGGACTTGAGGGAAGAATGCACCCGTGAGTTCGTGCATGAGGAGTTTAAGAAGGCCGTGGGAGCCTGTAAGGTGTACTTGACCTCAGAGGCTAGACAGCTGGTGGTCCTGTCCACGACTGAAGTCACGGTGAAGAGGGTGGCGATCCTGAGTGACACATTGGCGATGTATTCGCACGAAGCGGTTTCTCCGGTTGAAGATGGAGCAAGCCGCTAGACAACTGGAGCTGATGAGAAAGGCTCACAGTCTGCGAGAAGAGGTCATCCGGGTGCCTCGTGTTCTGGTGAGAGAGCTCATTGGGAGAAATGGCCGAGCCATGCAGATGATGGTGAAGAAGTCTGGTGTGGTAAAAGTAAGCAGTCCACGTGATCGTCGGGACTGGATGCCGGATGAAGACGGCATGGTGTCGTTCTACGCTGTAGGAACGGAAGAAAGTCTTGCAGATATGAGCATGCTGGTGGAGTACCGAGTGACCTACCTGCGAGAGGTGGAAAAGTTGAATCTCGCTAGACTGCGAGTAAATAGACAGCATCATCTGAGCAGCAGAAGATGGCAGCAGTCTAGAAAGTGAGAGACCAGACAGAGAAAGGGCTCCCTAAATATCAGAGCAGCTGAGGTTAGGGACCTTTCAAGATGTCCTGGGAGTGGGTTTGGAGGTAGTGAGACCTCCAGTGACTCAGGGTTGAGTGACCCATACAATCGACCCAATAGAGGACGGAACTATGTGGATTCACACTGTTGTATTGACCGCTGGGAGTGGGGGAGACCTGACAGGGCTTCGACTGACCGCTGGGAGCGGGGGAGACCTGACAAGGTTACGACTGACCGCTGGGAGTGGGGGAGCCGCTGGGAGCGGGGGAAGTCTGACAAGTTTACGACCCGGAAATGTGACTTGACTGAGTCGATGACATTGACAGATGGTAGGTCCCTAAGGAGTGGGCTAATGTCAATGACGAATGTTCCAGGGGCTGGACAACGCAAGGGTCAAGTGCATGGTCTCAGTGTGAACTGTGGAATATAGACTGTTTGTGTATATTATGTGTTCAACCCCACAAGTTTGAACAGAGGGGGGGAATATGTGATGTAGCAGACATCCCTTTAATGGTTCAGTGTGTTTTGAATGACCATGTACCTTCCCCTTTAACTGACTGGTCACATGATCGTGACATCACACAGGTCCTTGTGCACACAGTTAAGGTCCTATCTGTGGGTGTGTGTGTGTGTGTGTGCTGCAGTATATATAAACCCTGTGTGATTTGTGACAGGTGTGTTCCGGTGTGTAGGAGTTCCTGTGTGTTGGGAGCTCCTGTGTGGGCACCGTGTGAGAGGCACGAGGCTGTTCCCTGTGTGTGTGTGGGGGAACACCGCTCGTGTGAGGCCTGGAGAGGCCTGGTGGACTCCGGTGGAGGTGAAGCCTTGATCCCTGTGTGAGTGTGTGGGGGATGCCAGTAAGCCTCGGAGTGCCACACAAGCGTCCTGGAGGGTGAAGCCTGGGTATGATATATGTAATACGCCAGTAAGCCTTAAAGGGAGTGACGGCTGGAGACCACGTGTGGGAAGCCGTAGAGCCACAGCGGTGGCGTAGGAAAGAGGACTGTTACAGCTGAAGCCGGCGCATGTAATACTCTTGTGTTATGGACATTTACATGGACATTGTTTAGTACTACCTTGCGGAATGCTGTAATTGCGCTGGTCTGCCACTTGGGCTCGTGGACTTTATGTGTGTGAACTACGGTTTATGGAGTTAATAAACTGCTGAATTGAGAAATACTGAGAAATATGGCTGGTGTGCACTGATTGACGCAGCGAAGCGAGTATCCCCCAGGATAATAAGTAGCGCTGCCTTACAATACGTAAATCTTTTTCAACAGATAGTGTTAAAAAATCTCAGACTCTCCCAGGAGAAAGTCCCTGTTCCATGGGTCCCCTGGGTTTTTGTGTCGGCTCAGTCGACGCAGAAACCAGGGAAGGCATGACCAGTGAGGTGGCTCTTTTGTTGAGTTTAACTAATGATAGTACTGTGAAATGTTTTCAACAATCTGATTCGGTGACAGAGCGTTTTGCAGGGGGGGTTAAATCTTCTTTCATGCCCATAGTATCAACGGGCAATGTGATTGATGTGTTTGAGGCACAGGTGATTAGAGATCTAGGGGCGGTCATTTATCCAAAATCCCCCAATAATCTCAGTGTAGGTGAACAGAAAGCCCTAAAAGAAATTAATAGCTGGAAGGATACAAATGTCCGCCAACAGATAAAGGCGGTAATATTGTTCTCCTCACAAGGGAGTATTATTTGAAGGAAGCATTCAGACAGCTCTCCGATGCAGCTACCTACAGCAAATTATGTTTTGATCCTACTTTTAAGTTCAAGAATGAACTGCAGACCTTTTTAAGGCTACAGGTAGAAAAGGGCACCCTGACTAAAAAAAACAGCGGAACGCCTTTTTCCGCAATTTCCTCAAAAACCTCATTGGTATTTTATTCCGAAAACTCACAAGTCTATTCAAAGTCCACAGGACGTCCTATTATTTCGGGAATAGGGTCCCTCACGGAACCCTTGTCCAAGTATATGGACTGGCTCCTTAGACCTTTATTGGTTTCTGTCCCTTCATATTTAAAGGACACCAGTGCTTTTCTGCTCGTCATCAGAGACTTCCAGTGGCAGGAGGATTTTTCGTTGGTGTCTGTCGACGTCGAGAGGCTCTACACCAGGATCCCTCAGGATGCTGGTGTGGAGGCTTTGGGGTCGATACTCCTTAATACAGGGAAAGACACAAAAATTATTGACTTTATTAAAGAAGGTGTCAGTTTCATTCTGAGTCATAATGCTTTCAAATTTATGGATACATGGTTCTTACAAAAGACTGGAACCGCGATGGGGACACCGGTAGCGTGTACATTTGAAAATTTATATCTAGAAGTTTTTGAGGAAAGATTTGTTTTTTCATTGATTAATCCTTATTTGAAATTTATCAGAATGTTTTTGCGTTACGTGGATGATATTTTTATCATTTGGGGGGGGTTCTAAGGAGCTATTTGATGAGTTTGTGGACTTTCTAAATTCTGTTAATGACATGAATATGCGTTTTACTTCGGTTTTTGGAGGTAGTTCTTTAGATGTTTTGGATGATAGTGTGACTGCATCGGAGGGCTCTCTCAAAACGGAGGTTTTCAAAAAAACCTACTGCCTTGAATTCTTCTTTGCACTTCAATAGTGCGCATCCGCATTACATTAAATCTTCACTCCCCTACAGTCAATTTTTGCGATTAAAAAGGATAAATTCTGATGAACTCGTTTTAAAGAACAAGTAGATGTTTTAAAAAACAACTTTATCCAAAGAGGCTATTCTGAACAGTTAGTGGTTGAAGCTCTCAATAGGGCTAATATGTTTTCACAGCATCATTTATTGCGGGGCTCGCCAGATAAAAAATCTAAAAGTAGGAAGAGATTTGTATTCAATTTTAAGTTTAACGCAATGGAAAAAGTCATTAGATCCACCATCTTAAAAAAACTGGCATATCCTGGAACAGGATCCTAGCCTGTCAACAATGATTTCACAAGGTCCTTTGATTTCTTTTAGACGTGGACACAATTTGAGAGATTTATTGGTGCACAATAGGCTAATGAATAATAAAAATAACTGGTTAAAAGACAGGTCCCTTATTGGAAACAAAAAATGCGAGAGTTGCAATTTTTTGCAACTTCTTTCTTATTGATAAGACATTCAGAATTGGTGATATTGTACATTCTGTTCGAGATTTGATCACATGCCGCACAAAATTTGTTGTTTACATCATTTTTTGCCCTTGGGGTTTTTTTTATATAGGCAAAACGTTCAGGGCCTAGTTCGTATGGTTTCGTGAACATTATAAATCCATTTTTACCAGAAAAGGGTCAATGAGGTTGAACAACCATATATGGGCTACTCATGCAGGAGACCCCAAAGTTTTACGGTTTGGAGGTCTGGAAAGGGTTCAGTTGCCCGTCCAAGGAGGTGATCTCCATAAAATTCTCCTGCAAAGAGAAGCCCGTTGGATTATGCGAACAGGTGCACAGGGCAATTTAGGTTTTAATGATAAACTGGATGTCAGTTTTTTTATGAGTAAATTTCTGATAATTCCTTTTTTTACTTTGCACTAGGTGTGGGGATTATTTTTCTTGTGCTTGGTGTATTTTTTCTTTTTGCAGTCCAGGTGTGAAATCGTTAAATTAGCAGCTTGTGGTGGGTGGGACTTTTTCGTTTTGTTATATCCTCCACTGGCTTGTCTTTCCACACACCTTGGGACCCGTTGAAGCGCAAGAAGGCGTGAAACGGCCGTCGTCCGGAGGTTTCCTTCCATTCTCCCCCTGTACCATTTTCAATGGATCAATAAATTGTTGTTTTTTAATAAGAAGATCGGTGAGTGCTACCTTATTTCCTTTTTTCAATGTTTTGGACAGTTACTCTATTGTTGGTAAGCACCTGGTCGTGTTGGAAGCTGTGGATTTCTTTTGTCTCTCATTTGGATTGCGGTCCAGGGTATTTGTTCACCAGTTGCACAGGTGCGGACTTTCTCTCTCTGTACAGACATTGTATATATACATAATGTGGGGGTTATTCTAGCAATAAAATGTGCATTTAGACCAATAATGTACGCTGTTTCTACAAACATGATGGGATCATAGGTCACATTGGTGCGATCATGTGATCGCTTTCCTGTGATATGGCAGGTCCTTCTGGTGTGATCCGACTGGAGTTATTGCAGATGCTTGTGGACATCCTCATTTGGTGCCTATCCATACACCTATGGCGATTGGTCTGGAGAACCTCCATACTTATGACCCCATATGAAGTGATTGGTGGGTGATTGCTTTGATATCATAATGCCAAGCCAGATATGTATTATACCTCAGTTCACCTATGTAAATAGTGGTCTAATATATTTGTTTTTGAGTAAGATTGTATTTTATGGATGTCGTATTTAAAATAATCTCTGTGTTATTGTATGGATCTATGTTTTTTTGTACTATATTCTAATTATGTAATCATTATTAATGTGGGGGTTGAACCTTTGCTGATTGGTGAGCTATTGTGAACCACACTACATAAGGACGGCCCCGTGTTTTTTCACCTATACTTGAAAAAGACCCACACAGGGTCGAAACGTTGTGTGTTTTGGGATGGCGGAATAAACACCTCTTTTGCAATTGAACACCCTGGCATGGACGCTGTCTTTTACTTTTGTGTCTGATACTGCAGTCATACTCGCTTCTAGCTAGCCCACTGAATGGATATTTGAAACAATACAAATAGAAGTAGAAGGAGAGGACAAGGAGGTCGCAGAGCGACAGAGTGGAGGATGTCGCTTGACCAACGGAACGGAGGAGGGCGAGGATGTCGTGGACCGACAGATCGTAGAAGGAGGTCGCAAACTGACGGACCAGAGGAGGAGGACGAGGAGGTGGCGGACTGGAGGAGGACAAGGAGGTCATAGACTGATGGATTGGAGGATGAAAAGGTCAGAGACCGATGGACCAATGGAGGACGAGGAGGTCGCAGTCTGACAGACCAGAGGAGGAGGACGAGGAGGTTGCAGACCAACAGACCAGAGGAAGAGGACAAGGAGGTCGTGGACCACTGGATAAAAGTAGGAGGACGAGGAGGTTACAGACCGACGTACCGGAGGAGGACAAGGAAGCCTCGGAAAAACGGATGTGAGGGGGAACAGGAGGTTGCAGTCCGACGGAATGGAGGAGGAGGACGAGAAGGTAGCGGACCGACAGACTAGAGGAGGAAATAGAGGTCTCGGACCGACAGACCGGAGCAGGACTAGGACGAGGAGGTTGTGGACCGACGGACCAGAGGAAGAGGCGGAGGACGTGGAGGTCGCGGAACAATGGACCAGAGGAGGACAATGAAGTTGCAGACTGACGGACTGGGAGGAGGAAAAGGAAGTCACGGACTGATGAACTGCAGGAGGACAAGGAGTTTGTGGATCAATGAACCAGAGGTGGAGGAGGAGGACAAGGAGGCTGTGGACCAACGGATCGGAGGAGGTCACTGACCGATGGACCAGAAGCGGAGGATGAGGAGGTTGCGGATCAACAGACCGGTGGAGGATAACGAGGAGGTCGCAGACCGGAAAAGGAGGACGAAGAGGTCATGGACCAATGGACCAGAGGAGAAGTACGAGAAGTTCGCGGACTGACGGACCAGAGGAGGATGCCTAGGAGGTCGCCGACCGATGGACCAGAGAAGGACGAGGAGGTTATTGACTGAAGGACCAGTGGAGGCCAAGGATGTAGCTGACCTATTGACCGCAGGAGGAGAACAAGAATGTAGCGGACAGGAGGATTAGGAGGTTGGGGACCAAAAATGGAGGACCAGAGGAAGACGCGGACCAACGGAAGAGGAAAAGGAGGTTGTGGACTGACGCAAGAGGACGAGGAGGTTGCAGACCGACGGACTAGGAAGTCGAGGACCGACGGACCGGAGGAGGAGGAGTACGAGGAGGTCACAGACCGAAAAAAGAGGACAGGGAAGTCTCGGGCCGACAGACCAGAGGAGGAGGACGAGGAGGTCGCAGACCGATGAACAAGAGGATGGACCAGAGGAGGAGAATGAAGATATTGCGGATCAGAGGAGAAGGATGAGGAAGTCACGGACCGAAAAAGGAGGATGAGGAGGTTCCGGACTGATGGACCAGAGGAGAATGAGGGGGTTGCAAACCGACGGACCTGAGGACGAGGAGGTAGCACACTGGAGGACGAGGAGGTCACGGACCCATGGACTGTAGGAGAAGGATGAGGAGGTTGCGGACCGTAGGAGTACGAGGGGGTCGCGGACCAGAGGAGGAGGTCGCGTATCGACGGATCGGAGGAGGATGAGGAGGCAGCAGACGGACGGGAGAAGGAGGAAAAGGAGGTTGCGGACTGAAGGACCGGAGGAAGACTTCACGGACAGACGGACCGGAGGAGAAGGGCGAGCAGTCTGACAGACTGGAGGAGGTCCCAGACTGAAGCACTGGAGGAGGATGAGAAGGAGGGGACAAGGAGATCACGGACCAATGGACCGGAGGAGGATGAGGAGGTTGCGGACCGACTGATCTGAGTAGGACGAGGATGTCGCAGACTGATGGATCGGAGGTAGCAGACCGACGGACGAGGAGGTAGTGGACCGACAGACCAAAGGAGGAGGACGAGGGAGTAGCAGACCGGAGGAGGAGGACCGACGGACCAGAGGAGTAGGACTACGAACAGGTCACGGACCGAAGGAGGAGGACTAGGAGGTTGCAGACTGACGGACCAGGAGAATGAGAGGGTCGCAAACCGATGGATCGGAGGATGAGGAGGTAGCGGACTGGAGGAGGTCATGGACCAATGGACCACAGCAGCAGGATGAGGAGGTTGGTAACCGTAGGAGAATGAGGGGGTTGTGGACCAACGGATTGGAGAAGGAGGCAGCGGACCGGAGGAGGAGGACGGGGAGGTCACGGACCTAAGGAGGAGGTTGCGGACCAGAGGAGGATGAGGAAGTCGAGGACCGACGGACCAGAGGAGAACGCGGACAGACAGACCGGAGGAGGATAACGAGGAGGTCGCAAACCGAAGGACCGGATTAGGAGGTCACGGACCGATGGACTGGAGGAGGAGGATGGGGAGGTTGCGGAGAAGGTAGACGAAGAGGAGGAGGTTGCGTACCAACGGGCCGGAGTAGGAGGAGGAGGTCACGGACCGATGGACCAAAGGAGGACAAAATGATCTCAGACCGACGGATCAGAGGAGGACAAGGAAGTCGCGGACCAATGGACCAGAGGATGACGATGAGGTCACGGACCGACGCACTGGAGGAGGATGAGGAGTTAGCGGACCGACGGACCAGAGGAGCAGGAAATGGAGGTCGCGGACAGACAGACCAGAGGACAATGGAGAGGTCGCAAACCAACGGACTGGAGTAGGAGGAGGACGAGGAGGTTGCAAACTGACGGACCAGAGGAGGAGGAGCAGGACGAAGAGGTCACAGATCGGCGAACTAACAGATCAAAGGAGGAGTACAAGGAGGTCACAGATCGACAGACCAGAGAGGTGGAGGAGGAGGACAAGGAGGTTGTGGACCGACGGAGAAGTTTGCGGACCAGAGGTAGAGGATGAGGAGGTTGCGGATCGGTGGACTGGAGGAGGATGACGAGGAGGTCGCAGACCAGAAAAGGAGGACGAGGAGGTTGCAGACTGGAGGAAGATGGCAAGGAGGTCATGGACCAGAGGAGGAGGACGAGAAGGTCGCAGATCGACAGACCAGAGGAGGACGTTGCAGATTGATGGGACAGAGGAGGAGGAGGAGGATGAGGATGTAGTGGACTGACGGATCGCAGGAGGAGGACGAGAAGGTAGGGGTCCGGATGAGTAGGACGAGGAGGTTGCGGACCAAAGGAGGACGCACACTAATGGACCAGAGGAGGAGGAAAAGGAGGTAGACGGATGAGGAGGTAGCGGACCAACAGACTGGAGGAGGAGCAAGAGGAGGTAGCGGACCAGAGGAAGAGGATGAGGAGGTTGCGGACCGGAGGAGGATGAGGAGGTTGAGGATCGACGGACCAGAGGAGGAGGTATACAAGAAGGTCGCAGACCGAAGGAGAAGGGCGAGGAATTTGCGGACCGACGGACGAAGAGGTAGCGGACCAACGGACTGGAGGAGGACGAGGAGGTCGTGGACAGAAGGAAGAGGACAAGGAGGTTGCAGACCGGAGGATGAGGAGGAGGTCGAAGACCGATGGTTCGGCAGAGGAGAAGTATGAGGAGGTCGCAGACCAAAGGAGAACGAGGAAGTTGCGGACTGACGGACCAGAGGAGGAGGGTGAGGAGGTAGCGGACTGACGGACCAGAGGAGGAGGGTGAGGAGGTAGCGGACCGACGGACTAAAGGAGGAAGAGATAAGTAGGTTGTGAACCGACTAATCAAAGAAGGAGGACAAGGAAGTAGCGGACTGACAGACCGGAGGAGGATGAGGAGGACCCATACCAACGGACTGGAGGAGGACAAGGAACTCCTGAACCGACGGACCGGAGTAAGACAAGGATGTAGCAGACAGACAGACTCCAGGAGGAGGACAAGAAGCTTGCAGAACGAAGGAGGAGGACCTGAGGAGGACATGGATCAACAGACCAGAGGACGATGGAGAGGTTGCAAACCAACGGACCGGAGTAGGAGGAGGATGAGGAGGTTGCAAACTGACGGACCAGAGGAGGAGGAGCAGGACGAAGAGGTCACAGATCGGCGAACTAACAGATCAGATTAGGAGTACAAGGAGGTCACAGATCGACGGACCAGAGAGGTGGAGGAGGAGGACAAGGAGGTTGTGGACTGATGGAGAAGTTTGCGGACCAGAGGTAGAGGACGAGGAGGTTGCGGATCGGTGGACTGGAGGAGGATGACAAGGAGGTCGCAGACCAGAAAAGGAGGATGAGGAGGTTGCAGACTGGAGGAAGATGGCAATGAGGTCATGGACCAGAGGAGGAGGACGAGAAGGTCGCAGACCGACAGACCAGAGGAGGAAGTTGCAGATTGATGGGCCAGAGGAGGAGGATGAGGATGTAGTAGACTGACAGATCGCAGGAGGAGGACGAGAAGGTAGGGGTCCGGATGAGTAGGACGAGGAGGTTGCGGACCAAAGGAAGACGCACACTAATGGACCAGAGGAAAAGGAGGTAGACGGATGAGGAGATAGCGGACCAACGGACTGGGGGAGGAGGAAGAGGAGGTAGCGGACCAGAGGAAGAGGACGAGGAGATTGCGGACCGGAGGAGGATGAGGAGGTTGAGGATCGACTGACCAGAGGAGGAGGTATACAAGAAGGTCGCAGACCGAAGGAGAAGGGCGAGGAATTTGCAGACCGACGGACAAAGAGGTGGCGGACCAACGGACTGGAGGAGGACGAGGAGGTCATGGACAGACGGAAGAGGACGAGGAGGTTGCAGACCGGAGGACGAGGAGGAGGTCGAAGACCGATGGTTCGGCAGAGGAGAAGTATGAGGAGGTCGCAGACCGAAGGAGGAGAACGAGGAAGTTGCGGACTGACAGACCAGAGGAGGAGGGTGAGAAGGTAGCGGACCGACGGACTAAAGGAGGAAGGGATAAGTAGGTCGCGAACCGACTAATCAAAGAAGGAGGACAAGGAAGTAGCGGATCGACAGACCGGAGGAGGATGAGGAGGACGCGTACCAACGGACTGGAGGAGGACAAGGAACTCCTGAACCGACGGACCGGAGTAAGACGAGGATGTAGCAGACCGACGGACTGCAGGAGGAGGACAAGAAGCTTGTAGACCGAAGGAGGAGGGCCTGAGGAGGATGTGGATCAACAGACCAGAGGAGGAGGAAAAGGAGGACACGGACCAGAGGAGGAGGACGAGGAGGTTGCAGACCAACGGACGAGGAAGTAGCGGACAAACAGACGGAAGGAGGAGGATCAGGTTTGCTTCCCGATGGACCGGAGAACAAGGAGGTCCTGGACTGACAGACCAGAGGAGGACAAGGATGTCCTGCACAGACAGACCAGGGGACTAGGATGTAGCAGACCGATGGACCGCAGGAGAAGGATGAGAAGATAGCGGACCAGAGGAGGAGGACGAGGATGTCGTGGACCGATGGATGAGGAAGTAGTGGACCAACAGACCGGAGGAGGAGGACGAGGAGGTTGTGGGCCAAAGGAAGAGGGCCAGAGGATGACACGGACCAACGGACCAGAGGAGGAGGAAAAGGAGGTCACGGACCGATGGACTGGAGGTGGAAGATGAGGAGGTTGCGGACCGACGAATGGGGAGGTTGCAGACCGACGGACCAGAGGAGGAGGACAATAAGTTTGCAGACCGAAAGAGGAGGACCCAAGGAGGACGTGGACCAATGGACCAGAGGAGGAGGAAAAGGAGATCGCGGACCGACAGACTGGAGGAGGGGGACGAGGAGGTTGCAGATCGACGCACAAGGAGGTAGCAGACAAACGGACCGGAGGAGGAGGATGAGAAGGTTTGCTTCCTGACAAACCAGAGGAGGACAAAGAGGTCACCAACCGACAGACCGGAGGAGGACAAGAAGGTCCTGGACAAATAGATCGGAGGAGGACGAGTATGTAGCGGACCTATGGACCACAGGAGGAGAATGAGAAGGTAGCGGAACCGGAGGAGGAGGACGAGGAGGTTGTGGACTGATGGACGAGGAGGTAGTAGACCAATGGACCAGAGGAGGAGGAACAGAAGGTCGAGGACCGACAGACCGGAGGAGAAGGACGAGGAGGTTGCGGACCGATGGACGAGAAGGTAGAAGGCCAATGGACCAGAAGAGGAGGACGAAGAGGTAGTGGACCAGAGGAGAACAAGGAAGTCGAGGACCAACGGACCAGAGGAGGAGGAGTGCAAGGAGGTCACAGATCAGAGCTGGAGGACAAGAAAGTTGCGGAATGACGGACTGGAGGAGGACGAAGAGCAGGTAGCGGCCCTACGGACCAGAGAAGGCGGACGAGGAAGTAACAGACCGACAGACTGAAGGAGGATGAGGAGGAGGATGCGTACCAATGAACTGGGGGAGGAGAATGAGGAGGTTGAGGACCTACAGACCGGAGGAAATGTAGGACGAGGAGGTAGCGGACCGGAAGAGGAGGACGAGGAGGACGAAGAGGAGGTCGCGGACTCATGGACCAGAGGAAGACAAGGATGTAGCAGACTGACGGACCACAGGAGAAGGATGAGAAGGTAGCGGACCGAAGGAGGAGGATGAGTAGGTTGCGGACAAAAGGAGGAGGACCGGAGGAGGACATGGATCAACGGACCAGAGGAGAAGGAAAAGAAGGTCGCGGCCCGACGGACCAAAGGACGAGGAGGTAGTGGACCAATAGACCGGAGGAGGAGGACGAGAAGGTTTTGCCTCTCGATGGACCGGAGGAGGACAAGAAGGTCCTGGACTGATGGACCGGAGCAGGACGAGGATGTAGGGGACCGACAGAGCACAGTAGGAGGATGAGAAGGCAGCAGACCAAAAGAGGAGGACAAGGAGGTTGCGGACCGTAGGAGGAGGACCGAAGAAGGGCGTAGATCAGAGGAAGAGGAAAAGGAGGTCGCAGACCGATGGACCGGAGAAGGAGGATGAGGGAGTTGCGGACTGATGGACGAGGAGGTAGCGGATCAACAAACCGTAGGAGGAGGACGAGGAGGTAGCGCACCAATGGACCGGAGGACGAGTAAGTTGCAGACCAAAGAAGGAGAAGGACTGGAGAAAGACGCAGACCAATGGACCAGAGGAGGAGGAAAAGAGGGTCGCGAACCGACGGAGGAAGATGAGGAGGTTGCGGACCGACGAACGAGGAGGTAGGGGACCAACGGACCGGAGGAGGAGGACGAGGAGGTTAGGACCGCAGGAGGTCGAGGACCAATGGACCGGAGGAAGAGGAGTACGAGGAGGTCGCAGACTGAAGAGGAGGTCGCTGATTTACGGACCAGATGAGAAGGGCGAGGAGGTAGCGGACCAACAAACTGGAAGAGGAAGGGATAAGTAGGTCGCGGACCGAAGGATCAGAGAAGGAGGATGAGGAAGTATCGGACCGACAGACTGGAGGAGGAGGATGCGTACCAATGGACCGGGGGAGGAGGAGGAAAGGGAGGTCACGGATCGACGGACCGGAGGAAGAGGACGAGGAGGTTGACGACCTATGGACCGGAGGATGTTGCTGACCGACGGACCGGAGGAGGACGAGGAGTTTGCGGATTGATGGACCAGAGGAGGAGGATGAGGATATTGCGAAATGGAGGACAAAGAGGTAGCGGACCAGAGGAGGAGGACGGGGAGGTCGCGGACCAAAGGAGGAGGATGAGGAGGTTGCGGACCGGAGAAGGAGAAGGTCAAGGATCGACGGACCAGAGGAGGAGGATGAGGAGGTCACGAACTGATGGACCAGAGGAGGATGAGGAGGTTGCGCACTGATGGACCGGAGGAGGATGAGGAGGTACTAACCGACGAACCGGAGGAGGAGGACGAGGAGGTAGCGAACATTGGAGGAGGAGGACGAAGAGGCCACGGACCGATGGAATGGAGGAGGAGAACGGGTAGGTTGCGGACCGTAGGAGCAAGAGGTCGCGGACGAGAGGAGGTCGTGGACCGGAGGAGAAGGTCGCGGACTGACAGATTGGAGGAGGAAGAGAAGGTAGCAGACCGGAGGAGGAGGAAAAGGAGGTCGTGGACCGACGCAACGGAGTAGGAGGACAAAGAGATAGCCGACCGATGGCCCAGAGGAGGAAGAAATGGAGGTCATGGACCGACGGACAGATTGAGGTCGCAGACCGACGGATCGGAGGAGGAGGCAGCTGACCGTTGGACCGTAGGAGGAGGAAAAGAAGGTTGTGGACCAAAGGATGAGGGCGAGGAGGACTGATGGACAGGAGGAGGACGAGGTGGTTGCGAACTGACGGACTGGAGGAAGAGGACAATGTAACAGAGTGCCCCCCACCTGTTTTCATGGACCATACTGGACTCAGGCATATATTATCATTTTCTGTCATGCATCTAGTTGGGGCATGAGTGTCTTTGTTCCTCTCTGCATGGGGCTTCCCTTAAATACACAACTCTGCAGACCTGCTGGAGATTGGAGTTCTAGAAGATTCTTCATTCTTGAGTTACCTGTAGTACATGTTTAAGGGGGTGGGGGTGTGTGTATCTCTGCCCAACCTGGGGGCTGATCCCAAGAGAAGGAGAACAATAAGCCACATGGTTTTTAGTTATTTGATGCTGTGCTGTGTGAAAGGCTAGGATCTGTTGCTGAGGCCAGATCCTAGTGTCGTGTATGGACTATTGGAGATCCGTTGGACTATTGGATATTGGAGATCAGTTGCCACATGGGATTGTGAGGTTTTGCCACCCTGCTGGATTTGAGGACTTAGTCTGAGACTGTTGTTACATTGTACTTGACGCTGGATTACCGGGTGGCACCCCCGGATTTGTCCCTTCCTGTGTTACTGACTCTAAAGAACTACAGCTACGTTTGGTGTTATATTCTCCCAGTCTCAATAAAGGTTGTTGGATTGTTCATTGGCCTGCTGTCTGAGCTTGCTCCGTCTCATGCCCCGTCACAAACTGGTTGGCAGCGGAGGGATCAGAGCAGAGGGAATGGATAACAGCAGCCCAGCAACGAATGGCGCCAGAACCTCAGGATATAGGAATTGGACTGTGGGGAATCTACAAACAAAGGCCTGTGAATTAGAGGTCACTTACAAAGGACTATCCAAAGAGCAACTAATTGAGGCTTTGGAAGAAGCCAGCCTTCAAGGTGACACTGAAGGTGGATTCCCAGATCAATTGTAGGTAAATGCCCGGAAAAGTCAGTGGGTTGTGTGGTATGAGGAAGAGATGGCATTGCTTGGGGGTGAAGCCACCATAGAAGATAAACAGGAGGCCATTCGAAGAGCCCATGAAAGGCAGCTCACAGTGGAAGCAGCTAGAAACCCCAGGCAGACATTAAGCACCACACCCACTATGAGGGAAATTCCAAAAGTGTCCCGTAAAGACTTTAAGCCATTTAATGAGGCTTCAGGGGACATTGAGGGATTCTTCCAAGACTTTGAACATCAATGTCAGTTAATGGAAGTTCCAGAAATGGAGCGGGTCAGACATCTGGTGGGGCTCTTAGAGGGTAGAGCTGCGGAAGCGGATCGAGCTATGAACCCACGTTGGAACCGTGAGTATGAGGACATTAAGGAAACCATCCTGGAACATTATGCGGTTACTCCAGACACCAGAGGAGGAGTAAATGGACGTCGTGGACCGACGGACCGGTGTAGGAGGAGGACGAGGAGGTCGCAGACCGTTGCAAGAGGAGGTTGTGGACCGACGGATCAGAAAAAAAGGAGGAGGATGAGGAGATCGCGGACCGGAGGAGGACAAGAAGGTCGCAGACCAACAAACCTGAGGAGGAAGACAAGGAGGTTGCGGACCGACGCACCTGAGGAGGATGAGGAGGTAGCAGACCGACGGACCAGAGGAGGAGGATATGGAGGTCGCAGACCGACAGACCGGAGGAGGATGAGGAGGTCACGGACCAACGGATGGTCAGGTTGAGGACCGATGGACCAGAGGAAGAGGAGGAGGATGAAGAGGTCGCAGACCGGAGGACAAGGAAATCGCAGATCGACGGACCAGAGTAGTAGAAGCAGGTCGCAGACCGTTGGACCAGAGGAGGAGGGTAAGGAAGTCGCAGACCAACGGACTGGAGGAGGAGGACAAGGACCGGAGGAGAACGAGGATGTAGCGGACCGACGGACCGCAGGAGGAGGACAAGAAGGTAGTGGACCGGAAGAGGAGGAGGAGGGGGTTGTGGACCGATGGACGAGGAGGAAGCGGACCAACGGACCGGAGGAGGTTGTTGACTGATGGACGAGGAGGAAGCGGACCAATGGGCCCGGAGGAGGAGGTCGCGGATCGAAGGAGGAAGACCGGAGAGGGACACGGACCCACGGACCGGAGGAGGATGAAGAGGTTGTAGACCGACGGATGATGGAGGTAGCAGGCCAATAAACCGGAGGAGGAGGACGAGGAAGTCGTGGACCGGAGGAGGAGGACGAGGAGGTTGCGGACCGGAGGAGGACGAGGGGGATAGGACTGGAGGAGGTCGAGGACCAATGGACCGGAAGAGAAGGAGTACGAGGAGGTCACAGACGGAAGAAGGAAGACGAAGAGGAGGTCACGGACTGACGGACCAGAGGAGGAGGGCAAGGAAGTAGCGGACTGACAGACCGGAGGAGGATGAAGAGGACACGTACCAACGGACTGGGGGAGGAGGAGGAAAAGGAGGTCACGGACCAATTGATCCGGAGGAGGAGGACAAGGAGGTTGCTGATCTACGGACTCGAGGAGGTTGCTGACCGATGGACTGGAGGAGGAGGACGAGGAGATTACTAGTCGGAAGACGAGGTAGCTGATCGGAGGAGGAGGATGGGGAGGTCGAGAACCGAAGGAGGAGGACGAGGAGGTTGAGGATCGACGGACCAGAGGAGGAGGACGAGGAGGTCGCTAACTGATGGACTGGAGGAGGATGAGTAGGTTGTGGACTGACGGACCGGAGGAGGATGAGAAGGTCGCTAACAGACGAACCAGAGGAGGAGGACGAGAAGATAGCGAACATAGGAGGAGGACTAAGAGGTCACGAACCAATGGACTGGAGTAGGAGGATGGGGAGGTTGCGCACCGTAGGGGCAGGAGGTCGCGGACTGGAGGAGGTCGTGGACCGGAGGAGAACGTCACGGACTGACAGATCGGAGGAGGAAGAGAAGGGAGAAGACCGACAGACCGGAGGAGGAGGAAAAGGAGGTCGTAGACAGACATACCGGAAGAAGAGGACAAAGAGGTAGGGGACCAATTGACTATAGGAGGAAGAAATGGAGGTTACGGACCGATGGACAGGATGAGGAGGAGACAAGGAGGTCGCGGACCGACGGACCGGAGGAGGACTCGGACAGATGGATCGGAGGAGGACGAGGAGGGATCAGAGGTGGAGGTAGCAGACTGACGGACTGAAGGAGGAAAAGAAGGTCGCGGACCAAAGGAGGATGTCGTGGACCGAAGGAGGAGGGCGAGGAGGTCGCAGACTGATGGACAGGAGGATGAGGAGGTTGCAGACCGACGGACTGGAGGAGGAGGATGGGGAGGTTGCAGACCGCAGGAGGAAGCAGAGCGATGGACTGGAGGAGGAGGAAAAGAAGGTCGCGGACAGACTCCCCGCAGGAGGAGGAGGACGAAGAGGTAGTGGACCAACGGACCAGAGGAGGAAGAAATGGAGGTCACAGACCGACGGACAGGATGAGGAGGGAACAAGGAGGTCGTGGACCGACGGACCGGAGGAGAACGAGGAGGTTGCGGACCGACGGACCGGAGGAGGAGGAGGTAGCAGACCGTGGGACCGGAGGAGGAAAAGAAGGTTGCGGACCAAAAGGAGGATGTCGTGGACCGAAGGAGGAGAGCGAGGAGGTCGCAGACTGATGGATAGGAGGAGGTTGCGGACCGACGGACTGGAGGAGGAGGATGAGAAGATAGCAGACTGACGGACCAGAGGAGGAGTAAATGGAAGTCGAGGAGGTAAAACGCTGCGGAATATGTTGGCGCTATATAAAGATTATTATTATTATTATGCCGAGGAGGAGGTTGCGGACCAACGAACCAGAGTAGGAGGAGGTTGCGGACCGACGGATCAGAGAAAGAGGAGGAGGACGAGGAGGTCGCAGAATGATGGACTGGAGAAGGAGGACAAGTAGGTTGCGGACCGACACACCGGAGGAGGAGGACGAGGAGGTAGCAGACCGACAGACCAAAGGAGAAGGATATGGGGGTTGCAGACCGACAGACCGGAGGAGGACGAGAAGTTTGTGGACCGGAGTAGGACGAGGAGGTCACAGCCTAATGGATGATCAAGTTGCTGACCGACAGACCAGAGGAAGAGGAGGAGGATGAGGAGGTCGCAGACCGGCGGACAAGGAGGTCACAGACCAATGGACCAGAGGAACAGAAGCAGGTTGCGGACCAATGGACCAGAGGAGGAGGACAAGGAAGCATCGGACCAACAGAAAGGAGGAGGAGGGCAAGGAATTGAAGATCGAAGGACCAGAGGAGTAGGGAAAGGAAGTTGCGGACTGATGGACCGGAGGAGGAGGTCGCAGACCGATGGATCGGAGGAGGAAGTTGCGGACAGAGGCCAAGGACAAGACAGTTGCGGATCTACGGACCGGAGGAGGATGACGAGGAGGTAGAGGACCGTAAAAAGAGGATGAGAAGGTTGCGGACCGGATGAAGAGGACGAGGAGGTCGCGGACTGACGGACTGGAGGAGGACAAGGAGGTCGTGGACCGACGGATTGGAGGAGGATGAGGAGGTAGCAGACCGGTGGACTGGAGGAGGAGGAAAAGGAAGTCGCAGACCGAAGGGCCAGAGGAGGACATCGTGGACCGAAGGAGGAGGTCAAAGACTGATGGACAGGAGGAGGACGAGGAGGTTGCGGACCAATGGACTGGAGGAGGAGGACGAGAAGATAGTGGACCGACAGACCAGAGGAGAAGTAAATGGAGGTCGTGGAGGACGAGAAGGTCGCAGACCGAAGGGCCGCAGGAGGACATTGTGGACCGAAGGAAGGGGACGAGGTGACAGACCGGAGGAGGAGGAAAAGAAGGTTGCGGACTGATGGACCAGAGGAGGAGGAGCAGGACGAGGAGTTTGTGGACCGACAGACCTGTGGAGGAGGGGGCGGATGAGGTCACAGACTGACAGAGGATGAGAAGGGCGCAGGCCGACTGTCACGGGTGTGTCGCCACGAAGATCGTCACGATTACACAGCCTGACTTCTCGCAGCTGACTTTTTGGTGCTTTGTGTTTTCGGCAGTGAGGGAGTTAATTCTCTCTCTCTCTCTCTGTGCTAGACGAGGTCCAGCCTCGCCCAGCTGCAATCAATGCTGCTGTAGTGAGTCTCCTTCAAATGCCTGCTGGTCTGTTTGGGAAGTGTCGGTGAAAGCATTTCATACAGACTTACAGAGCGGATCGTGGTATTTGGAGTTTCTGAGATAAGTGTATTTGGAGTGGTTTTTCCCTTCCTCGCTTTATCATTTATCTCCTTTCCCGTTGGTGTTCCCTCTGTTGTAGTTGTGTAGTTTTTGTATGCAAGGTGGTTTTGGTTTTTCCCTTGTACTGTCTCGTTCGTCTAAGTACTGTGTGTGGGCATATTATTACTTGTCCTCTTTTGTGGTGATTGGGGTCCTTCTCAGGACTAGATTACTTAGGTGCAGGGATCCTCAGGAGGTAGGGGTTACGCTGGCGGCCTGGACCTCTGTACCTTTAACAGTACCTCCAGGTTGAGGGATTAGTCAGGGCCCCAGCTTAGGGTCAGCTTAGGCCCCCTACCTCCAGTATACAGAGACAGCGTGACATTTTCACCGACCCACTTAGTTTTTCTCCAGCTACCATGGATCCAGTAGCTGGTCTAGCTCGGCAGTTGCAGAGTTTGTCCATGGAGCTGGCGGACGTTAGGTCCAAGGTTTTGCATCCTCTGGAGCAAGCCGGACCAGAACCTAAAGTAGCTCTCCCTGACAGGTTCACTGGGGGGCGGGACAAGTTTTTTGTTTTCCGGGAGGCATGCAAATTGTACTTTCGGCTGTGGCCTCGGTCATCGGGGAGTGAAGAACAAAGGGTGGGAATTGTCATCTCGCTCCTACAAGGGGACCCACAATCTTGGGCGTTCTCTCTTCTCCCGGGCTCCCCGGCTCTCCAGTCAGTGGATAGGTTTTTCGCTGCTCTGGGACTCGTATATGATGACCCAGATCGGATCTCCCTTGCTGAGTCTAAGTTACGTAGGATCCAGCAGGGAGATCGTCCGGCGGAGGAATTCTGTTCGGAGTTCCGTAGGTGGGCCACGGACACCCAGTGGAATGACCCGGCTCTTAGGAGCCAGTTCTGTCAAGGTTTATCCGACAAATTACAGGATGTGTTGGCACAGTATGACTCTCCCGCGTCACTGGAAGCCGCTATGGCCCTGGCTATTCGCGTTGACAGACGGCTTCGGGAGAGGTGCGGGATAACTCGACCCCCTGTGATGACTCCACCTCCTACAAGGTCCCCTCATATGGTGGTTCCCCTGGTCAGTCCAGAGGAGCCTATGCAATTAGGAGGGACATCATTTCGGGGGAGGGGACCGGTGGTGCGCCATAAGACAGGAAGGTGTTTCTTCTGCGGGAGAAGGGGACATTTTATTGGGGGGTGTCCATCCCGTCCCTTGCAGAGTGAAGAGTCGTCGGAAAACTGTTGATCCCAGGTTGTGTGGTGGACGGCAATCTGGGAGTAGGTATTTCGTCCCTAGGTTCATCTCAGTTTCTCGTACCGGCGGAGGTGGTGGTGGGTACGAGAACTGAGAGGATATCTGTTCTTCTGGATAGTGGGGCCGGGGCTAATCTGGTTGATGCTCGGTTTGCCCGGGTTCAAGGTATGCGATTGAGTGAGTTGGCTAAACCCATCCCCATATTCTCGATCAATGCCAGGCCTCTCGGTCAGGGAAGTTTTTTGCAAGCTGTGCATGACGTAAAACTTCAAGTGGGGGCGATACATAAAGAACTGTTGTCTTGCTACGTGTTGGAGGGTCTTCCCACTCCTATAGTGTTGGGCCTTCCTTGGTTAACTAAGCATAACCCGGTTATTAATTGGCAAACCAGAGAGATAAGCCAATGGAGTAAATTCTGTAATAAAAACTGCATGAACACGGTCATCGGTGCGGTTACTCCTTGGGTCTTACCTCCATTTCTGGCGGACTTTGAGGATGTATTCTCGGAGAAAGGGTGTCAGGAACTACCTCCTCATCGCGAGTATGACTGTTCTGTAAAACTGCTCCCTGAGGCCAAGTTACCTAAAGCTAGGTTGTATAACCTTTCTGGTCCTGAGAGGCAGGCCATGAAGGATTATATTTCAGAAAGTCTGGCTAAGGGGCATATTAGACCTTCATCTTCACCGGTGGCTGCGGGGTTCTTCTTTGTTAAGAAGAAAGATGGAGGCCTACGCCCTTGCCTGGATTTCCGTGAACTTAATCGGATTACGGTCCGAGATCCGTATCCACTCCCACTTATTCCCGATCTCTTTAATCAGATCGTGGGCGCCAAATGGTTCTCTAAGTTGGATCTCAGGGGGGCGTACAATCTGATTAGGATGAAGGAGGGGGATGAGTGGAAGACGGCGTTTAACACTCCGGAGGGGCATTATGAGAACCTTGTCATGCCATTCGGTCTGACTAATGCCCCGGCGGTGTTCCAACACTTTGTTAATGACATTTTTCGCCGCCTGGTGGGACAGTTTGTTGTCATATATCTGGATGATATCTTAATTTACTCGCCGGATCTGGTGTCTCATCAGGAGCACGTTAGGCAGGTGTTACAGATCTTGCGGGATAATAAACTGTATGCCAAATGGGAAAAGTGTGTGTTCGCCGTACAGGAACTCCAGTTTTTAGGCTTCCTGGTTTCAGCGTCCGGTTTTCGTATGGACCCTGGGAAAGTGCGGGCAGTTCTTGAGTGGGATCGGCCAGAGAATCTTAAGGCACTACAACGTTTCCTGGGGTTTGCTAATTATTACCGGAAGTTCATTCGTAATTTCTCGTCCATGGTTAAGCCTCTCACAGACATGACTAAAAAGGGGACGGATTTTTCTAGGTGGTCTGACAAGGCTTGTCAAGCATTCTCCTGCTTGAAAAAATGTTTTGCCTCGGCACCCATACTCATTCAACCTGATGCGTCACAGCCATTCATTGTAGAGGTAGACGCTTCTGAGGTAGGGGTGGGAGCAGTATTGTCACAAGGTTCGTCCCCTGGTAAGTGGCATCCGTGCGCCTTTTTCTCTAAAAAATTGTCGTCCGCTGAGAGGAATTACGATGTCGGCAATAGAGAACTCTTGGCCATTAAGTTAGCTTTTGAGGAGTGGCGCCATTTTTTGGAGGGGGCAGTCCATCCGGTCACCGTCATCACCGATCACAAGAACCTGCTATATCTGGAGTCCGCGAAACGTCTGAATCCCAGACAAGCTAGGTGGTCATTGTTTTTTACCAGGTTTAATTTTGTCGTTACATATCGTCCTGGGTCAAAAAATGTAAAGGCGGATGCCTTATCTCGCAGTTTCCCTGGGGCCGGGAATACGGACGACCCGATTCCTATCCTTCAGGAGGGGGTGGTGGTTTCGGCAGTATGCTCTGAGCTGGAGGAGGAGGTATTGGAGGCTCAGGGGGACGCCCCTGTTGGACCTCCGGGGAGACTGTTTGTTCCAGATCAGTTGCGACAAAAGGTGATCGAGGCACACCATAACTCAGTTTTGGCAGGACACCCGGGGAGTAAAGCAACTGTGGATCTCCTCTCGCGTCGGTTTTGGTGGCCTAACTTACATAAGGAGGTGGTAACTTTTGTCGCGTCCTGTGGGGTTTGTGCGCGCTCTAAGACCTCACATACCCGTCCGTCTGGGGCCCTCTTACCTTTGAAGATCCCGGAGCGTCCTTGGACTCATCTGTCTATGGACTTTATTACGGACCTCCCTCCGTCTTCGGGTAAAACGGTCATACTCGTTGTAGTGGACAGGTTCAGCAAGATGGCACATTTTATCGCTCTTCCGGCTCTCCCTAATGCTAAAACTCTTGCGCAGGTGTTCATTGGGGAGATTGTGAGGCTTCACGGGGTACCCTCCGATGTGGTGTCTGATCGGGGGTCTCAGTTTGTGTCCAAGTTCTGGAAGGCGTTTTGTGCACGGCGGGGGATGCATTTGTCATTCTCATCGGCTTTTCACCCTCAGACCAATGGTCAGACGGAACGTATGAACCAGAGCTTGGAGACATATCTCCGGTGTTTTGTGTCAGAGAACCAGGAGGACTGGGCTTCTTTCTTACCTCTGGCAGAGTTTGCTCTTAATAATAGGCGGAGCGAGTCCACTGGTAAGTCCCCGTTTTTTGGGGCATATGGTTTTCACCCCCAGTTTTGTACTTTAAGTAGGGGGGGCTCTTCGGGGGTTCCTGAGGAGGAACGATTTTCCTCATCACTCGCTTCAGTATGGAGAGGGGTGCTGAAGAATCTGAATACTATGGGGAACCGATACAAACGTATGGCTGATAGGAGGAGAGTGTCTGGTCCGGACCTAAGTGTGAACGATCTGGTATGGTTGTCTACCAGGAATATTAAACTTAAGGTTCCCTCCTGGAAACTGGGTCCCAGGTTCATCGGGCCGTACAGAATCAGTTCTATTATTAATCCGGTGGCATTCCGTCTTGACCTCCCCCCTACGTTTAAAATTCACAACGTGTTCCACAGATCGTTGCTTAAGAGGTATGTGGCGCCGGTGGTACCGTCACCTTTACCTCCCCCTCCAGTGGTGGTCAATGGTAACTTGGAGTTCCAGGTATCAAGGGTCATCGATTCACGTTTTAATCGCCGGTCCCTTCAGTACCTGGTTCATTGGAAAGGGTATGGTCCTGAGGAGAGGATGTGGGTTCCTGCGTCGGATATTAACGCAGACCGATTAGTTCGGGCCTTCCACACGACTCACCCGGATAAACCTGGCCCTGAGGGTCCGGAGGCCCCTCGTAGAAGGGGGGGTACTGTCACGGGTGTGTCGCCACGAAGATCGTCACGATTACACAGCCTGACTTCTCGCAGCTGACTTTTTGGTGCTTTGTGTTTTCGGCAGTGAGGGAGTTAATTCTCTCTCTCTCTGTGCTAGACGAGGTCCAGCCTCGCCCAGCTGCAATCAATGCTGCTGTAGTGAGTCTCCTTCAAATGCCTGCTGGTCTGTTTGGGAAGTGTCGGTGAAAGCATTTCATACAGACTTACAGAGCGGATCGTGGTATTTGGAGTTTCTGAGATAAGTGTATTTGGAGTGGTTTTTCCCTTCCTCGCTTTATCATTTATCTCCTTTCCCGTTGGTGTTCCCTCTGTTGTAGTTGTGTAGTTTTTGTATGCAAGGTGGTTTTGGTTTTTCCCTTGTACTGTCTCATTCGTCTAAGTACTGTGTGTGGGCATATTATTACTTGTCCTCTTTTGTTGTGATCGGGGTCCTTCTCAGGACTAGATTACTTAGGTGCAGGGATCCTCAGGAGGTAGGGGTTACGCTGGCGGCCTGGACCTCTGTACCTTTAACAGTACCTCCAGGTTGAGGGATTAGTCAGGGCCCCAGCTTAGGGTCAGCTTAGGCCCCCTACCTCCAGTATACAGAGACAGCGTGACACCGACCGACCAGAGGAGGAGGTCGTGGACCAATGGACCTGAGAAGGAGGAGGACAAGGAGGTCGCAGACCGACGGGATAGGAGAAGGAGGATGGTGTCAAGGATGGACTAGGAGGAGGATGATGTCAAGGACGGACAAGGAGGAGGACAATGTCAAGGATGATGTTGAGCACGGACGAGGACGATGTCAGGGACGCATGAAGAGGAGAAGGATGATGTCGATGGACGAGGAGGAGGATGATGTCGAAGAAGGATGAGGAGAATGACGATGTCGAGGACGGACGAGGAGGAGGATGTCGAGGATGGACGATGATGTAGAGGAGGGAGGAGGACGGACTAGGAGGAGGACAATATTGAGGACGGACGAGGAGGAGGAGGACAACGATATAGAGGAGGGAAGAGAAGGACTAGGAGGACGATGTCAAGAACGAACAAAGCAAAAGGAGAGGACGATGTCTAGGAGGACGATGTAGAGGACGGACAAGGAGGACAATGTCGAGGACAGACGAGGAGGAGGACAATGTCGAGGATTCTGGAGGTTGTCAAAAAGAACGATGTCGAGGACGGACGAGGAAGAGGACGATGTTGAGGACGGACGAAGAGGAGAAAGATGATATTGAGAACGGACGAGGAGGATGATGTCGAGGATGGACGAAGATGATGTCGAGGACCGATGAGGAGGGGGGGGACGACGTCAAGGAGGACTATGAGGATGATGTAGAGGAGGACGACGATGTAGCGGAGGGACGATGAGGACTAGGAGGAGGAGGAAGACGAGCTTGCGGATGGACGTGGTTGTGGACCGATGAGGTCGTGGATGGCTTATAATATGTGTACAATAATCATGCAAATATCATGAGAAAGCCTTTAGGTCATACTTCTGGACCCAAAAAATGAGGAGAGAAATCTCAATACCTAAAAGTTTCAGATGCCTTCCATAAAACATGGCGCGAAAACCATGGCCAATTTTATTTGCTAGTGATGCAACTTCACTTAGCTTATTAAAAGTTCTTTCATAAAGTCAATTACCATAATTTTCATTCATTCCATCATGTACGGTATAGAGACCAATTTCTTTACTTTAATCCCACTAAAGGATTAGGTGCAGAAAACAGAATGTGCGGAGTTGGGGAACGGACAGGATGCTTACACCATCCTTCAATTAGAAGAAACCATTCAGAGGTCATTTAGACCAGTACGGTTTACCATTTGGTACTTATAGTTAACGGCTCCCTGTTGTGCTTGTAGCATAAAGTTACTGACAACTCTTCTATCATTCATGTGCATACATGACCCAAATGTATTAAATATCTGAGCCACTCTGACCTCCACACCTTCTTGCCAACAAGAAAAGCAGCTTAGGGACCACATTTTCTTCCAGTAAAAAATGTACATTTTTTTGTTTGCAAAAATAACACCCTATATAAATAAATATGTAGTTTTCTACCACTACTTCTGGCCTCCAGTATCACTTTACAGGGTTATTTTCATTACGAGTTTTGGAAAATACTTCCGGCTTCTTGCTTGCCAGGAGCCGTTCCTAATGACAATCTGGCTAGCTTCAGAGCAGCGCTCGCAAGCTCTATAGCAAAAAGCATACAAGAGCTGCACTACTTGCCGAGGAACCTAGCCACCTCTGATAGCCTACTGTTCCTTGTTTAGGTTACGAGCTACTTTTGCAAACTATGGAATTACAGAGCCCTCCGTTCTTAAGAATGGAGAGGAATTTTGATAAAAAGGTAAGTTACAAAGTTGCTTGATTTTATGTGCACTTTGAAATTGTACCCATTTATTATTATTATAGTGCCATTTATTCCATGGCGCTTTACATGTGAAAAGGGGTATACATAATAGAAAACATGTATGAAAAGAACACCCATGTAAATGTTTCCAATAAGTTACGATGAGCTTTTTTTTGAGACGGCACAGCATATGTTATATGACATTATGTTATAAATGCAGCATTTCCTTTAGCAAGGACACACATTCACAAAACTATCTTCTCGAACACCTCAGGTCTATAAAGAATTGCTCTGGCATGGTTAATTGATTCCCTAATTTGTGACTTGTATAAACACATTCTATTTTATATAATGAAACACCCTTTGAAAGTAATTTGATTGGGAATAAAAAATAATTAACAATAAATATAACAACTTCAAGCCCATTGCTGTGAAGATCAAGACATTATTATACAGGAAGAAATGCTAGCACAGGCTTCCAGTATCGTTGTTTCAGATGCTGCACATCTCGTATCTTGATGGTATGGTGTGGTAAATGGGGTACAAAGATAGTGGGGCCATTCTTCATCAATGGAAAGCTCAATGCCACTGGATATCTGAAATTGCTACATGATGATGTGTTGCCCTCTTTATGCACTGAAGATGGCACGTTCCCCGAGTTTTGCCAACAAGCACCACCACATTATGGGTGTCGGGTGCAAGCATTCCTACATGAACAGTTTCCTGGAAAGTGGATTGTTGTCATGGGCCAGTTGAATGGCCACCAAGGTCTCCCAATCTGACTCCCTTAGACTTTTATCTTTGGGGTCATCTGAAGGCAATTGTCTATGCTGTGAAGATACGAGATGTGCAGCATCTGAAACAACGGATACTGGAAGCCTGTGCTAGCAACACCACAGAAGAAATGCTATCAGTGTGTCAAGTGTGGGAAAAGAGGGTTGCATTGACAATCCAACACAATGGGTAGCACTTTGAACACATTTCATAAGTGGTCATAAACTTGTACAAAACTCATGAAAGAATAAAGTTATGTTAAAACCAAGCACATCATTGTTTTTCTTATGAAATTCTCAATAAGTTTGATGTGTCACATGACCCTCTTCCCATTGAAAAAAATAAAGTTTGATCCAAAATGGCTGACTTCAAAATGGCCGCCATGGTCACCACCCATCTGGAAAAGTTTACCCCCTCCCATATACTAATGTGCCACAAACAGGAAGTTGATATCACCAACCATTCCCATTTAATTTAGGTGTATCCATATAAATGGCCCACCTTGTATTAAGACGTGGCTGGCAGCCAGAAGAGTGGACTGGCCACCCCAAAACTCAACATCATTGAAAGTTACGGCAGAAACCCAACTTCAAAGACTGATATAGACTCAACTTTGTGGTTTTCGCAAAAAAAAAATAGAAATGATAGCCGAATTTCCATGAAATCTAAGTGCTCCAAAAGAAATCGAGGTGATAAGTAATAAAAATACTCTACTGCCTAAAAAAGTATTTGAGATAAGTCTCAGCCTCGTAGGAAATAAGCGGATAACTAGAAGATGCTGAGAAGTCACAGCAGCACTAGAAGGCTACCGGAGTGGTTCCTTACTCTGACCCAGTCTATATAGAACACCTATAAAGTATAGTGACTGAAACATTTCCCACTTTAGGCAATTACCGAGTGTAGCAACCTTGAGCAATCAGCTTTGAAACTTGGGGGAGGCAGGGAAGTGGGGGGGGGGGGGGGGGGGGATTGCAACATGTATGTTCATTTCAGCTGTAGCACCCCTGCAGGACAAATGAAGCATTGCACTCTTTACTGCCATCTGTATGATGCCAGGTCCTACATAGGGCCCCAGCGACCTAGCTGATAGAGAATTAAATGAGGGTCCCATTTTGATAACTAACGATATATTTTGGTGCTTTTTTTTTTTTTTTTTTTTACCATTTCTACCATTCTCAATGTGCAGAATATTTATATTGCTTGTGTGCCACGGACATTATTTTAATATTGTAAGACTAAATGGGCACAGTTCAGACGGAGTATGCTCTAAAGATTGTAAGTTTTATACAAAGGGGCACTCTATTACATGGGTAGTGGAAAAATCAAGTACTTCATGACATACAAGATTAGCTACTTATCAAGGGCCTTAAAACTGCGCAAATTACACAATGTGCAAGAGTTATAAAAACTTGGACAAATCACACCATCAGCAAATAAAGTCTCCCTAATGTAATTACAACACAACAAATACATAAGGCTTAAAGATGTAGAGGTCAGGATAATAGAATAATGGCGTCTGCAAAGCCTTATTAAAACGTCATTTCCCCCCTCCATGTACGAGAAACAAAAAGGAATTTTCATCAGTGTTTTGGAAAAGTTTTAACTATCAATGACTTTTTTTATTTCTTTATTTTTTTAAACAAAATAGAAAATTACTAGTGATGAGCGAGTATGTTTTGTTAACCCTTTCGCCGAGTATGCTCGGGCGAGCACCGAGTAGTTACAGCTGCTCGGTGTTATGTTTGAATTACTCCCATGTGCATGATTTGCGACTGTTTGACAGTTTTATTACATGTGAGGAATGTCTATTACTTACACATTCCTCACATGTATTAAAGTTGTCAGTCGCAAATCATGCACACGGGAACGATTCAACCATATCACCGAGCAGCTGTAACTACTCGGAGCTCGGCCCGAGCATACTCGCCGAAAGGGTTAACAAAACATACTCGCTCATCACTAAAAATTACTGATTGCGATAACTGATCCAAACACATGAAAATCAGTCTATTTTTTCACGTACATGGGGGGAGGGAAACTGAAGCCTTACATACACCGTTATTCTGCCCATGACCTCCTTCAGTCATATGCATTTGCTCGGGAGACTATCAGTTGAGTGATTTTTTTTTAATAACTGCAAAGCTTGTCCTACACATTACAGTATAAATGGATCACACACATAAAAATTACTTTGATGCTCTCCATGATTTTCACAGACCCACAGACTTGTATGAGCGATTTTGATCCATGACACGGGTCAAAAAACACACAATATAAAAAATAATTTTATAATAAATATATATCCCCCATGAATAGAACACATACCTGTGAAGACACGGGATCTTCGCTGGCAGAACATTAATAAGACAACATAGGGTGAAGGTAAAACAGCGTGGCAATACTTTATTGAACCACACAGCGGACAATAAACAGAACAGTCCAAGCAAGTACCCAAGATGGTGCAAATTACAGAGTCCTCACCCTTCCTCTGGCCCGCCTGGGATAGAGTAGCTGCGATTTTGGGGCTTCCAGGGCCGACTACCCCCACTCATAGTGTAAAAATAAGAATAAAATAAAAAAAATATTATACTCACCTGGATTGAGGCAAACGCACATGCCGAGGAGCAGAGGAGAATGATGCGCTGCACCAAGTGGGCCCCAGAACTGCACTGAGCTCACTGAGTGACAGGACACCGCTCACTGAGCTCAGCGCAGTTCAGGCACCCGCTCGCTGCAGTGAGTCATTCTCCCCGGTTCCTCAGAGTGTGCGGTCGCCTCAAGCGAGTATAATGATTTTTTATTTTATTCTTATTTTTACACTAGGAAACAACAGAATACTACTCTCAACATTGTCCCATGCTGGCGCTGATCGCAGCACCCAGCGCCTGGGAACAGCACTAACTGTACCGCTGATTGCCAGGCACTGGTACGTGTCACACTGATGACACATGGATGTCATCCGTGTGTCATCAGTGTGCAAATGTTTTGGACATTTTGCGGCTCTTGCAGCGTGCAAAAAACGGACATGTCAGCGTGTTTTGCCCATGGATACATGGTCCGTGAAAATACACTGACATGTGAAAGAGTCCTTAGATACCCTTTTTTGACAATATGTTTGTGGCCGTTCATGCGGCTCCGCAGCGATTGTCATCCGACCAACATATTGGAGCCCGCAATCACATGTCACTACATATATAACAAAGTCTGAACTACATGTCGGTTCTTGAGTGGAGTTGTAAACGCGTTGTGTAATGTTTTTCATTAATTTTTATAGCAATATTTTTTAACTATATGTGATCAAGCTGTCTTGCACTTGGAGAACTTGATTGCAATAAATAAACTCAAACTTTGTTTTTTTATCACCAATTTGTAAGATTGAGCCATCATTTGATGAATATACTACCAAAACAATCCTAGAGATATTCCTTTCACAAACGCAAGCGCCTCTGGATTTCCGTTTTCTCCCTTTTACAGCTGAAACATCTTTAGAAAAATATTCAAATGTTGTCGGCGGCGAAGAATGTTGTGTTTTTAGTGTTCCTGAAAGATATAAATAAAATAATTTGTTATATTTTATGTTAAAGGGGACCTGTCAGGATGTACATGTATACTTGTATAGAGAAGGGGAAGCTGAGCAGAATGATAGATCGCTTTGTGGGAAAAGATTCAGTATAACTTGTATTTTCTTCATTGAAATCCCTGGTGTTTGTATATATATAGGAGTCCAGTGGGCGGTCCTATTGACGATTGACAGCTCTCTCTTCGTGCACAGTCATACAGGGAAGACTGTCAATCACCAGATACCGGTGGAGAACACCATAATGTAATACTGATACTAAGCGCTCATTCACACATCTGATTTTCGCATACGAGTGCTATCTGTGCTATCACGTATCCTGTGATACATTATTTTTTGTGGAAACATGTCCGATTTTGATCCGAGGGGCAGGTCAAAATCGGTCATTCAAGTGGATGGGCCAATAAAAAAATCAGACTGATAACATCATATACGGTCTGATTTTCACAGACCCATGAAGAAGGTGTATACGAAAATAAAACATATACGTGGAAAAATCGGACGTGTGAATGAGCCCTAATAGGCGTCTCATGGTGCTTTTATCCCTTATTTTCCTGACTACAGTTATCCTATCCAGCTCTGCCTCTCACTTTCCAGCTTCTCTGCTGTTTTTCCACCTACATGGAAATAAATGGCAACAAACTAAAGTACAATTCAAAACGGAATCCTCTCATGTTCCAGTCACAAACGACAGAGGCAAAACTACACAGGCAGAGCAAGTCGCGTGGACACAGAGGTATGGCGGCCATTTTGGTGTAGACCACAGTTTGCGTATGTAGTGTGTAGTCTCCGAGTCGATGGCCGCTGTCTCTGACCCTTGTGCAGCTTTCACTGAGGAGCCCAGTGACTGAGTGACCTGTGTGGCGTGTGTTACCTGTCATGTAGGAGCGCCGCCAGCCTGCTCTATCCTGCTGGGAATGCAGAAGTGTAGCGCAGAGGAGGACACCCGGCTCCCCCATGTACAGGAGCCCGCAGCCCGCCAGCACCTGCTCCTCCACCGGGACACAGACTGACAGCATGCAGGGTGAGTGTGTGCCCTGTGCCCGCACTGCAGCCATGGAGCCTGTGTACAGCCCTGGCAGGATCCTGGCTGTCTTCACCATGGCGTCCCTGCCTGAGAGAGACAACACAGGAAATGGCCATTGCTCATTTACATCTTCTGGTCAGGGCCGGTTTTAGGCTAATCGTGGCCCTGAGCAAAATGCATAATGGGGGCCCCAAATCCTGACAATGTTCCATGTTCTGCATCAGCACCCAAAGTGATGACAACACGATACGGCATCCACAGGACTGCTGCTACCTGTGATTGGTTGCAGTGGTCATCCTATGATGCCATGTTTGCTGCTTTGCCTGAAATCTGCTGCAGCTAATCACTGACCACAGCGGTCCTGTGGCGGGTGTACGGTGTCATCACAGCGGTCCTGTGGCGGGTATATGGTTTCATCACAGCGGTCCTGTGGTGGTGTATGGTTTCATCACAGCGGTCCTGTGGCAGGTGTACAGTGTCATCACAGCGGTCCTGTGGCAGGTATACGGTTTCATCACAGCAGTCCTGTGGCAGGTGTACAGTGTCATTAACGCGGTCCTGTGGCAGGTGTACGGTGTCATCACGCGGTCCTGTGGCGGGTATATGGTTTCATCACAGCGGTCCTGGGGTGGTGTACGGTGTCATCACAGCGGTCCTGTGGCAGGTGTACGGTGTCATCACAGCGGTCCTGTGGCAGGTGTACGGTGTCATCACAGCGGTCCTGTGGCGGGTATATGGTTTCATCACAGCGGTCCTGGGGTGGTGTACGGTGTCATCACAGCGGTCCTGTGGCAGGTGTACGGTGTCATCACAGCGGTCCTGTGGCGGGTATATGGTTTCATCACAGCGGTCCTATGGCAGGTGTACAGTGTCATCACAGCAGTCCTGTGGCGGGTGTACGGTTTCATCACAACGGTCCTGTGGCAGGTGTACGGTGTCATCTCAGCGGTCCTGTGGCAGGTGTACGGTGTCATCTCAGCGGTCCTGTGGCAGGTGTGAGGTGTCATCTCAGCTGTCCTGTGGCAGGTGTGCGGTGTCATCTCAGCGGTCCTGTGGAAGGTGTGCGGTGTTATCACAGCGGTCCTGTGGCGGGTATATGGTTTCATCACAGCGGTCCTATGGCAGGTGTACAGTGTCATCACAGCAGTCCTGTGGCGGGTGTACGGTTTCATCACAACGGTCCTGTGGCAGGTGTACGGTGTCATTAACGCGGTCCTGTGGTCGTGTACGGTGCATCACAGCGGTCCTGTGGAAGGTGTACGGTGTCATCTCAGCGGTCCTGTGGCAGGTGTACGGTGTCATCTCAGCGGTCCTGTGGCAGGTGTACGGTGTCATCTCAGCGGTCCTGTGGCAGGTGTACGGTGTCATCTCAGCTGTCCTGTGGCAGGTGTGCGGTGTCATCTCAGCGGTCCTGTGGAAGGTGTGCGGTGTTATCACAGCGGTCCTGTGGCGGGTGTACGGTGTCATCACAGCGTCCTGTGGCGGGTGAACGGTGGCATCACTTGGTCTCTTACGCACCAGCATGTTACATGAAGTTGGGGGTCTCGGCTGGGTGTGTGGACTTGTGCTGTGGGGGCGCTACGCCCTTGCAGGCCACATGTCAACGATGACTTTGGTTTGCCAGGACCAGATATTTAAGACTTCAGTGAGGGAGACCATCAGTCAAAAATAAACTTTTTACTCAACGATAACTTTGTAGGGATTATATACAGTAGGTAGCCAGTAAACAGTTTTATGAATGTTTGCTTCACTACATGGGGCATCTTCACACACAGTCTCTGTTCCTTTTCTCTTTAATCACTTGTTCTTTCTTCACTGTGTCACTCTACTTCACCACAGCCCAGTTCATGACTTCAGTCCAGCTAGCATGATTCCTATTCTCAACCCACGGTTCTGTATCTTCCTTTTCCCCGAGGGAACTATGTTGCCAGTATGACCTGTACTTAGCATTTTTGTCACTGACGCGCTGGAACTCCCGCCCAGGGCACTCTCTCTTAGTCTCACATACTCTGTCCCGTCTTGGCCTGTTACCTCTTGGAGTAACTCTAGGTCGTACTGCTAGGCGTCCTTCCCCTGGACTCTTCTCTGATCGACCACTCTACCTTTCGGTCACTCCTCTTTTTCTTTTCACTAGGATCTCGCTATCTTCTGTCACAGTCTCCTCTCACATTAAGGACACCACCCAAGTTACATGGCTCTGCTACAGTATAGACCTTGGTCTATTCCAGATACACACTGGGCCCTAACTGACGTTCTGGTAGGAAACTCTCTGTCTTTTTTCCTTACCCCTCTAATTCTGAGCTAGTCCCAATCTTTAACTCTAACTCTCCCTACCGTCGGCAACTCACAATACCAACATCATTAACGCATGTCACAGTTCACATTACACAATACAACAATACACTTGTTCTTTAAAGGGGAACGTGGGCTGTATGTTCATCTCCTTACATTTCCCCCTTCTTTAATGATGGCCTTCCTCGGTCATCCAAAACCTAGAAGACACCAAGACATTCTCCTGCACATAACTTCAGACCAGTTGCTGTTCTTTTTCTTTTTTTTCGATAGCGACACAGACCCAGTCCTACTTGGTTTGGACCCTGAAACCATGACCATCCGAGTTCTTTCTATTTTTCTCTTAGCTCGGTACCAGTCCTTCAGGTTAATTTGGCCCCTCTGGACAAGGGCTTTCAAGCCAAAATACCATGGCACAGTCCATTGTCTCCCACCACTCCGTGGGATGGGATACAGTCATTTTACTCCATTCATGTCCACGAGACAGGCACACACAGTCCCTTAGGGACGACGTCCATCCTGGATTAGACTCAGTCCCAAACTGATGTTGTAGAACCCTCCAGCGGCTGTAACGTCTCTTAATCCAGCAGGTGAATGCTCGACAAGCACAACAAAACTGGGGGGTGGGGTGGGCAAAACGCTCTTCGGCCACCCGTGGCCATCATATTACTGGAGTCCCAGGCTTTTTGGACCATAGGTCCACCGAACTTGGTCCTCCTGTAACTACAGAACTGCTCCAGACACGAGGGTGCAACGGGTACAACACAGACCTCTTCCAGCTCCCAACTCTGTTTTTTTTTTTCTATTGGTCCTTCTTCGATCCAGCTCAGATCCAGGTCTTATTCCTTGCTCCGGCCTCCTACCCATATATGGCCAAGTGGGCGACATACACGACAGCTGGTTTCGCTACCACCACCGGCAGTCCCGCGGACACCCCATCTGCTGCTCCTAACTCCTCCATGAAACCTTGGAGACCCAAGACTGCTTCCTCCTCCACACGACCCCCAGGGATGGGGGAGGAAACACTTTTGGGACCAGCAACACTATTCGGGGCCGCACTGCCACGGACAGTCTTCCGGGACCTGCTCCATCTGCACCCTGGAGATGGCCACCGCGAATCATCCTCTCTGTCAGTCCTCCTTCAGAAACTGTCATGCTAAGTAAAGGAAGGTCCAAGTGTAAGACGAAGGGAAAAGGAGGGGAAGCCCCACAACTAGGGAAAGGGAGAGTGGAGAACTCCCCTACCGTCCCTAAATAGGTTCCGTACCTATCGCCGAGCAGGATACTTAATCCCTAACTGACCCTAGAGCAAGGCTCTAGGAAGGGAGGGGTGAGCACTAGTCAGCCCCCACTGCAACTAAAGACAAAAAGGAAAACAGACAAGGGGATACACTTAGCTTTGAGAAGACACCTGAGAGAACACGACAACAATCCACCAAGAAACTCCAAGAAGAAACTAGGCGACTGCTAGCACTCCAAGCCCGAGCAGAGGTAAATCGTTCTATCACCGGTGACTCTCTGGAGACACTGATGGTTTTTAAATATCCAGCAACCGTGTGTCAATTAGTAGCAGAAGGTGGACATCACTGTTGGGTCCTTTTGAAAGAAGGATACCACTACACTACAGAGATGAAAGGATCAAGAAGGTGTCTGCAAAGCCAAGCGCAGCGACCTTCTACAGCTGGACCCAGCTGTCTGTCTGTCAAATCTGACAAACCCGTGACAGAAACCGAACCCGACTCCTTGGGCTGTGAGCTTTGGGAGTGGGAGGGAAGAAGGCCGCACTGTGCAGAGCAAGCATTACCGAATACTGTGTACTTGGTACGCTCCTCCTCCTTGCGGTTAAAACACAGAATCATTCACCCCATCATATGGCTGGTGAGATCTTCACCCTCGGATCCATCTAGCTTAGCTCGTACCCATTCCTCTCTGCTTTTCTTTGCCCGGATCACGTCTGCGATCCACCGCCCCATGGTGGTAGGGAGTGTTCTTGCAGGGGTGGAGACTGTTTTTGGGGACGGTGGGCAGCCCACCTGCGTCTGGGCCCGTAAGTCCTCCAGGTGTTTAGCTCTTCCGCAGGCCGTGAACTAGACCAGGGTCAAAGGTCCACCATCTTGTTTGTGTCCTACTAACAGCTCTCTTTCAGGAGACTCGGTGACCTTCTTCACAAGGCCACCGGGCCTTATCTACTCCTCTATCAGCGCCATTAACTGCCACAACCATCCTCGCCCTATCCTCTCCCAGGACGGCTCACTAAGTGCGAGGCCTCCCTTTGTCAACAAGAGCTCCCACTCTGCCATTTTGTCTCTGACATTGCACAGTACTGCGTCCTCCTCTACTTCGAGCAGACTAATGGCGCCGTCTCTCTCGCTGCTCTGTGTCTTGCGTCCCTGCTTCGCCTTTCGCTGGGTGGGGTTCTCTTCGTGTCACCATCTCGTTCGGTCAACTCTTCTATCCGTTTTGTTGGGTCACACCTCACACTGGGTGGGCATTTTCCTTCCACTTTATTTTATTGAAGCGGCCACTCCCCGCTGTGGGCTAGCACTTCCAGTCATGACACTCTCTCTGGTGGCGTAACCTCTGGAGGGTTGTACGGCTCTTCGCGCCCTTTTACGCACCTTCTACGCCCACGATGGATGGGACCTTCTCGTTCTGTGCCACTAAACGCCATTTTAAAGTTCGTGCTTGGTGCCATTTTAGACCGCGTAACAGTCGCCGCCATCCTCCACATAACTGGAGTCTTCCTCACATCAGTCTGTTCCTTCCGGCTGCAAGACTTGATCCTGACAACTACGACAAGTGTAATGTGGCGCGGTGCAGTAATCGTGTGCGAGGTACTCGTCTCTTACACCCTGACACGTTACATGAAGATGGTGGTGCTGGCTGGGTTGACTTGTGTTGTGGGGGCACTACGCCCTTGCATGTCGCATGTTCCTGATGACTTTGGTAGGCAATGACCAGATGTTTAAAGCGCTCCTGTCAGCAGGATTGTGCTCAGTAAACTACATACACTGTCATCTTGGCGTCGTTACACTGATTAATATGATATATTGGTTGATGAAATCTGTCCTGTTGTTCTTTGCTAATCTTTATTTTCATTTTTGAGATTATGAAATTTTAGTGCTTCGGGGCAGGACTGTGGGGAGGGGCTTTATGTGGTGCTCTGATTATATATTTATATGTCTGTCTTCTGACAGGTCACTGTACCCTTCACTTATCTGCCTCCTATTTTAAATACTGCAATTCTGTGGTACAAATCCAGAAATTTGCCTGCAGCAATATGGTACTGCCCCCCATGCATGCGCAGTAGCATATCTCGTTTGCTGAGAGATGCTACTGCGCAAGCGCGGCCGGTGGCGCCATATTGCTGCAGGTAAATTCCCCCCCAGCAAAATGGCGCCTGCGCAGTAGCATCTATCGCTTGCTGATAGATGTCACTGTGCAAGCACCGCCAGCTGTGCCATTTTGTTAGAGGGAAAAAAAAATTTGCCTGCAGCAATATGGTGCCGCCGGCCGCGCTTGCGCAGTAGCATCTCTCAGCAAACGAGATATGCTACTGCGCATGCATGGGGTGCCGGCACCATATTGCTGCAGGCAAATTTCTGGATTTGTACCACAGAATTACACATGCAGAATTTCAAATTGGAGGCGGGTAACTGAAAGCACAGTGACCTGTCAGAAGACAGACATATGAATATATAATCAGAGCACCACATAAAGCCCCTCCCCATAGTCCTGCCCCAAAGCACTAGAATATCATTATTACAAAAATGAAAATAAAGATTAAAAAAGAACCGCAGGACAGATTTCATCAACCAAGGTATCATATTAATCAGTGTAACGGCGCCAACCTGACAGTGTATGTGGTTTACTCAGCACAATCCTGCTGGCAGGTGCGCTTTAAGACTTCAGTGAGGGAGACCATTATTCGAAAATAAACTGTTTACTTAATGATGATAACTTCATAGGGATTATATACAGAAGGTAGCAGGTACACAACTTTATGAATGTGTTTTTTTTTCACTATACAGGGCATCTTCACACACACACACTCTCTGTTCTTTTCTATTTACTCACTTGTTTTTTCCTCACTGTTTCACTCTACTTCACTACAAACCAGCTCAGTACCACAGTCCAGTTCGCAAGAGTCCTATTTTCAACCCGTGGTTCCACGTCTTCTTTCCCCTCAAGGGAACTATGTTGCCAGTATGGCCAGTAATAACTTTTCTGACGCTCTGGAACTCTCGCCCGGGCACTCTCTCTTCGTCTCACGTACTCTGTCCTGTCTTAGCCCGTTACCTCTCGGAGTTATAAACTCTGAGCCGTACTGCTAGGCGTCCTTCCCCCGAACTCATCTCTGATTGACCACTTTATCTTTCGGTCTACCTTTTCTTTTCACTATGATCTCGCTATCCTCTGTCACGGTCTCCTCTCATATTAGGGACACCCAAATGGCATGGCTTTGCTACAGTCTAGACCTTGGTCTATTCCAGACGCACACTGGCCCTAACTTACGTTCTGGCAGGAAACTCTCTCTGTCCCTTTTCCCGACCCCTCCAATTCTAGGCTAGTCCCAATCTTTAACTCTAACTCTCCCAACCGTCAGACAACTTACAATACCAACATCATTAACGTATGTCACAGTTCACATTGCACAATACAACAATACATTTGTTCTTCGAGGGGAAATGTGGGCAGTATGCCCATCTCCTTACAGTATGATCTATTTTGTTATTTGTAGTCAATCCAAGCCATTGGCAACATATTACTACGAGCGTCAGTCAATAAGTAATGCCTCCTATTTTTTATCTCCTTTTAATTGGCAAGAAATTCAAATGCAATTACATAGGTTGAAAACCACAACATTAATGATTAATTTGTCACTTTTCAATATAATCTCCATCCATCTCCACAGTCTTGGTCCACCGTTTAACAAAGGCATGTATTCCAGCATGGTAAAAAGCATTCTTGGGACCCACCGTGCACAAACTTTTCTGTATCCCAGTTGTCCAATAATTCTCATCACACTGCTTTACTGAGGCAGATAATGCCACACAATTCATCTGCAGTCACCCGGCGGTCACCACGAATGATGTCATCGACTCGCTGAATGTTGCTTGGAGTCACTGCGGTTGCTGGCCTGCCACTCCGCATTTTGTCAGCCAACGGTGATGGCCCTTCAGCTGTGTTAAAGCGACGAACCCATCGTCTAACAGTACTGACATCCACTGTTGCATCACCGGACACATTTTTCAGTCTCTCATGAATTCGAATGGGCGTTTCACCTTCTGCATGCAAGAATTCAATCACAGAACATTGTCTAATACGAACATCGATGTCAGCCATTTTGCAAACGGATACAGTCCTGCCACCTTGGTGCAGGAAGTTGCAATTGCTGTGGATTGGAGAAGAAGGTTTGAGGAATTGTGCCAAATTCGAATATTTAACATAACTACCTTATTTAAGGAGAAAAAAAATAGGAGGCATTACTTATTGACTGACCCTCGTATTATTCGTGTAGGTTTGCTTTCCTTAATTTTTGAGGAATTATTTTTACATTTTTTTACTTTGAGTTATGGTTTCTGTCAGCCCCCAAGTAGTATTTGTACTCCTGAGCCTAATCACACCCCAGACTACACACCAGCATTTTAAAGCTGTGTTCACACATTTTGGGGAGGGGGAGGTTCCCCTCTGTCCTGACCAATTTTTTTGCAGAGAAAAGGAAACATGACAGCATTGTGTGAACAAAGCCTAAGTGTGCTGTTTCATTGACACTAAGACTGGTGGCCTGCTGCAGCATCAAACTTGGCTGGGTAAGTATGCAGCCGCTGCCCCATGTCCTGACATGATGGTAATGTGCCACGTTGGGGCTATATGGGCGTCACTAGCAGCCTCGGTGCACGCTGCTCCATCCTGTGTATGTTACGTCCTGACGCTGAAAGCGGGTCTCTGGTCACAGTGTAAGTCTGCATTCACACATTGCAGCTGCAGGTATTTTTTTCTTGTTCCCCACCCTCATCGACAGGTGAGAAAGCATGAGGTGCATTGTGCCCCCCTAACACCGGCCCTGCTTCTCCTGCAGACCTTTACCCCTGGCAGCAGCAGGAGCTCAGCCACAAAAGAGGACTCACCCCTTCATTTCTTATTTTTCTTATTTATTATTATTTTTGCATTCCAAAATCCATGCCTTTTTTTTTCTTCCTCGGCGTAGTTGTCAGATGGCTGGGTCTCTCGATCTTCTGCGGGTTGTGATGTTTGTTTTTGGCATTCACTGTGCTGGTAAAATAATTTGCTATTTTGTTTGTTACAGATTAGGTAATTACAATTAAATGTACTTTCATTACATTATCATTTTCTTTTTTATGACACAGGTGAATAATTTTTAATTGGGGAAAAATGTTTTTTTTTTATGTGCATTTTTCGTTATATTTGCAAACATTAGCGGTGTGTTATGTCTGCCACAACTTGGTTCGATGGCCGGGATCAAAGTCAACATTGATACCAGTCATTAAAGCAGGGTGACGGCTGTGTAAAACAGCCAGCACCCACAAGTGGTGTGATAAAGGCCATACACACATGACATAATCTGTACCGGTCACAGGTCAGAGCTTTATTGGGGTCACAAATCCTTTATTGCCGTCAGCAGCGCATTTTGTAGATAACCATATAAAATTATTCAACAATAGAAATGACTTTTATATCAGTACGAAAAGTGCAGCAGTGGGTTGTATGAGACTGACATCAGAAATATGTTTTAAGTAACTCTTTCCTAATATTAACTAACTATGTAATGTACAAATCTGAAAATCTTTGTATAGATTAATTGACACTTTTTTGACTCCCAACACTAGGACGCATTATATTCTATAGGGCACTTAAAAAATGGAGATTTGTTCTGCTCTGGTCCAGACAGATCTCACCTAGTTAAATGAATGTGTCACTAAAAAAAAATGAAAAAACTGGACAGCACATGGATGGCATCTGGGTGTTGGTTAATTTTCACAGACTGTTGCTAGAACAAGCTTTAGAAACCTCTCTTTAATTTTTTTTTTATGTCATGTGGATGGTAAAAATGGACACATGGATCAAGAACGGCTGCAAAACTGCCCAGCACACTGATAAATGGTCATTTTTCTTGCTAATGTGAAAAAGCATCACTGATCTGTAAGACTGGGTTCAGAAGGCTGCTAAAGTCTAAACACTCAGGCCAGGCACATCCGCAAATTACTGATGTGACTGGTTCTGTTTGCAGCTTCATGTACAGAATGTAGACAGGAGCAGGAACGAAAGCCGACTAGGCCTATGTGGAGATCGCTTGTGTGCACTGGCACATAGACTTTTATTGGTCGGTGTGCTATCCTTTATGCACACAGACTGAATTTGATGCCCAAAACTTGAGGTTTTTAATTTTCAGAAAAGTGCTCCCAAAATAATCGGTTACTATTAAAAAACCAAATACAGATAGCAGTCACCTTCTCCAAGTACAGCGAGGACTTCCCGCTGCTGCTCCCGTCTGTGCTTTGGCTGTAGCAGTTAAGTCACGACTACAACGCGAACCATTGCTGCGGCCAATCTCTGACCTTTGCCAATGTAGACAACAAAAGTCACAGAGTTCAGTGGTTGGATGCAGCGGTGATGTGCGCTGCTGAAGTGATATAACTGCTGCAGCCAAAATACAGAGACAACCAGCAGCGGGGAGGATGAGTACCACCTGTGTGTCTCTTTAACTATAATCCAAGTGTTTGAACAGGGCAGTGGAATCGGAGTCAGTGTGCATTTTGGCAGAGTTGGTATAAAATGGTCCGACACCAACTCCTAAAATATATAATAAATTGGGTACAGTAGTACAATGCAGGATGTGCTGTAAATATTTTCATAAGTATTTAGGAAAGTTATGAAATGTCCTATAAATGTCTGTTCTGTTCCTGATCTAAGGATCTCGGCTTTTAGTTGAGATGAATCTGCTGCACTTTATGTACACGCTCAGTAGTGAGGCCGGGCTGTGGAGTCGGAGTTGGAATCGGGAGTCAGGGGAATTTCGAAGTCGGTGGTTGGGCTTACTGACTCCACATGCCTGTGTTTGAGGACCACTTTTCTAAAAGAGAAGAAGTTGCGTTCCTCTAAAGGAGAATCAATGATAGTTTACATATTAGTGGATGATGATAAAGCGAATTAAACTCATTTGTAAAGGAGAAACCTCTGGAGAGCCACAAGAGGTGCATTTGATAACAGCAAACATTATACTATACATATTTTGATATTTTGTCATTTTTGTTTTGTAGGCCAAGTCCCAAGGCTTTCTAAAGTCAATTTATTCACACTACTAAGCCTGTGGATGGAGGTTTTTCCCTCTTCTAAAGATGTTCAGAACAAAAAGAAGCCTCAGGTATATGATTGTATTATATATATTATATATATATTATTATTATTTGTTATTATAGCGCCATTTCCATGGCGCTTTACATGTAAATGGGTATTCATAATAAAAACAAGTACAATAATCTTAAACAAGTCGCCAACTGGTACAGGAGGAGCGAGGACCCTGCCCGCGAGGGCTCACCGTCTACCAGGGATGGATGAGGATACAGTAGGTGAGGGTAGAGCTGGTCGTGCCGCGGTATGGTGGAGCAGTGGTTACTGCAGGTTGTAGGCTTGTCAGAAGAGGTAGGTCTTCAGGTTCCCTTTGAAGGTTTCCATGGTAGGCGAGAGTCTGACATGTTGGGGTAGAGCATTCCAGAGTAGGGGGGATGCACGGGAGAAATCTTGTATTCGATTGTGGAAAGAGGAGATAATAGGGAAGTAGAGCAGGAGATCTTGTGAGGATCGGAGGTTGCGTGTTGGTACCTTATGTTTTGGACAATAAGACGCATCGGACCATAAGAAGCACCTAGGTTTTAGAGAAGGAAAATAGAAAAAAAAATTAAGCAAAAAAAATGAAAAATGTGGTCATGATGCACTGTTATGGGTGAGGGGGTCTGCTACTGACCCCAATTATGTTAATATCCTCCATCCTGGTATGTGTGGTCCCTCCTTCCTGGTATACATGGCACCCCTTGATCCCCCATTCTGGTATACATGGAACCCCTTGATCCCCCATTCTGGCATGCATGGAACCCCTTGATCCCCCATCCTGGCATTCACGACACCCCTTGATTCCCCCATCCTGGTATACATGGCACCCCGATCCCCCATCCTGGTATGCATGGCACCCCTTGATCCTGGTATGCATGGCACCCCTTGATCCCCCCATCCTGGTATGCATGGCACCCCTTCATCCTGGTATGCATGGCACCCCTTGATCCCCCCCCCCATCCTGGTATGCATGGCACCCCTTGATCCCCCCCCCATCCTGGTATGCATGGCACCCCTTGATCCTGGTATGCATGGCACCTCATCCTTCTTCCTGGAATGCTTGCCACTCCTCCATCCTGGTATGCATGGCACCCTCTGAGCCCCACCACGCTGCCCACAAAAAAAAAAACAAAACAAAAAAAAAATCATACTCACCTCCTCTCTCCTCCAGCGCTGCCTACTCTACTCCCGACACTCTCACTGTGTGAGCTGCACATGGCAGGGCGTGCATGGCGTCCATGCCATGCGCCCTCACACAGTGTAGTGCTGTGCCGGAATAGTCACTGCTCCCCACGCCGGGACTCGTGGGGAGCAGTGACCATTCACTCTCTTCAATAGCCAGCACACTGTAGCTGCAGCGCGGCTCCTACTGCTGCTCTGTGTTCTGTGTGCTCTCTATTAAAAACCATGAATATTCACTACAACCCATGGGAGTGGGTTGTAGCGAATATTTATGGACTTTAATAGTGGGCATACTGACCGCAGAGCAGCAGCAGGAGCCGCGCTTTGGGCACAGTGTGCTGGCTATTAAGGAAATGAATATTCCCTGCTCTCCACGACCATGGGCATGGGGAGCAGGGAATATTCATTTTCTTTAGTAGTGGGCACAGTGTAGGCTGCAGCAGGCGGCTCCTGCCTCCTGTGCCCCACTACTCTGCCGCTACCGCTCCCCCCCAGCCTCCCCACCACCCACAGCCACAACCGAACATAAGTTCGGACTAGAAGACACACCCCCCACACTTTCCTCCAAAATTTTGGAGGAAAAAAGTGCGTCTTATAGTCTGAAAAATATGGTCAGTACCAGGAGACTAGGTCCCAGATGTATGTAGGAGGCAGGTTGTAGATGGCTTTGTATGTCAAGGTTAGGACTGGAACTGGAGTCTCTGGGCAATGGGGAGCCAGTGATGGGACGCTGAGAGGAAAAAAAATTAAAGAGCACAATCTCTATTTTTGTGGTCACTTCATTTCCCATAAAGTAGAGTAAAAAGAGCTCAGAGAGTTGTATGTTACCCAAAATGGTATTCATAACTACAGATTGTACTGCAAAAAGCAATCCCTTGTACTTTATAGATTGAAGAATTTAAAAACATGTAGCAACGCAAACAAACTTTTTACATTTTTTAAAATTAGTAATATATCTTAATTTAGAATCGCCAAAGCCATTCCAACCCATAGGGGCAGTAGGTGTAGTAATAATAATATTAGCAAATAATTCCATTAATTTTATTTCATGGAAAAAAGGTGGAATTGAAGAAAAAATAAATAATGAGATTTTTCTGGTATTCCTTTTGCAACATTCAAGTTGTAGAAAAAAGTGAGACATTAAAGGGGTATTCCCATCTCCAAGATCCTATGCCAATATGTATTAGGTGTAATAATAATAATAATAATAATATTAGCAAATACCTCCAATTAGAAATGTAGTATAGTTCTTCTGATTCGCTATGTTGCTTACCCCATGTGCAGGGCTTTACAGTAGCTTAGGTATCCATGGTTACGACCACTAACAGCTAACTGTCACTATATAAGTGGTTGTAACCATGGATACCTATGTTACTGCTATGCTCTGCACATGAGGTAAGCGACATAGAAAATCAGAAGAACTATGCTACATTTCTGATTGGAGGTATTTGCTAATATTATTACACCTACTACATATTGGCATAGGATCTTGGAGATGGGAATATTCCTTTAATGTCTCACTTTTTTTTTCCTACAATTTGAATATTGTAAAAGGAATACAAGAAAAACCTCAATTTTTTTTTCTTCAATTCCACCTTTTTTCCATGAAATAAAATGAATGGTGTCATTCAAAATTTCAACTCCTCCCATAAAAAACCAAGCCCTCAAATGTCTACGTCGTTGAATAATAAGAAAAAATGATGGTTGTTGGAATGCGAGATTGAAAAAGGAAAAATGCTGCTTCTCCAAGGGGTTAAATAAAAATGAATGTGCAGCAACATCTTTTTTTTTATTTCCGGTGTACTGTGCTCTCTGGATGTATTTCACATGATGAATTTTTCTGAATCTGTTGATTCTTGCAGCACATTAAGAAGACGGGGCTCGTAGTTGTGAGTAGCATGAAGATCATCGGTCTCCACTGCTCCAGCAGCGAGCTTCATGCCGGTCAGATTGCCGTGATAAAGCATGGCGCAAGACTCAAGGACTGTGATCTCTATTTCTCCAGGAAACCTTGCTCTACCTGCTTGAAAATGATTGTAAATGGTGAGCCGCGGTAAATCCTTCTGATGGTTTATCAGAAATATACGCAATATTAATGTATGCATTCTGCTTTTTTTTCCCAGCTGGCGTGAACCGTATCTCATACTGGCCATCAGATCCTGAGATGAGCCTACAGCAAGGAAACTCTTCTCAGACCAGCATTGGAGATGCCAGGCTAGATGCCAAGGCTGTAGAGAGGCTGAAGTCGAACAGCCGTGCTCACGTGTGCGTGCTCCTGCAGCCGTTGGCGTGCTACATGGTGCAGTTTGTGGAAGAGACATCCTTGAAGTGCGACTTCATACAGAAAATTGACAGGATAGAACCTGAATTTGCAAGAAGCATTTTTTATGAGTATCGCCAGGAGCGGGTTAAGGAGTATGAATCACTTTTTTTAATATCCAGTGAAGACACGCACAAGGAAATTCTGAGGTTAATTGGATTGGAAAATCTGTGTGAGGATCCATATTTCATCTGCCTGCGGCAGAACATGAAGGAGCTCGTCCTTATTCTTGCTACTGTTGCAGCCAGTGTTCCCAGCCACTCTGATTTTGGTTTCTACCTCACTAACACGAGAGATGAGAATCAACAGGGACTTACCCAAGAAATTGCTCAGCACTGTACAATACAAGCTCGACTGCTGGCATATCGAACTGGTTAGATGCTCTTTAAATTCACTGATTATAATAGTTATAGGGGTGTCATATATCATCAATCCACAGTATACGTGATAAACATCAGATACCTGGGTACCACACTGCTGGGACCACCCGGACCCTGACAGTCCATTCACTGTCTAGGGGGCAAATGGAAACCGACAAGTACTGCCCTATAGATAGCTGGGGGCCACACTGCTGGGACCACCCGGACCCTGGCAGTCCATTCACTGTCTAGGGGGCAAATGGAAACAGACAAGTACAGACCCATAGACAGCTAGGGCCACACTACTGGGACCACCCGGACCCTGGCAGTCCATTCACTGTCTAGGGGGCAAATGGAAACAGACTAGTACAGACCCATAAATACCTGGGGGCCACACTACTGGGACCACCCGGACCCTGACAGTCCATTCACTGTCTAGGGGGCAAATGGAAACCGACAAGTACTGCCCTATAGATAGCTGGGGGCCTCACTGCTGGGACCACCGGGACCCTGGCAGTCCATTCACTGTCTAGGGGGCAAATGGAAACAGACAAGTACAGACCCATAGACAGCTAGGGCCACACTACTGGGACCACCCGGACCCTGGCAGTCCATTCACTGTCTAGGGGGCAAATGGAAACAGACTAGTACAGACCCATAAATACCTGGGGGCCACACTACTGGGACCACCCGGACCCTGACAGTCCATTCACTGTCTAGGGGGCAAATGGAAACCGACAAGTACTGCCCTATAGATAGCTGGGGGCCTCACTGCTGGGACCACCGGGACCCTGGCAGTCCATTCACTGTCTAGGGGGCAAATGGAAACAGACAAGTACAGACCCATAGACAGCTAGGGCCACACTACTGGGACCACCCGGACCCTGGCAGTCCATTCACTGTCTAGGGGGCAAATGGAAACAGACTAGTACAGCCCTATATATAGCTGGGGACCACACTGCTTGGGACCACCCGGACCCTGGCAGTTATTCACTGTGTAGGGGGCAAATGGAAACAGACAAGTAAAGCCCTACAGATAGCTGGGGGCCACACTTCTGGGACCACCCGGACCCTGGCAGTCAATTCACTGTGTAGGGGCAAATGGAAACAGAAAAGTACAGCCCCATAGACATTAAATTGAGGGGCAGGGCACATGGATGCATGTAAGGAGGAATGGCCAGCACAGGACTCCTATTCGCGGTTTCAGTGGTACTCCCAGTGCTCCCTATTCTCTGGATACATGACAACTGTCCATTATGAAATGACCCCTTTAACTTTGTAGTACACTTAAAGCACCTCTCCAGCGTTTTTTTTATTTCAGTGCTAGATGGTGCCATTAATCTAAGTTCCCTGCCCCTAGTATTATACTCACCAGCCGCCGTCTTCTGCTGTTCCCAGCGTCACTCTGCTCCTGATACGCCATCTTGTGACTGCAACGTCTGACTGACCGGAAGTCAGAGGTAACGGTCACAAGGGTCTTGTTCTGGATCTCATAGACTTACATTGAGTTGTGGCTTCCAGCACACCCAGCAAACACTAGAGCGATCCGGCAGGTCACAGCCTGCAGAAGACCGACCAGAGCGATGCCGATAAAAGATGAAGATGGAGGCTGGTAAGTATGAAACTAGGGGCAAGGGACTTAGATTAGTGGCACCACTCCAATAAAAATAAATGCTGGAGTGGTGCTTTAATGGGGTTTTCAAAGATCATAAAAAATTGTCCAAAGGGAAGAAATGGTAATAAAAGAATCAGTGCTTTTCTTATCTACTGGTTCTTCCTGCTGGTCTTCATTTACTTGGCTGCAGTGGTGACAAACCTCCCACATTTTGTACCTCTGCAATCACCAGCCATGGTAGTTTGTGTCACGGGATCTCTGAGGACTGTGATTGACGGCAGCACTCACGAAGACAGGTGGTTTGTCTGCTGGTGTGGCAGGAGATTTAACTGGTAAATATTGGTTTCTTTGCTTTTTTTTATATCATATTTGCTACCTTTGCACACATCTTTTATGATCTACGAAAACCTCTTTAAACTTGGCATACACATTAGCCCAAGTCTCCCATTACGGATCCTTTATCCCCTATCTAAATAAACATGCATACTCAGAACACGGGAGTCCGGTCCTCCAAGAGGAGAGACACTGTGCTATGGCTGAATAATGCCTCCCCTCCATTACTTTACTATTACTGCCTAATAGCACATACCTATACAGCACGTCTAAGTTATGATTCAGTCTCTCGTAGGGCTCACATACTATGTGGAACCGATTCATCACTGTCGTTGCGCCTTTTTTTTCTGGCGTAAAATGGTTTTAATAGTGACTTTTATGTTTGCTTCTTATTCATTATTTGATTTCTTCTGTTTTATTTTTTATTGGACAATGTGAATGTGGTTTTCCTTTTCCAGATATTTTAGCCTGATTCATCTTTTGCGAAATGTTGCACAATTTTTGCGCAGGACCCTACTGGAGTACAGAATCAGTCTCATTTTTTTTTTTCATATTTGTTTTATTTAATTTTTATCTATATTTGCAATAATTTAAATGATCTTGCCACTTTTTTTGCATCTTTGATTTTGTCCAAAGTTCATCAGTGGTCTTGACGCTATTTAGAAGAATTTGGCTTCGAATGCAGCAACACAGAAAAGTCACTTAAGCAAAACACAAATGCTGATTCAGGGCCTATGAGTCTATGCACATCACGTATCACAAAATCAACAAATCAAAAAGTACTTTTTGTGATTTGTGTTTTTTATTATCTTTAACTAAATTGTATATATAGACACTTGATATTTAAATATTAAGTGACATGAGTGTTAATTTACTCAATTTATTATGTTTGCTTCTTTAGAAGATCACAAAATCGGAGTTGGTGCCGTTATTTGGGCAAAGCGGAAATCTGTAAGTAACTTGCTGATTGGAGTGTAAACTAGATGAAACCTAGGCTCAGAATAACCAACTTAGGCCACAATCAGAATAGTGTCAGAATTTTTTTTTCAGTAAATGAGTATAAATTAAATGCCAAGATCTAAACCTTAAAATAATTGTGAGGCATTTAAAAAAAAAAAATATATAGAACTTGTCCTACAGTCCATGGCAACACACAATGTAATACCTGTTAAATAAAAAGGTCCAAAATGTGGGAATGCTGAGAATAAAAAAAAAAAAAAAAGGACTTCTGGTCTTTAAGACCAAAAGTGGCTGATCCTAAGGGGCTGTTGTCTCATTCACAAAGTCCAATCCAAGAAGATTTATTATATTGCTTTTTAGATTAAGTACAAGTGTCCGCCCAGCAGTAACAGTCAGTACAAGTGCAATACACCTGTTGTCCACAGATATTCAGAAAATTCTAGTAGGGGGCATTTGCATTTTAGTAGCCTGATTAGACGGGCCGACCACACTTCCATGCACGCAGAACAGTCATTAATATGATCGTTCTGTGTGCATAACCTGTAATTGTTCTCGGCACCACTTGCTCTGCTTACAGCGCTGCCAAGAACGATGATTTTTAAACCTATAGTGTCCAGGCCAAATTTTTCAAGTCTGACGTGTCAGTTTATGTGGCAATAACTCTAGAATGTTTTATCATATCCCAGTGATTCTGACATTGTTTTTTCGTGACACATTGTACTTTGTTACTGGTAAATTTAGGTCGATATGTTTTGCTTTTATTTATAAAAAATATTAGACATTTAACTAAAGTTTAAAAAAAATTGGCATTTTCGAACATTGGATGTTTATATTTTAATTCGAAAAGTCATACCACATAAAATAGTTAATAAATAACACTTACCATATGTCTGCATCTGCATAATTTGTAATATGTTCATTTTATTTTTTTGGATATTAGAAGGTTGAAAAAATTTAGCACCAATTTTTCATTTTATTCAGGGAAATTTTACAAAATTGTATTTTTTTTAGGCACCTATACAGTTTTTAAGTCACCTTGGAGGACCCCTATATTGGAACCCCCCCTCCCCCCCAAAAGTGAAACCATTTTAAAAACAGCGCCCCTCAACACATTCCAAACTATTGTCAGGTAGTTTACTAACCCTTCAGTTCCTTTTCAGGAATTAACACTAAGTGGAACGGCAGGAATGAAAAATTTTATTTTTACCACTAACTTCTGAACAGATCACTATAGCCGGCAGACTCTAAGGCCGTTATTTGGCTTTGGATTGCCATTACAATTGTCAGGGCTAAACAATGACTATGTAGTTAAAGAGGGAGCTTCCCTGCTCCGTTATCCATCTAGACGCCATAGTCACTATTGACAGCAGCATATAAGGGGTTAAATGGCCACGGTCGGTGCCAACACTGATCGTGGCTGATACAGCAGGGTGTCTGCCATATAGAGTACAGCTGACAGCTTCTGCATTTTCACCCGTCGGGGGATGCCATTCTCTTGTATCTAAGGTCAGTAAAAAGAAATATTGGTGGTCACTACGCCGTTGAATAAGCCTGAAAACAATTTCTCCCAAAAAATAAGTGTTTATTTGATCATCGGGTGATTGGCATCCTGTTTAGACAGACTGATTATTGGAAAAAGAGCGTTCCTAGCAGCGCTCATTCCTGATAATTGGCCAGTGTAAATGCATCCTTAAACTCAGGTTGTTTTACTACATTTTTGTCTTTCTACATGTATGTGTTCACTGTTACACAAACCAAATGCTGATTATTTAACCCCTTAACGACTGCTGGCATTAAAAATGGAAGCCGTTAAGGGGCCGTCATGAACAAGAGAATAGGGCCGCCCCGCGGCTGAAATTCCCGCGGGGGACAGCTGTACATGACAGCTGACACCCTGTGGTATCAGCCCCAGCCGGTTTTGGAGCCGAACGGGACCAATTAACCCTTAAATACAGCTGTTGCGATGACAACAGTATCTAAGTGGTTAAAGGGGGTTAAAAAAAACCCTATGGCAGAATTGGCCCCATTTATCATAATCTCGGGTGCCAATCGTTGCCATGTACCCTGAGGTCATCTGATGACTCCCTGGGTACAGTGCCTGTGAGACCCTGCCAGCTATAAGCAGGGTCTCGCAGGCACAGTCAGTGACTCACTGACAGGTGTCAGGCACTGCCGTACACGAGTAGTGCCATGCATGAGACCTAACGATCAGATTGAAAGTTATACATGTCTCACAGTGGGACTTTGTGAAAAAAAAGGAATATAAAATGTGTAAAGAAAAAAAAAATGCAAAAATAACAAAAAGCCGTTTCACCAGTAAAAACGCAACGTTTGTGATAAAACAGATAAAACAGAGAAACAAAAAATAGTACACATAATGAGTATCGCTGCGTCCGGAATGACCTGATCTATAAAATTGTCATATTATTTATTTCATGCGGTGAATATTGCAAATAAACACACCAAAAATGTCACTTTTTCATCATACTGACACATAAAAAATTGAATAAAAAGCGATCAAAATGTCATATGTAAAAAAAATAGTATAAATAAAAACGCCAAATCGTCTCACAAAAAAATAAGCCCCAATATGGCTCATTCAGGAAAAAAAGTTAAAAAGTTACAGCGCTTAGAATATGGAAATGCAAAAACTAATTTTTGAAAAATATTGTTTTTGTCTGTAGAAGCAGCAAAGCATAAAAAAACTATAAATCTGGTATCTCTATACTCGTACTGACCCGGAGAATAAATCGGTCTTATCACTTTCACCACATGGTGAACCGCACAAAAATAAAAATAAGAACTATTCTTGTACTGATGTTCATTCTACCCCATCCCCCCAAAAAATGAGAACATGGCTCGGCTCACATTTATGTCGGGGTTTCTGCGTAAATCCCCAAAACTGATATTCGGTCAAACCCCGGACGGAACCACTCGCTTATGTGGCAGATGGAGGCACTTTGGATCGGTCTCTGTTTCGGCGGTGTACCATCATTTTAGGTGTGTCATTTTAGCGCACAAGTGTGGGCGATCACAGATCTGTGCACGTCTAAAAAGATGGGAGACCACCGGAGCAGACGCCAAACGGAGCCCAAAGAGCCTCCATCTGCCTCATTATGGTGGGTTGGGAGTTTCATCTGAATTGCATTTTTGTAGGATTTACACGGAAACCCTGACGTAAGTGCTCAGCACAGAACACAAGAATGTGATCCAACCTTATACTGAAAGTGATCAAAAAATATTATGTACCCCAAAATGTTACCAGTAAAAAACATAATTTATCCCCCATGCAACCAGCCTCCGCTCAGGTCCGTCATCTGTCTCTGGAAATATAGGGGGTTCCTACATTACTGGTAGAACAAAGACTCTGGAAAAGCGTCAGCTCCCGCCCCCTCAAATGAAATCCAGTGAAATCTGCGCTCCCAAATTTAAATGTCTCCTCCTTCTGAGCCCTACTGTGCCTAAACCGCAGTAAGCGGCCACATGTTTGGCATTATTGTAGTGGGGACAAAGCTTTTAACAACATACGGGGTGCGTGTCAACAGAAGCGCAAGCTGGGTACAATATATGGGGGTGCTACACTGCATGGGGGCACAATGTATGGGGGAGCTACAACATATGGGGGCACTACACTGTATGGGGGGGATACAATATATGGGAGCACAATGTATGGGGGCGCTACAATATATGGGGGCGCTACACTATGTATGGGCTCTAAACTGGCATATTTGCAATTCTCCAGAATAAAGCCTGGCGTGGATGTTACAAAATAGTCACTGCAGCCGTAGATGAATTGGCCTAACAGTAATTTTTGATGACATATGGGACATCACCTCTTTCGGGAGAAATTTCCCAATATATTGTGCGGTCCATTTTGACCTATTAACCCTTGTTAACCCATCTTTTGAACTTGTGGTCATACGCAGTGCACCTCTGAAGCCGGGAAGCGTACACCCAGCTTCATAGACGCAGTGACGCTGCCGTAATGAGTGGATTTGGGTGAGCTGGTGATGACGCCGCTACTGCAAATGATGTTATCATGCCCACAGGGGCGTGATAACATGGAAAGAGAACTGACTAGTCTGGGGCAACTAACACCCTATCGACTAGTCAAAGCCCTCTGTAGAATAGGAAACGGGGACAATATAAATGCTTTTTAAAGCATTTATTTAACTGAATTACGTTATACAGGGCTGGTTAGGCAGGGAGTTTAACCATATGTGAATGCTGCCTGGTATTGAGGGGACATGACAGGTTCCCTTTAAGAATGTAAAGATTGAAAATTGGGAATTTTTCTCCCAAATTCTGATATTTTCACAAATAAACGCAAAATATATCGACCTAAATTTACCACTAACATAAAGTACAATATGTCACGAAAAAAACCTCTCAGAATCAGTGGGATCCGTTGAAGCGTTCCAGAGTTATCACATATAATTGCAGACTGCTGAGTTGTGACAGCGGGGTGCAGTGTAATAATTCAGCAGTCTGCAGTCACACAGAGTGACTGCATACATTTGTATCAAGCCCGGACCACCCCTTGGAGGATAATGCCTATAAAACATTGAAGCAGTTGTCAGAGAAAAGGCATAAAAAACAGAGCGAGAGAGAGTGGATTCCTGACATCAATATATCGTTTTCCAAAAACTCTTTCTTTGAGATGTATTTGTTTTTTACCTGTTTTTTCACCTAAGAGTTGATAAAATATCTGTGCCATTAGATTTAATTAGTAACTTGGACATCATCATGTCTCTAAATCATTTGTTAAATTAAAGATGAAATGTACTGCCAAAAATAATGGCCTTAAATGGAATCTGTCACAAGGTTTTTGCTACCCAATCTGAGAGCAGCATGATGTAGGGGCAGAGACCCTGATTCCAGTGATGTTGCTTACTAGGCTGGTTGCTGCAGTTTTGATAAAATCTCTGTTTTTTCTGCTACAGATCTAGCTGTTCTCTGAATGCTAACCCCTGCATAGCCCCGCCCACACTACTGACTGGAAGCTTTCTGTGTACACTGTGCATAGGCAGAAAGCTGCCAATCAGCGGTGGAGGTGGGGTTATACAGAGCTTAAAAATATGGAGGACTACATGGCGGCATGTTTACTAGTCCCCTAGTGATCATCTGTTGATTAAACAGTGCTTTTATTAAAATGACAGCAAGCAGCTCAGTAAGTGACACATCGCTGGAATCAGGGTCTCTGCCCGTACATTATGCTGCTCTCAGATGACGGAGCAAAAACCTGGTGACAGGTGCTATTTAATTCTGGTATAAAATGGATGTGTTTGCCATCTGGACCTGGTAATTTGCTTATTTTAATCTTTTTAAGATGCAATTATGTGAAATAATTCTATGTAGTCTCCTTTTTTAGCAGTCAGGACTTTGATGTTAATATAGACTTTCTATAAAATTCCCTGACTCTTAGTAATCTGGTTTCAGGGCTCATTTGATTGTGATGGGACTGGGACCATGTACTTCGTTGGATGTGGATATAATGCTTTCCCTGTGGGTTCAGAATATGCTGATTTTCCTCACATGGATGACAACCAGAAAGATAGAGAAATCAGGAAATTTCGATATATTATCCATGCAGAACAGAACGCAATAACATTCAGGTAATGTTTTTTCTATTACACACCCCTACATTATCGAACAGTCACTTGGCATTTCATACATCGGACTGCAGCATAAGTCTTTGTTGTATACGGTATATACACCACTTTTTATATAAACAGCTACTGAAATGGGCTGGTACATATATTGGAATATTGAAAACTCTGGTACTGGAGGTGATGACGTCCCATCCATCAGTCACCATACCACTGCAGCTATTCACTGTCCTAAGCCGGTGATTGCTGAGATCAGTGATTGGCTGCAGCGGTCAGGTGACTGTTGGACAGGATGTCATCACTTCAGAAGCTGGCAAGGACCACAAGAGCAGCAGAGAGCTCTAGAAGAATATTCTTTGCCCAATCATAAAGAATCCTGGAAAAATCCTTTCCGGACACAGCAATGTCTATTCCGTCTACAACAGAGTGTGCAGAGGAAGAGTTATGGCCAGAACAGGCGAACACCTCCCAAACTTATAAAGAAATTAACCATTTTAATATCTATCTATGCCAACGGGAGGCTTTTGTCCATTTCTAATACTGGAAACTAATCCGAGATGAAGGGTCCGGCTGTGAATTGCCATTTTATCATATTACTATTGCAGGTGCCAGGAAATCAAACCTGATGAACAAACTATGATCTTTGTGACCAAATGCCCATGTGACGAGTGTGTTCCCCTGATTAAAGGATCTGGCATCAAGCAGATCTATACCGGAGATGTGGACAGTGGTAAAAAGAAGGCTGATATATCCTACATGACATTCTCTGAGCTCCGGGGAGTGGGTAAATATAGTGTAAGGATTCATTAATATGTACGGTTTTAATGTATCTGCTTGGGATTAATACATGTCTCTTATCCAGCCATCTACATGAATGGTGTTCCCTTCTATGGATTATCATTATTTAAAAAATATGCACTTGAAGCACCACTCCAGCATTTTTTCATATTGCACTGCTGGAGTGGTGCTTTAAATGTAAGTCCCCTGCCCCCTGTCCTCATAGTCGCCTGTCGTCCCTTTCCAGCATCGCTCTGGTCCGTCTCCGGTGAAAAGTGACTTGCTTGCCTGGAGCATGTCGGAGGACTTTTCAGTACAAGTCTTTGAGAGCCTCCTTCTGCCCTCGTTGTGGCTCCCATAGACTTGTATTGAGAGCTTGTGACGTAACTTCTGACTTCCGGCCAGTCAGAAGTTACGGGACCGGAGCGGCGTCAGTAAGAGGTGAAACTGCCGGAAGGGGAGTATAAGATTGGGGGCAGGGGGCTTACATTTAAAGCGCCACTCCAGAGCTGAAAACAAAACGCTGGAGTGATGCTTTAAGCCATGTGAATGTCAAACATCTGCATGACAGCGATGTGGCCAGCATATCACTGGTCGAGTGCTATTTGTGAGGGATAACAGAACATCATTAAGATTAGGGTCTCATCCAAGAAAATCAGGCCTATTCTGCTAATCACACTCTGTTCAAACTTTGATCGGAGTGTGATCCGATTTTCTTAGATGTGGGAAATGAAAAAAAAATTCTCCATCTACTCCATTCTGTCAGTCTGTGAAAATCGGACCAATCTCGAATTTTTATACGGAGCCATAGACCTTAATGGCCGAGTGCGATCTGATAATCGGATGTAACTTATGCATGCTGCAATTTTTTTTTTCTTCCCTTGGACTGACTTGGGCTTCGGCAGCCCTTAGGCTGCAGCATTGTGTAGGTAGTACTGTCTCCCTAGCTCAGGGGTCTCAAACACGCGGGCCGCATGCGGCCCCTCCGGCTGCTTCTTGCAGCCCGCAGGCACAGACCCCGTAACGATCGCGGCTCTCTCCAGCCGCCGCCGACATCAGCGCTGTAGCGCAGTGTATTGCCGCGCAGAGACCGGCTCTCTGCACAGCAATACCAGTGTCAGCCGCCGGCCTATCAGAGGCCAGCAGCTGACATCTGCGCATGGCAGTGACGTCATACGCCGCTGCGCTGGGACACAGATGTCAGCTGCTGGCCTCTGATAGGCCGGCGGCTGGCACTGGTATTGCTGTGCAGAGAGCCGGTCTCTGTGCGGCAATACACTGTGCTACAGCGCTGATGTCGGCGGCTGCTGGAAAGAGCCGCGATCGTTACGGGGTCTGTGCCTGCAGGCCACAGGTGCATAAAGGACGCCGAGGGAACGGAGGACTGGTGAGAATCTTTTTTTTTTTTTTTTTTTTCTCTGTCATGTGAAATACAGCACAGGGGGGCACTGTGCGCAGTATGGGGGGACGGGGACCCTGACCGCAGTATGGGGGGACGGGGACCCTGACTGCAGTATGGGGGGAACCTGGATGGGGGACATGTCTGCAAGATAAGGACCAGGATGGGGGACCATGTCTGTAATATGGGGGACCTGGATGGGGGACCATGTCTGCAATATGGGGGACCTGGATGGGTGACCATGTCTGCAAATGGGGCACCATGTCTGTAATATGGGGGACCTGGATGGAAGACCATGTCTGCAATATGGGGGACCATGTCTGCAATATGGGGGACCTGGATGGGGGACCATGTCTGCAATATGGGGGACCATGTCTGCAGTATGGGGGACCTGGATGGGAGACCATGTCTGCAATATGGGGACCATATCTGCTATATGGGGGACCTGGATGGGGGACCATGTCTGCAATATGGGGGACCATGTCTGCAATATGGAGACCATGTCTGCAGTATGGGGGACCTGGATGGGAGACCATGTCTGCAGTATGGGGGACCTGGATGGGAGACCATGTCTGCAGTATGGGGGACCTGGATGGGAGACCATGTCTGCAGTATGGGGGACCTGGATGGGAGACCATGTCTGCAGTATGGGGGACCTGGATGGGAGACCATGTCTGCAGTATGGGGGACCTGGATGGGAGACCATGTCTGCAGTATGGGGGACCTGGATGGGAGACCATGTCTGCAGTATGGGGGACCTGGATGGGAGACCATGTCTGCAGTATGGGGGACCTGGATGGGAGACCATGTCTGCAGTATGGGGGACCTGGAGGGGAGACCATGCCTGCAAGATGAGGACCAGTTCAAAAGGTGTATAGAAAATAAAATGCTATCACTAAAAATGTCATTTTGTCATGCAAATAATGCGGCCCCCCAAATTAAATGTTTTTATGTGTGCGGCCCATATGCCCAGCTGAGTTTGAGACCCCTGCCCTAGCTGGTCCTGTCACACAGTGTCCCCATGTGTTATGAAATCACAGGTGATCCTTCCTCTCAATCTATTTCATTGTGGTGAGGGTACATATATTATTGTATCCTTGCTAACTGTTTGCCCACTATGCGTTTTTCAAGCGTTTTTGCCGCGGAATTTCCCCAGCAAAAACGCTTGGTAACACGTGCCCCATGGTCCCCAATGATAATCCGCATGTGCTGTGCACGTGCTGCGGAAATTTCCGCTGCGGATTATCATTGTGGAAAAATCCGCAGCATGTCCATTAATTTTGCGGAAACGCTGCGTAATTGTCGCCATTGACTTACATTGAATCGCATAATATCCTCATGACTACATGTACTATATATTAAGATATAGTACATATAGTGCTGTACTATATATTAAGATATTAAGCAATTCAATGCGCGGATGGTACCCGTAGTACCTGTAGTTAAAAAAGAATTAAAATAAAAAAAAATTATACTTACCTTCTGATGGCCCCCTGTCTCCTGTACGGTGCGTCCGGTGTCTTCGGCGGCTCGCGGTGGTGTAAAAGGACCTTCCATGACGTCATTTAGTCATGTGACAGGTCACACGACTGCTGATTTCGGCGGTCGCATGACCTGTCACTTGACTAAATGACGTCATGGAAGGACCTTTTACACCACCGTGAGCTGCCGAAGACACCGGATAAGGAGACCGGGGGCCATCAGAAGGTGAGTATAATGTTTTTTTTTTACTTTTCACCATTTTATTCTTTTTTTTACTATTAATGCTGCATTTGCAACATCATAACTTGGTCACAGTATATGAATCCATGCCGATTGTATGGATTTATATAGTGTGACCAAGTTGTCAGGCACTTTCTAAATGATGCTAAAATCACTTGGAAAAGCGCTTGATAACCCGTATGCAGAAATGCATGCAAAACACTTGACAAACGCTTCTACCTGGCAGGAAAAACGCATGTAAAATCCGCATGTACAATCCGCATTCGTTTTTCCTGCCAGGGGAGATGCAGAAAAAATCCAGAACATTTCTGCATCGTGGGCACTTAGCCTTAGCCTATATGTGGGGATGGTACAGGTAATCTTGACAACCTGTTTACTTTGTAGTAATGGCACAATAGTACTGCCTTTTTGTCTCCCCCTGGATGGTCCTTTATCTATCTGGGTGATCTTATAAAAATGTTTTTGTAATCTGTCAGAGTTCCTGGTTTCTACAGTCTCCCTGCTCTGCCCCTCCCTCTTCTCAGTGTTAGTAGTCAGGGCTGTGGAGTTGTAATTGGAGTTGGTATAAAATGGACCAACTTAGGCTCCTAAAATATATAATAAATTGGGTACAGTAGTACAGTGTAGGATGTGCTGTAAATTTTTTCATAGGAGTTAGGAAAAGTTATGAAATGTCCTATAAATGTCTGTTCTGTTCCTGGTCTAAGGATCTCAGCTTTTAGTTGAGATGAATCTGTGCTGCACTTTATGTACTTGCTCAGTAGGGAGTCAGGGCTGTGGAGTCATGGAGTTAGTCGTAAGTCAGGGAAATTGAGGAGTCTGAGTCGGTGGTTTGGCGTACTGACTCCACAGTCCTGTTAATAGTAGGAGAAAAGGGGTTGTACATAGATCTGCGGAGGAGAGGGGAGAAAGTACATAAAGGAAAGGCAGAGAAAACTATAGATAATGAGGCAAGCACATGGAGTGGAAATATGTGCAGTATTAAATCTCTGCTGATACAGCAAAGCAAGTAAAGACAGCTGTACCCTGAATACACACATCTCATATCCAGCATGTATTACAGGGAGAGACACTCCCACAAGAGAGAGATCTGAAACTTGGATTAGGTTGCAACCTGCATATCAAAGGATCTGAAAATGAATGAATTAAGACTGCAGCTCAAAACTTTGGGCTGTTTTATTAACTAAAGGTAACCACTAACATAGGTAAAAATCATGTTTTCCTTCTCAAAGGTGCCCATATACATTAGACAAATGTTTGCAGAAAACTAGATATTTTGACAGGACAGGCTTCTTCACCTTTTCACCTGTTGAAAGCATATTCATGCCAAGCATGCGTATAAAGTCATGGCCGAAAGTGTTGGCACCCTTAAAATTGTTCCAGAAAATTAAGAATTTCTCCCAGAAAACTATGGGAATTACACCACATGTTTTGTTATAGACATGTTTATTTCCTTTGTGTGTATTGGAACAACACAAAAAAACTGAGGGAAAAAAAAAGGCAAATTGGACATAATTTCTCACAAAACCCCAAAAATGGGCCAGACAAAATTGTTTGCACCCTCAACTTAATATTTGGTTGCACACCCTTTGGAATAAGTCGCTTCATGTAACCATCAACAAGCTTCTCACACCTCTCAACTGGAATTTTGGAGCTCTCTTCTTTTGCAAACTGCTCCAGGTCTCTCCTATTTGAAGGGCGCCTTCTCCCAACAGCAATTTTAAAATCTCTCCACAAGGAGTTCAATGGGATTTAGATCCAGACTCATTGCTGGCCACTTCAGAACTCCCCAGCATTTGTTTCTATCCATTTCTGGGTGCTTCTTGAAGTATGTTTGGGGTCATTGTCCTGCTGGAAGACCCATGACGCAAACCCAGTCCATGTCCATGACACTGGACTTTACATTTCGACCCAAAATCCTATGGTAATCTTTAGATTTCATGATGCCTTGTACACTGTCAAGGCACCAAGGGCCAGAGGCCGCAAAACAACCCCAAAACATCTTTGAGCCTCCACCATATTTGACTGTAGGTACTGTGTTCTTTTCTTTGTAGGCCGCATTCCGTTTTCATTAAACAGTAGAATGATGTGCTTTACCTAAAAGCTCTATCTTGGTCTTGTCTGTCCGCAAGACCCTTTACCGCTTACTCATGTACATTTTGGCAAACTGCAGTCTAGCTTTTTTATGTCTCTGTGTCACACGTGGGGTTCTCCTGGGCATCCTGCTATAGCGTGCCATTTCATTCAAATGTTGACGGATAGTTCATGCTGACACTGATGCACCCTGAACCTGCAGGACAGCTTGGTTTTTATTGGAACTTGATTGGGGGGCTGCTTATCCACAATCTGGCCTATCCTGCGTTGCAACCTTTCATCGGTTTTTCTCTGCTATCCACGTCCAGGGAGATTAGCTACAGTGTCATGTAAACTTCTTGATTATGTTGCGCACCAAAAACATCAAGATCTCTGGAGATGGACTTGTAACCTTGAGATTGTTGATAATGTTCAACAATTTGGGTTCTGAATTCCTCAGACAGTCCTCCTCTCCTCTTTCTGTTCTCCGTGCTTAGTGTTGCACACACAAAGCAAAGTTTGAGTAAACTTCTCTCCTTTTAATATAGTTTCAGGTGTGATTTTCATATTGCCGACACCTGTTACTTGCCTCCTGTAGTTTAAACGATCATCACATGCTTGAAACCAAGTTGTTTACCCACAATTTTGGAAAGGTGCCAACAATTTTGTCCGGCCCATTTTTGGGGTTTGGTGTGAAATTATGTCCAATTTGCCTTTTTCTCTGTTTTTTTTTTGTGTTCCAATACACACAAAGGAAATAAACATGTGTATAACAAAATGTGTAATTGCAATAACTTTCTCGGAGAAACACTTCATTTTCTGAAATTTCAAGGGTGCCAACACTTTCGGCCATGACTGTATATGGGAAGACCTGGAGGAATACTTGTCAGCTGAACGATCTTGTAGACAACAGGTTTTCTAAGGTTGCATGGTGAGCTGGAGCAAGGGAATCGGGAAATTAATGAGAGAAAATAACACGACTACAGAGGTTGGAAATTGAAAGCTTAATATTACTTGTGTTTAACAACAAGGATGGACTATGGACCCTGTAACTGATACCTGCTGGCAGTATGTAGACGACGAGTCATTTCCAATCTGGTGGTTTAATACAATCTGGCCGGACTGTAAAAAATAACACTGGTGAACTATACGTCAGTCACCTTCACACCGGCCCTAATGGTATATGCTTCCTCCTGTACCAACTGATTTTTATTTTACTTTATCTGTCACATTGTAAATTATAATACAGTAGATCATATTTATGATGTTGTACATTTTAATAATTTATAAATACAGCAAAATTCGATATGAGACTCCTACAGCCTTCAGTATTAAAATTGCAACACCAAGAAGGAAAAGTCATGGAGTTCTGGAAATCATGGGATGGATAGACATGTTAATGATATGTAAATTATGAAAAAATGGAAGCAAAATTTTCAAAACGCCTTGATTTTATTTTGGATTGAGTACAAGCATCATCCGCAGAACTCCCCGCACTTACACTCCTTGTCTGCTATCCATGAGGTTATTAATGGTTGTCTAAAGAATATTCTGCCACACTGAATGCACTTCTTGGGCAGCAAATCATCAAGATCCGTTGCTGACTGTTCACTTTGCAATATCCGACCAACGTGTCCCATATTTGCTCAATGGGAGACAAAGTCTGGAAACCCTGCAGGCCATGGTAGCACATTTAGGCCTCGCAGGCTGCTCACAGTAGTTCAAGCAACATGCGGCGTGGTGTTGTTGGGTTGAAATACAGCTCCTGGGACACTTTGGATATGTGGCCGTGTGGCGCCCCTGAGGGTTCAGTCGCCACAGGGGTACTGCACCTCAGTAGAGGTGTGGTATCTCCTCTTCCAGGTAAGGATGGAGCACTTCTTGGGACCCTACTTCACCACTCAACACTACACCACTACTGTCCTGTAGGGGGCCTAAATGCACTAGCGTGCTGCCCCGGCCCGGGATATAGGAGATGGAGGGGAACCATGTAGTGGGTGAGGGTGGAGGACACACTTTTAGGAAACACTTATTCTTTCATATTTAATCTACGGCCATCTTAGGTTCAAGGTCCTTCGATTGTGATCTTCATCTCTGATTGTGGTCCTCTGCTAGAGTCTGCAGCCTATTGAAGATACACGGTCCTCGTTCTCTGGCCTTGAGATGAGGAGCTGGTCAGAATTAACCACTGCCTCTACCCGGTCAAGGTCTTGACCTAAGAAGGCCTGGAGGGGAGTAGAGGAGACAAGCTCCACAGTCAAAAGGATCCCAGGGGGATACGGACGGAGCGGCATACGCCACCTGTATTTCTTACTCTGGCTTAGTCACAGGGACTCCTTCTGCAAGAGGGGTGACCGGCCCCCGATATCTGACTTTGCTACTTCACGTCTCAGTCAGAAAAGCCCGGAGGCTTAGTGGATCCCAGGAGGGATACGGACGGAGCGGCATACGCCACCTGTATCTCTCTACCTGCGTTCATCCAGTGGGACCCGGCCTTACACCTAGTTCTAACCACACAAACAGTCAAGTGAAGACTTAGTGGGAGAACTCACCAAGGAGAGGAACACACACCAGAGGGTTCTCGACAGGTGCTCCTGATCTATCTGGAAAGTGCTGGACCCCCTTCCCGGTGGCCGCAATACGCCGCGAGGAGCAGAGGGAAGCTTTGCGGCTAAAGTTCATCTGAATGTGAGTAAAAACCCTGGATGACTTCACACCCTGCTTCAGCCTGTTATTTTCTGCGCGGCACTGCACCCACCATCCTTCCTCACACTGCCCTGAGGCCTGCTCAGCCTGCGGGGAGCCATTCCATCTCAGCTGCCTGTAACACCGGCCTCAGTGGACTGAAGCGGCGATGGTGTCTATCACCGGAAACCGTAGGTGGCGTAGTCTTAAAATACCACTCAACTCTAAAAGCCCATTAAATCTTTTAGGTGACCGCCCTGGGCATGGACTGGGTCCGGGCCACGACTCCAACCCAGAGACACCTACACTGACCCGGCTCCGAGTAGCCCACTTCCCAGGGGAGGGCTGAGAGCGTCACAGCCGCACCACTGGTTCCACAATTGATCCATTTTGTACTGCCAGTGAAATTGGATGTTACATACTAAGCCTAAGGCATCAACTAGTGTCTACACTAACCATCAGAAGGCATTTGCACAACATTGCACAACGAGCTAGATGTCCGGCTAAATGTGTTCCTTTGACTTGTGCCACCGGTCTCAAAGGCTTCCATGGTGCAGAGCAAGACAGCAATGGAGGCTGGAATGGAGATCTATCCTCTCCAGCAGTCACTCCCGCTTTTGTCTTGGACGCAATGTGAGCCAAAGATTGGGCTGGAGACCACATAAGCAACGGCATGAAGAGGCCTTCATGATTGAACACCACACCGGTCCTACTCCCGGGATTATGGTGTGAGGTGGCATAATGTACGGTAGCCGGACCCCTCTAGTCTTCATTCTAGGTACACTAACAGCTCAGTGTTACATTGATTCGGTGACCGAACCAGTAGTATATCCAAAGGTGTGTGAGCGCATGTATCTCTGTGCATGTCGATCATACTCGATGCTGAATAAATCGAGATGATTTGAAAATATTGTTTCCATTTTTTAATTATTAGCATACCATTAACATGCCTATCAAGCCTGTGATTTCAAAAATTCTACAACTTTTCATGCTTGGTGATGCAATTTCTATATGGAGGAGTGTATAATGTCTGTATACTGTAACTCAGGAATGTCAAACTCAAATACACAGAGGGCCAAAATTAAAAGCTTGGACAAAGTCGCAGGCCAACCTTCATATTTATTGAAAAAAAAGTCTACAATTGAGGACGTTTTTCGTTATCAAATATAATTATGAACTTTTTCATATGGAAACAAACTTAAGGGTTTTTCCCATGAACAAAGTACATTTTAATTAATAGAACTTAACATACTATTTTATTCCAATATTTTATTCTATGTAAGAGCAGTAAAAAGCATATGGCCCAATGGCCTAATTTAAATATGTAATAACAAAGGATAAAAGCCTTGACTAATACAGATAATAAAGTATAATGTCAACAAAAGTGCCCCCCAAACACCATAAGATACCCCCACAGTATCCTCCACACGCACGGTATGATGACCCCATCACACTATGATTCTCCAACTGTAATCCCCACACAGCCCTCCATACAGTATAATGGGCCCCACATAGTTCTCCATACAGTATAATGGGCCCCACATAGTCCTTCATACAGTATAATGGGCCACCACATAGTCCTCCATAGAGTATTATGGGCCCCACATAGTCCTCCATACAGTATAATGGGCCCCACATAGTCCTCCATACTGTGTAATTGCAACAAAAATTGCTCCATACAGTATAATGGGCCCCACATAGTCCTCCATACAGTGTAATTGCAACAAAAATTGCTCCATACAGTATAATGGGCCCCACATAGTCCTCCATACAGTATAGTGGGCCCCACATAGTCCTCCATACAGTATAATGGGCCCCACATAGTCCTCCAAATAGTATAATCGCCACAAAAAGTGCTCCATATAGTATAATGGGCCCCACATAGTCCTCCATACAGTATAATGGGCCCCACAGAGTCCTCCAAATAGTATAATCGCCACAAAAAGTGCTCCATACAGTATAATGGGCCCCACATAGTCCTCCATACAGTATAATGGGCCCCACATAGTCCTCCAAATAGTATAATCGCCACAAAAAGTGCTCCATACAGTATAATGGGCCCCACATAGTCCTCCATACAGTATAATGGGCCCCACATAGTCCTCCAGACAGAACAGCGGGCCCCACAGAGTGCCCCATATAAAAAAAAAAAAAAAAATACTTACCTCTGCCCATTCCCTCGCTGCTCAGGTCTCTTCGTGGTGTCTTCAGATCCTCTGCACATCTCGGTACTGTGGTAACATTGTAATGACGTCATCACACCGCTGCTCTGAGATGTCAGACGCAGAGGGGGAATGATGGATGAGGGATCATCAGCTGACACTCCCTCCTCCATCATTGCTTTCAACTGTATTGGCATCCAGGATGCTGATCTAGTGGAAAGTGCGATGCCGGCCCCCGACCAGCGTTGTGGGCCAAATATACTCGAGGGACCTGCCCGGCATTGTGGGAAAATATACTGCCCCTGCGGGCCAGAGTTTGACATATGTGCTGTAACTCTAGTATTAATAGACCTATATTAACATAAAAGAAGCATGAACAAACTAAGGTAAATTGTAAGCGGTTTCATCAGGAGAGACGCCTGGGATGACGCCGGTAAGAGGAGGTTCCAGTGGCCATGGACTACTGACATGGCGCTGGAGCAGACTCCTTCTCCGCACTCTTAGTAATGTCTCATTTAGCCGATCAGTGATGCAGTAACACATACATGATGCCGGCAGAGATATTGCTGTAGGCGGCCCTCAGTAATGAGGCGCTGGCTGCATGACTTCTTAGGCGGAAGGGTGGTTGTCTGTCCTAAGTCAATGACGGTGACAGCAAATCTGGTTATTTTTGAGACCTAATTATTTAGTGATTGTGCATTGATTCCTCTCATCAATACTGTGTGATCAATGACCCATTTACTGCGAACATGCTACTAATAAGCCTCCATGTTATTAGAATGCACTGTGCTACAACAGGAATCTATTCAATATTCAGCGTTTGTCTCCGACCCTCAGACACAGAGAGATGGTTTATAGAAACATGCCGAGTTTTATTCAAACCAGTGCAAAGGAGTTACCAATCAGCTTGCTTCTTTCATTTTCGAAAAGGCCGTTCAGAAATTAGACCTTGAATCTGATTGGCTGCTATCGGCAACTGTTCTTTCAAGTAGATTTTGGAGTGAATTCTGCCGAAGATGGATTTTGGAAAGAACAGAGGCCATAAAGCCTTGGTCATACTGTGATCTGTTTTGTGTTCATTCATTTGCTCCCATGCATCTCCTTCATAGCCAGTGGGTAGCTTTGGTTAGTTGGAAATATGTCAGGTGTTCATGGATCAGCTATACACATGGATACTAGGTACAGAGGGCAAACCTGAACCCCCGTCTTACAAGGGTTCAGTCGCTGCAGTATTCTATTGCACAAGGAAAGACTAGAAGCAATGGGATGAAACTAAATGGGAGGAGACACAGATTAGATATTAGAAAAAACTTTTTGACAGTTAGGGTGATTAATGAGTGGAACAGGCTGCCACGAGAGGTGGCGAGTTCCCCTTCAATGGACGTCTTCAAACAGAGGCTGGACAGACATCTGTCTGAGATGATTTAGTGAATCCTGCTTTGAGCAGGGGGTTGGACCAGATGACCCAGGAGGTCCCTTCCAACTCTACCATTCTATGATTCTATGTATATTAAGCGCTTACGGAAATTCCCTTCTGATCTGAATCGAAGTCTAAGGCTATGTGCACACAACGTCTTTTTCAGATGGATTCTCCTATAACCCAACTGAAGAAGCGCTCTACAAAAACCTCCAAAAAGAACTAACATATGCAATACAATGTCAGTGACTTGCTGTGTGTTTTTGTCTTTTTGGGTTTCTTTTTATTGCTTCATGAAGCACTTAACTCCACATCATTTTGATCATCACTAGCATTCAGTAGAATGACGCCCTCTTGTGGACATAACCATTGACTGCTGAAAGAAGATTCAAAGAGGTTTTCCCACAATCCATGTATCCACTATCTACACTATAGTACAGAATACACAATAAGGCCAAGTTTACACTGCTTCTCTTTTTTTTCTTCCATGCAATCAAAAATGACAAATGTTCTAGTGGAAATCAGTTCAAGAAACTCGATCTATGGGAAGTTTTTTGTAAGAGTTTTGCATTTCCTGAAAAGGTTTTAAACAGTCTTGGATGAGTTTTTTTTTTTTGAAGCGCTTTTTGCTGCCTTTTGATTGGACAGTGCCTAGTTTTGCGCAGATCCCATCAATAGCTGACATGCACTTTTTCTTTCTTTATACCGCCAATCATTTTACACAACCTGGAGCAAAAAAAAATGCTCACAAGATTGAACATAAGAACAGCAACTGCAAAGTGGTTTTACAATAAAAACTAATTGGAAGAATCTTTCAAGCATTTTTTAAGTGATTTTTCAGTAATTATTTTTTTTAAGTGGACCCACTAAGGAAAACTCAGATACTCTATATGCACATGTCCTAAATGTTCAATTGTTGAGACCCACTAATCACTAGAACGAGGACTCCAAGTGTTCTTGTTTCCCTTCAGCTCATGTCTGTAGTTTGGAGGAATTATATTGTAGCAGCGGTTAGACATGTGAACATATAAGTAGTCGCACTGTTCATAGCTAAAGAATTGCTTCTTGGCTACACTCAAAAATATAAATTAAAAGGACTACCCCTTCTCAGTCCGTATGTTTCCACCAAGTGAAATAATAACACTTTTACTTACCTCTGGTGCATGTGTCATTCCAGCGGTGTCTGAACTGGTTCTCTCAGAGCTTGTGTGACATTATGTCAGGTGATCCCTGCGTCCACTCAGCAGCCACTTCACTTTTCCTTTCCTTCAGATATAACTGACATTCGGAGTGAGCCCTGCCGCTGCTCTCCCACTTCCTCCGGAGTACCTGATTTGTCTGGATGAGGGGAGAGCGAAGTGTTCACTGATTGGCCACAGGGATCACCTGACTTAACAATGTCACACAAGCTCCGGGAGAGCCAGTACAGACACCGTTGGAACAGTGACGGAGGGGAGTATAGCTGCTATTATTTTACAAGTGAGGAACACAGTAATTGAGAAGAGGTTGTCTGAGTGGTGGACAACCCCTTTAAACCTGGAAAGCTGGATTTACTTTCACACCGACCAACATCCACTTAACACCCACTTACATGCTTTTTTTTCTGGATTACATACTTCATTCACGCTCATTTCATCTTGTATTGTATCTGTGCAGAAATTGGCCCCCTATTCTGGTTCTCTATTGCTGGCTATTTTATTGCAATACAGCAGTTTACTTTACATGAAGATGTGTAAAGGTGCAGCAATAATAGGTGCTGGGGTTGCAATCGCATTCGGGCGCTGAATCCAAGGTTACCCCAAATGGTCCCTTTGTCCTACATGAAAAAGACAGGTTTTTTTTAGTGACCCATGATAATTTATTTGAATTAACCTGTGATATACCACCTTTAAGCAGCACGGTGGCTCAGTGGTTAGCACTATAGACTTGCAGCGCTGGGTTCCTGGGTTCAGATTACTCCGAGGACAACATCTGCAAGGAGTTTGTATGTTCTCCCCGTGTTTGTGTAGGTTTGCTCCGGGGTCTCTAGTTTCCTCCCACACAAAAAAAAACATACTGATGTGGAATCTAGATTGTAAGACCCAATGGGGACAAATGCCGATAATGTCTGTAAAGCGAAGTGGAATTAAAAGAAAATAATGGGGTTCTAGTTGGAACCTTTGCATTGGGGCTCAGGAGCTAAAATTTCCGCCACATGTGGAATCGTCAGTGTGGGGTACGCTTTCGACAGAAAACAGAAAGGACCGAGCTATGCAGAAAGCATACAGTTTTCGGTTTGGAACTTATTGCAGTTGATAATAATAGTTCTGGTTGTCGGACATCTATGGGACTTGTGATGGATTGATATCCCCGTATACAGGTCCATCAGTTTGGAACATGCAGAAGTCATAGAAATTGGTGATCTGTGCGAGATTATATTAGACTATATTTGTTACCCATAAGTGGTTATTAATGTTTTTACATTTTTTTTTTCCAATCAGTGGCAACAAAATCCTTATAGGACGAGTCCTAATAACACATCGACTTCAATAGCTGCAGAAAGTGAGTATGTTATCCTATGGCGGCACAGTGGGCCACGCTGTGATATAATAACATTGGCCTCCCTCTCTGCTCCTGTTTTATCTCTCAATTCATTTTGTAGATGGAGATCTGAAGAGGAATGATGAGGATGATTTAGGCTTCGCGAACAAAAGGATTTGCTATGGGAAGAGCTCGTAAACCTGGTCTTTCATTTCCTGCGATTTGACGGTTTATTTTAGAAAAGATTTTATTTATTGCAGAAACGTTTCTATTTTAAGAAGGAAAGAAATTTCTATTTATTTTTTTTGCTAACCAGATCATTAATTAAGGTGCTGTCTGTACGGCCGCTCACTTATGGATGCAGCTCTGAGTTTAAGACACGTGTGGACGTAGGTCCATGAAGATCTACAAAGAAAGCAAGTGACTTTCCAGTAATAAGTTATGGGAGCAGCACAAAAGTCATTACAATATATAGCGTTGTTAATGCAATCAAATCCCGGATAATTGTGAAATTCTGGTAAAGAACCACATAACCTCACATGACTAGATGTAAAACGGGAGATGCTTTAATTATTTTTTTTACTCATAAGAATATTTTATGTAATAATGGATGGGCATATGGTTTTAATCTGACACCGTGAACAATCTCTACACTTACATTTTGCATTTTTTTTTTACTTGTGATCATCCAGTAATTCAGAATACAGTGGCAACCAAAAGTTTTGCATATTTTTTAAAAGTGTGATTACATCTGTCTGGTTGTTGTGATGCCATTTCCCTGGTGATGAATTGAAGTGCATGAAGTTGTCATCATGCAAGACCTTAATTTTAACCAAAATGCTTTGAATATAGGTCTGGTCATTTAAGTATAGAAAACTGACTGCCAAACTTTTTGCATATACAATTTATTAATCACAACATAGAGAGTAATTCATTGTTTACAATGCCATAACTTAGTATTTTGTACCGTAACCTCTTGCTTTAATTACTGCACCGCCCCAACGGGGCATTGGAGTCACTCGGGAATTCAAGACATCTTAAGGGATCTTGCTCCATTCCATTTGCAAAAATTCATCTTTATTGCTCTGGGTACGGGCCCCAACTCGTCGCCCTAACTCATCCCAAAGGTGCTCTATAGGGTTTACATCAGGTGATTGGCCTGGCCATTGCAACAGGTGAATATTTTTTTTTGCTAACCAATTTTTGACTAAATTGGATGTGTGCTTAGGATCATTGTCTTGCTGGAATTTCCATCCCCTGCCTACTTTGGTTTTACCTTGTGGCAGCATTACATTCTCCAGTATATCCTTGTACAAGGTAGCATTCATATTTCCATCAATTCTATGCAGAGGGCCAATGACAGATGCAGAAAAGCAGCCCCAAACCATGACATTGCCACCACCATGTTTCACTGTAGGTGTTTGGTATCTTACATCATTATGTTTTCAAATTGGGCGGTGTATATATAGTTGTTGCCATCACTACCAAACAGATTGAACTTGGATTCATCCGACCACAACACCTTAGACCAATCTGTCTCTTTCCATTGGCTGTGTTCTTTGGCAAACTCAAGTCGGACCTTCCGGTTCTTTGCAGGGATGAAAGGCTTCTTGACTGGAAATCGTGCATTCAACCCTACTGCTCTTAGCCGTTGAACCACAGTTTGGCGACTCACTTTGACCCCATATTCTTTGTTCATTTCGTGCAAAATCTGTACAGCACTTGGACATCAGATACTGACTTTTTCTTAATAATGTGATCAACTTTGGAGGAAGTTTTCCGTGGTCGCCCACTTCTAGGTTTGTCAGCTGTTCCATAACCTTATTTTTCTTTCTTTAATATACAGTACAGACCAAAAGTTTGGACACACCTTCTCATTTAAAAAATTTTCTGTATTTTCATGACTATGAAAATTATACATTCACACTGAAGGCATCAAAACTATGAATTAACACATGTGGAATTATATACTTAACAAAAAAGTGTGAAACAACTGAAAATATATACATGTGTCAATTCATAGTTTTGATGCCTTCAGTGTGAATGTACAATTTTCATAGTCATGAAAATACAGAAAAATGTTTAAATGAGAAGGTGTGTCCAAACTTTTGGTCTGTACTGTACGTGACACTTGACTCTGAGAACAGGTGAATTCCATAGCTCCCTCTTTTTGGCTTTTCCCTGACTTCTCTCTTAGAATAATAAGATCCTGACATCTGGTTATAAATTTGGCTTGGTCTTTGCCATGTTTTAACCTAAAGACACACATAGCAAAAAGAAGAAATTAGGCAAAATTTGACTACCCATGACAAAATATGCAAAACATTTCAACAAATGTTGAAAACTAACACCATAAAGGGATAACACAATATCAAGCACAATTTTTTGTTCCTTATAGCCGACAACAATTTGCTTCCGGTTTACTAAAATCACCAGGAAAATGGCATCACAACAACCAGACACTTTAAAAGAAAAATGCAAAACTTTTGGTCTCTACTTTTATGTCATGGAATAATTTTTTGGTATTGTACATGCACACACTACATGGCTAAAAGTATTGGGACACACTTTTTAATAAATTCAGGCTTTTAATTCAGTCCCATTGCCATAGGTTGTAACATACCTGGCGGCGTCCTTGCATAGTGGTCCATCTCCCACCGTGCAAGAGCGCGCACTTGATCTCCAGTCCAGAATGTCTCTCTGGCTTCCCTCCATGCTGTCTGTGTCTGTTTCTGCTGCTTAAGGGCGGCGCCCGATCACTTCCTGCTTTTTGTTCCTGCTGTGGGTCACACCCCCTTGTGCGTCCTCAGCCTATTGCTGTCTGTCACCTGGTATATAGCTCAGCTGTTCCAATCAATCCCTGCCTGAGCATAGTGTTTCATTCAGTGTGTGCTTGCACTCTGTAGGTGCCAGGTCCCGTTCTGTGTTCTCTTGTCTGCCTATCCTGGAGGCTGTATTTCCAGGCCTGTCTGAACACGCTCCTAGCCTGTTCCTCCTGCCTTCTAGGGGCCGATTACCTAGACCCGCTCCTGTATCTTGTCTGACCTGTCTGAACTCGCTCCTAGCCTGTTCCTCCCGCCTTCTAGGGGCCGATTACCTAGACCCGCTCCTGTATCTTGTCTGTCCTGTCTGAACACGCTCCTTGCCTGTTCGTCCTGCCTCTCTGGGGGCCGTATTCCCAGACCCGCTCCTGTATTCCGCTTCAGTGTCGGTCTCCTCCGTACACTCAGTTCCAGTCTGAACTCTCTCCTATCCTTTACCTGTTTTGCCTCTATGTCTGTTCCCTTCCTTTTTCTGCAGAGTCTGAACTCGTACCTAACTCCTGCTTGTTGTCTCTGTACTCCTGTTTGTGAGTTTGTGGTCCACTCGCTACTTCACTGCAAGTACCCTGTGGGTATCTGGCTCTGCCTTTCCCTTCCTGTCTGTTCCGTGTGAACAGAGCCCTGTCCCCCCTGCTCAGCCTAGCCTGCTCTGACTCCTTTGCTCACCGCTCCGGCGGTTCTAGCCTGCTCTGACTCCTTTGCTCGCCGCTCCGGCGGTTCTAGCCTGCTCTGACTCCTTTGCTCGCCGCTCCGGCGGCTCTAGCCTGCTCTGACTCCTTTGCTCGCCGCTCCGGCGGTTCTAGCCTGCTCTGACTCCTTTGCTCGCCGCTCCGGCGGTTCTAGCCTGCTCTGACTCCTTTGCTCGCCGCTCCGGCGGTTCTAGCCTGCTCTGACTCCTTTGCTCGCCGCTCCGGCGGTTCTAGCCTGCTCTGACTCCTTTGCTCGCCGCTCCGGCGGTTCTAGCCTGCTCTGACTCCTTTGCTCGCCGCTCCGGCGGTTCTAGCCTGCTCTGACTCCTTTGCTCGCCGCTCCGGCAGCCTTGCTCCGCTCTTACCCTTTTACTCACTGCTCCGGCAGTCTCGCTCCGCTCTTACCCTTTTGCTCACTGCTCCGGCAGTCTTGCTCCTCTCTTGCTCATCGCTCCAGGCGGTCTCGTCCTGCTTTACTCTTGCTCACTGCTCCGGCAGTCTCGCTCAGCTCTGACCCTTTGCTCACCGCTCCAGACGGCCTTGTCCTGCTCTACTCTTGCTCACCGCTCCAGGCGGCCTCGTCCTGCCCTGCTCTTGCTCACCTCTCTGGGCGGCCTCACTCTGCTGTGTTTGTCCGCCACATCTGTGGTTCTGTTCCTGAGTCCCAATGTGTACTGGGTCCTATCCCGCCAGTGTCCCTACCTGCTAGTGCCTCCCTGTCTGCACTCTAGCTGTGCTTGCCTTTACCCCCCTGCCTGCATACCCGCCTGCCTGCATCCCAGTCGAGCCAGCCTGTACCCACCAGTCTGTGTGCCAGCCTACCAGTCTGTTCCTGTATTCCCCTGTGTGGGTCAACAGCCGTGTCCGGGGTCTGTCCTGGAGTAGCACCTGGTCCCTCTGCTCGGTTCCTCCTTGGTGCTCTGGCGTCGTATGCCGTCGTGCGACCCTGGTCGGATCGGGTGAATACCTAGTTACGCCCCTCCAGGCATTCACTCTCCGGCACGGTCCAGTGGAATTACTACAATCACACGCACACGCCGCTCAGCCCGGGCGTGTGCATTACATAGGTGTATAACACAAAGCCCCTCACCATGCAGTCTGCCTTATGAAAGAGTCAGATGGCTGTATCACTCGGACGGGGATCGCAACGTAATGCTCAGACTGACTGACGGCTCTCCCGTCGGCCAGTCCGAGAAATACATGACAGCATGTATTTCTATGTAGCTGTTAGGTTATGCACGGACGATCAGGAATTGCTCGCAGAAATTTCTGCAGCGTTTCTGCAAGGTTCTGCACCTCTTGGCAGCAAAAACACTGGGGAAATACCGAGCGTTTTTGATGCGTTTTCGCCTGTGGATTTGCCATGCATTTTTTCCAATGCATTATATAGGAAAAACTCAGGCAAAAATGCAAAAAGAATGGACATGCTGCTTCTTTTTACGTACATGAAATTCAGTCAGGAAAAAATCTGATCATGTGCATAGATTTGCCTAAATCTCATAGGAAATTATGGGATAAGGATGGCAATGCGTTTGAAGCTAATTCCGTGCGGAATTGCTGCATCAAAAACACATAAACGCACCGTGTTCACATAGCCTTGTGCTCGGGTTGAGAGAGCCGCCGGCAGTCCGATCATTACGCTGCGATCCCCGTCTGAGTTATATTGCCATCTGTCTCTTCCTATGCTAACATTTGTGAAAGAATGGCACGTTCTAAAGATCTCACTGATACCAATGTGTGTCCCAATGCTTTTGTATATAAAGAGTATGTAATGTGTATATTTTTATTTTCTCCCCACTAATATAAACACTGATGTCCTGCTAGACACTTCTTGGTTGTGGAATTATGGACACTACAGGTTGGATAGACGTGTTAATGATATGCATATGATGAAAAATGGAAAAGGAATTTCAAAACCTATTAATTATATAGGTTAACGCCATGCAACCACTTTTACTTGCAGTACAGAATGGATCAGTTGTAGCACTATTGGTTTGGCCATTTATCCAAAGTGTTCCAGGAGCCCTTTTTCAACATGACAACACCAGGCCGCATGTTGATCGTGCTACTGTGAGCAGCCTGCGTGCCCTAATTGTACTACCATGGCCTCCAGTGTCTCCAGACTAGCAAAGGGAGCTGCCAGCATCTGATTTTGATGATTTGCCCAAGCACATTCAGTGTGGGAGAACATTTCTCAGACAGCAATTAATAACCACATTGAGAGCAGCCAACGCGTGTGGATGCATGTATTTTTGCACATGGTACTCATACTCAATACTAAATAAATCGAAATGTTTTAAACATGTTTCCATTTTTTCACCAGTTTCATATGACTAACATGTCTATCCATCCAGGGATTTTCAAAATTCCCAAACTTTTCCTTCTTGCTGTTGCAATTTCAATGTTTAGCAGTGTATTTTACTGTATATACTATGAGGCTCTACTTCTGGCTTGATTTTTCATAGGAGAGCGTTCCCTTTTACACATGTTATTAATGCTCTAAATGAAGGGGACTGGCTGCTTTATTTCAATAGCTAAGCTTATCTGTTTCTCTGTCACCACCGATACAAAGATGGAGAAGGAAGCTGGCTTAGCTATTGAAATAAGCCAGTCATCCAGCCCCTTTGCCACTGAAGGTGCACCGTGCACACTCTCCTGTGACAATGTCACGCAGGGTGTGGGAAAGACTTAGTGCAACACAGAGGGAAAAGGGAAAGGGGGAAGTGGATACCTCCTAGTCTGGTCTAGTATCACCCTGCCTCAACTACCGTTCCTATATTGGCTCTTCACCAATCGCCGCACGCGTGCCTCGCCCTGACATTTCCTGGCGAATGGCTAAGGCTAGGGAAGGGAGGAGATGAGCACTAGTCGATCTCCACTAGACTCCGTAGATAACAAAGGTAGACAAATGGGGGAATTGCTTCGCTTTAGACGACTCCAGACAAATGCGCACACGGCCTCAAGCTCCACAGAGGATGAAGTACTGCTCTTGCTAAAGCCTCACAAGTAGTAATAAATATCGCCGGCACCTCCCTCTCAGACACACAAGGTATTTATACACTCAGGCCTGCGAGATAATTAGCCAGAGGGAGGTAGCCGCTGGGTCCTAGAGACAGCCAGCCTCTAAGAAGATGTCTGTAATGCCAAACGTAGCGATCTCCTGCAACCAACTGCAGGGCGACTGTCTGTCACCTCTGATACACCCGTGACAGACAAACCCTTAGAAGTGGAGCTTCAAGGACAAACTGAAACCAGGACAGTGCAGGAGCTTAGCTATCATAAGTATATAAGAAAGTTACATTTATCTACATCAAAAGCTCATCCTAACAAATGTTTTTAAGTGGAAAACTGTTAGTGTTTATATTTAAGGAATTTTACTGCAATTATAATTTGTCATAAATGCATATTTAGTGGATTATCCTGCACTTTTATCACTTTTATATAGGAAACTGTATTCTAGATTTGGAGAGCCTATGAAGCATGTTTTAGTTGGACATGTCATATTTGGAGGATGTCCGCGGTGCATCGTGTCAATTATTGTATTCAGATGCACTTTATAATTGACTCTTAAATTTTCTACATCATTCTTTTCGCATAACCTAATGTATTTCTTCCACCACAAATTATTGGACAATGTAGATTCCATTAAAAGGTCAGACATTCCATTTTAGTATGAGAAGTAAGGGTATACATGGCAACTAAAAGTCCTACAAAACTCTCATAGAAATCTATGTATAGCAAACACTACACTAGCTGCAGTGTTGCTTGTGACTTTCTTTTATTTCACTTCTTTTTCTGAAATTCCTCCATGTACAAGGAGTCCTTGATATAAAGCAAAGACTCTTCGGGGGACTCAAACTCCCTGTATGTCCATAGGAGCAATCATGCAGATAATTTAAGAACAATGGTGGGGAACTTTAAAATCCAGAAATCATATTTAGATGATCCCCTAGGATAATAGTGAAGATTGATCAAAGGGGTCCTACATTTTAAAAGGGACTTTGTCAGTAGATTCATACTGCCACAAACTCTGCAACAACGATGGCAATACTGCCAGCGAAGACACTTCAGGAAAACGATCGCCTAAAAATACTTGGCGGCTGCGTCGGCACCTAAAATACACAGTGTGCATATAGGAGTGTAATACAAAATTTTTCAAGCAGAAACTGCTTCATTAAGTGTTTCCTTTATGTAGTTTTTTTTTCTTTTCTTGAAGTCATTTTCAAGAGTTTTTCAGAAAATTTTTCTTTAAATTCTTTTAGTTTGGAGCAAATAAATGACATGCACTCTCAAAGCAGCTTTTCATAAGCTCAGGTGAACAAAAAAGCTCAAAAAAATCATTATTTGAACAGCAGAGTAGGTAAAAAAAAAACCCCTCTTTTTATTCATTTTAATGTTTAAGACAATTTTTGAGGCGTTTTTTGCAGTGGATCCTTTCCGAACAAACTTCTCAAATCTCCATCTGCACATAGTTTAAATAGATCTGGTCATTACAAATAGTAATGAAAAATGTCCTGTAAGTCAAAACAAGAAATGTAACATCCCCAGAAAAATCTAGGAAGATTTACATTACGTCTGTGTATGGGTTCCTTTTCTGGCCTTGGCTTACAAATAATGATGCAAAATATTGTCCCAACTCTGCATTGATGGAGATCTCAGGTGGGAACAGTCAGGCATGTTGAATTTTGACATGACCAATCCTTTTTTTTTTAAAATAACTTATTGGATCCTTTTCGCTGCCCACTCAAAGAACAGCACAAAGTAATGAGAAACACACAACAAAGTTTGGGACAACTTACATCTAATTCTTTACATGTTATTCAAGCAATCGGTTCAGTTTATTCATAATTTGTGACATTGACCAACTACATTTAAAAAAAAAAAAAAAGCTTCCCCTGGAACGACTTAGTCTTCTTCCATATTGTGTATCAATCCTAATCACTACAATGTGACATTACCCTTTATTGCTGACACCACAATATTGTACCTGCATTTAAGAGGGTTGTCCTCAACTGGACAAAGTGCTAAAGTTGACATAGTAAGTAAGATAAAAAAAAAAAAATAAAACCATAAACTTTCCCCCTGGACTGGCATTGCTGCAGTGATTTTGGCATTGGTTCTCCGAGTGATCAAGTGACATTATGCAACATGACCGCTGCAGCCAATCAGTGGTCGTATGACAATGTTATGGGACCGAAGACAGAACGCCGCCATCCCTGGTACAGTGCCCGTACATAAATTACATATACAGTATTTTTGTTTTCTTTTGGGCACTTTAGCATTTATGCTGAGGTTATTGAGTAGTGGACAACCCCTTTAACTGCCTGCTCCAATGATGGCTCTAATGAACAATAGGAATGTTAAAAGTTATGATATAAAATATAATTCTGAAACAATAAATATAAATATGCAAAAATTGGATAATCTTGTTTTTTCACCCCTGATGGTAATTTTATAAATTAGTGTACACTCAATGTTTTACTTTATGCGGGTTTCATTAATTGTTTAATGACTGATGCAGAATGTACAATACAGACCAAAAGTTTGGACACACCTCATATAAAGATTTTTCTGTATTTTCATGACTATGAAAATTGTACATTCACACTGAAGGCATCAAAACTATGAATTAACACATGTGGAATTATATACTTAAAAAAAAGTGTGAAACAATTGAAAATATGTCTTATATTCCAGGTTCTTCAAAGTAGCCACTTTTTGCTTTGATGACTCCTTTGCACACTCTTGGCATTCTCTTGATGAGCTTCAAGAGGTAGTCACCGGAAATGGTCTTCCAACAACCTTGAAGGAGTTCCCAGAGATGCTTAGCACTTGTTGGCCCTTTTACCTTCACTCTGCGGTCCAGCTCACCCCAAACCATCTTGATTGGGTTCAGGTCTGGTGACTGTGGAGGCCAGGTCATCTGGCGTAGCACCCCATCACTCTCCTTCTTGGTAAAATTGCCCTTACACAGCCTGGAGGTGTGTTTGGGGTCATTGTCCTGTTGAAAAATAAATGATGGTCCAACTAAACGCAAACCGAATGGAATAGCATGCCGCTGCAAGATGCTGTGGTAGCCGTGCTGGTTCAGTATGCCTTCAATTTTGAATAAATCCCCAACAGTGTCACCAGCAAAGCACCCCCACACCATCACACCTCCTCCTCCATGCTTCACGGAACCAGACATGTAGAGTCCATCTGTTCACCTTTTCTGCGTCGCACAAAGACACGGTGGTTGGAACCAAAGATCTCAAATTTGGACTCATCAGACCAAAGCACAGATTTCCACTGGTCTAATGTCCATTCCTTGTGTTCTTTAGCCCAAACTTGTCTCTTCTGCTTGTTGCCTGTCCTTAACAGTGGTTTCCTAGCAGCTATTTTACCATGAAGGCCTGCTGCACAAAGTCTCCTCTTAACAGTTGTTGTAGAGATGTGTCTGCTGCTAGAACTCTGTGTGGCATTGACCTGTTCTCTAATCTGAGCTGCTGTTAACCTGCGATTTCTGAGGCTGGTGACTTGGATAAACTTATCCTCAGAAGCAGAGGTGACTCTTGGTCTTCCTTTCCTGGGGCGGTCCTCATGTGAGCCAGTTTCGTTGTAGCGCTTGATGGTTTTTGCAACTGCACTTGGGGACACATTCAAAGTTTGCCAAATTTTTTCGGACTGACTGACCTTCATTTCTTAAAGTAATGATGGCCACTCGTTTTTCTTTACTTAGAATTTGTATTATGGCAAGAAAAAAGCCGCTAACAGTGTATTCAGTAGGACTATCAGCTGTGTATCCACCAGACTTCTGCACAACACAACTGATGGTCCCAACCCCATTTATAAGGCAAGAAATCCCACTTATTAAACCTGACAGGACACACCTGTGAAGTGAAAACCATTTCTGGTGACTACCTCTTGAAGCTCATGAAGAGAATGCCAAGAGTGTGCAAAGCAGTCATCAAAGCAAAAGGTGGCTACTTTGAAGAACCTAAAATATACAGTTATATGAAAAAGTTTGGGCACCCCTATTAATCTTAAGCTTAATGTTTTCTTAAAATTGGTGTTTTTGCAACAGCTATTTCAGTTTGATATATGTAATAACTGTTGGACACAGTAATGTTTCTGCTTTGAAATGAGGTTTATTGTACTAACAGAAAATGTGCAATCTGCATTCAAACAAAATTTGACAGGTGCATAAGTATGGGCACCCTTATCATTTTCTTGTTTTAAATACTCCTACCTACTTTTTACTGACTTACTAAAGCACTTTTTTTGGTTTTGTAACCTCATTGAGCTTTGAACTTCATAGCCAGGTGTATGCAATCATGAGAAAAGCTACTTAAAGTGGCCACTTGCAAGTTGTTCTCCTGTTTGAATCTCCTCTGAAGAGTGGCATCATGGGCTCCTCAAAACAACTGTCAAATGATCTGAAAACAAAGATTATTCAACATAGTTGTTCAGGGAAAGGATACAAAAAGCTGTCTCAGAGATTTAACCTGTCAGTTTCCACTGTGAGGAACATAGTAAGGAAATGGAAGAACACAGGGACAGTTCTTGTTAAGGCCAGAAGTGGCAGGCCAAGAAAAACATCAGAAAGGCAGAGAAGAAGAATGGTGAGATCAGTCAAGGACAATCCTCAGACCACCTCCAGAGAGCTGCAGCATCAACTTGCTGCAGATGGTGTCACTGTGCATCGGTCAACTATAGAACGCACTTTGCACAAGGAGAAGCTGTATGGGAGAGTGATGCGAATGAAGCCATTTCTGCAAGCACGCCACAAACAGAGTCGGCTGAGGTATGCAAAAGCACATTTGGAGAAGCCAATTTCTTTTTGGAAGAAGGTCCTGTGGACTGATGAAACCAAGATTGAGTTGTTTGGTCATACAAAAAGGCGTTATACATGGCGGCAAAAAAACACAGCATTCCAAGAAAAACACTTGCTACCCACAGTAAAATTTAGTGGAGGTTCCATCATGCTTTGTGGCTGTGTGGCCAATGCCGGCACCGGGAATCTTGTTAAAGTTGAGGGACGCATGGATTCCACTCAGTATCAGCAGATTCTTGACAATAATGTTCAAGAATCAGTGATAAAGTTGAAGTTACGCAGGGGATGGATCTTTCAGCAAGACAATGATCCAAAACACCGCTCCAAATCTACTCAGGCATTCATGCAGAGGAACAATTACAATGTTCTGGAATGGCCATCCCAGTCCCCAGACCTGAATATCATTGAACATCTGTGGGATCATTTGAAGAGGGGTGTCCATGCTCGGCGACCATCAAACTTAACTGAACTGGAATTGTTTTGTAAAGAGTAATGGTCAAAAATACCTTCATCCAGGATCCAGGAACTCATTAAAAGCTACAGGAAGCAACTAGAGGCTGTTATTTTTGCAAAAGGAGGATCTACTAAATATTAATGTCACTTTTCTGGTGAGGTGCCCATACTTATGCACCTGTCAAATTTTGTTTGAATGAAGATTGCACATTTTCTGTTAGTACAATAAACCTCATTTCAAGGCAGAAACATTACTGTGTCCAACAGTTATTACATATATCAAACTGAAATAGCTGTTGCAAAAACACCAATTTTAAGAAAACATTAAGCTTAAGATTAATAGGGGTGCCCAAACTTTTTCATATAACTGTAAGACATATTTTCAGTTGTTTCACACTTTTTTGTTAAGTATATAATTCCACATGTGTTAATTCATAGTTTTGATGCCTTCAGTATGAATGTACAATTTTCAAAGTCATGAAAATACAGAGTCACCTCTGCTTCTGAGGATAAGTTTATCCGAGTCACCAGCCTCAGAAATCGCAGGTTAACAGCAGCTCAGATTAGAGACCAGGTCAATGCCACACAGAGTTCTATCAGCAGACACATCTCTTCAACAACTGTTAAGAGGAGACTTTGTGCAGCAGGCCTTCATGGTAAAATAGCTGCTAGTTAACCACTGCTAAGGACAGGCAACAAGCAGAAGAGACTTGTTTGGGCTAAAGAACACAAGGAATGGACATTAGACCAGTGGAAATCTGTGCTTTGGTCTGATGAGTCCAAATTTGAGATCTTTGGTTCCAACCACCGTGTCTTTGTGCGACGCAGAAAAGGTGAACGGATGGACTCTACATGCCTGGTTCCGACCGTGAAGCATGAAGGAGGAGGTGTGCTGGTGACACTGTTGGGGATTTATCAAAATTGAAGGCATACTAAGCCAGCATGGCTACCACAGCATCTTGCAGCGGCATGCTAGTCCATCCGGTTTGCGTTTAGTTGGACCATCATTTATTTTTCAACAGGACAATGACCCCAAACACACCTCCAGGCTGTGTAAGGGCTATTTGACCAAGAAAGAGAGTGATGGGGTGCTACGCCAGATTACCTGGCCACCACAGTCACCAGACCTGAACCCAATCGAGATGGTTTGGGGTGAGCTGGACCGTAGAGTGAAGGCAAAAGGGCCAACAAGTGCTAAGCATCTCTGGGAACTCCTTCAAGATTGTTGGAAGACCATTTCCGGTAACTACCTCTTGAAGCTCATCAAGAGAATGCCAAGAGTGTGCAAAGCAGTCATCAAAGCAAAAAGGTGGCTACTTTGAAGAACCTAGAATATAAGACATATTTTCAGTTGTTTCACACTTTTTTGTTAAGTATATAATTCCACATGTGTTAATTCATAGTTTTGATGCCTTCAGTGTGAATGTACAATTTTCATAGTCATGAAAATATAGAAAAATCTTTAAATGAGAAGGTGTGTCCAAACTTTTGGTCTGTACTATAATATATATATATATATATATATATATATATATATATATATATATATATATATATATATACAGTGCTGGCCAAAAGTTTTGGCACCCCTGCAATTCTGTCAGATAATACTCAGTTTCTTCCTGAAAATGATTGCAATCACAAATTCTTTGGTATTATTATCTTCATTTAATTTGCTTGCAAGGAAAAAACACAAAAGAGAGTGAAGCAAAAATCAAATCATTGATCATTTCACACAAAACTCCAAAAAAGGGCCGGACAAAAGTATTGGCACCCTTAGCCTAATACTTGGTTGCACAACCTTTAGCCAAAATATCTGCGAACAACCGCTTCCGGTAACCATCAATGAGTTTCTTACAATGCTCTGCTGGAATTGTGGACCATTCTTCTTTGGCAAACTGCTCCAGGTCCCTGATATTTGAAGGGTGCCTTCTCCAAACTGCCATTTTGAGATCTCTCCACAGATGTTCTATGGGATTCAGGTCTGGACTCATTGCTGGCCACCTTAGAAGTCTCCAGTGCTTTCTCTCAAACCATTTTATAGTGCTTTTGGAAGTGTGTTTTGGGTCATTGTCCTGCTGGAAGACCCATGACCTCTGAGGGAGACCCAGCTTTCTCACACTGGGCCCTACATTATGCTGCAAAATTTGTTGGTAGTCTTCAGACTTCATAATGTCATGCACACGGTCAAGCAGTCCAGTGCCAGAGGCAGCAAAGCTACCCCAAAACATCAGGGAACCTCCGCCATGTTTGACTGTAGGGACCGTGTTCTTTTCTTTGAATGCCTCTTTTTTTTCTGTACACTCTATGTTGATGCTTTTTCCCAAAAAGCTCTACTTTTGTCTCATCTGACCAGAGAACATTCTTCCAAAACGTTTTAGGCTTTCTCAGGTAAGTTTTGGCAAACTCCAGCCTGGCTTTTTTATGTCTCGGGGTAAGAAGTGGGGTCTTCCTGGGTATCCTACCATACAGTCCCTTTTCATTCAGACGCTGACGGATAGTACGGGTTGACACTGTTGTACCCTCGGACTGCAGGGCAGCTTGAACTTGTTTGGATATTAGTCGAGGTTCTTTAGCCACCATCCGCACAATCTTGCGTTGAAATCTCTCGTCAATTTTTCTTTTCTGTCCACATCTAGAGAGGTTAGCCACAGTGCCATGGGCTTTAAACTTCTAGATGACAATGCGCACGGAAGACACAGGAACATTCAGGTCTTTGGAGATGGACTTGTAGCCTTGAGATTGCTCATGCTTCCTCACAATTTGGTTTCTCAAGTCCTCAGACAGTTCTTTGGTCTTCTTTCTTTTCTCCATGCTCAATGTGGTACACACAAGGACACAGGACAGAGGTAGAGTCAACTTTAATCCATGTTAACTGGCTGCAAGTGTGATTTAGTTATTGCCAACACCTGTTAGATGCCACAGGTAAGTTACAGGTGCTGTTAATTACACAAATTAGAGAAGCATCACATGATTTTTCAAAGGATGCCAATACTTTTGTCCACCCCCTTTTTTAGGTTTGGTGTGGAATTATATCCAATTTGGCTTTAGGACAATTCTTTTTGTGTTTTTTTCATTGAAGACAAATTAAATGAAGAGAATAATACCAAAGAATTTGTGATTGCAATCATTTTCAGGAAGAAACTGAGTATTATCTGACAGAATTGCAAGGGTGCCAATACTTTTGGCCAGCACTCATATATATATACATATACATATATATATACATATACATATACATATATATATATATATATATATATATATATATATATATATATATATATATACACACACACACACACACACACACACACACACACACATGGTGGTCCAAAAGTAGGTGGCCAGAAAATAACTACATTCATTTTGATTTATATATAAAATTATATTTACTAACACAAGCATAACATTGACAATTACATTTTATTCTGAACAATAATACAAAAGCCCTTAAATTTAATCAACGCAGGCGATCACACTGTTTTCCATTACAGTTTGCACAGCTTTGAAGTCGCCTCTTACGCTTCGACAAACTTTTTTGCACAAGTCTCTTTGGGTATTAATTTCTTGAAATACATCTCTTATGTAATTTTTCAAATCACTGACACTTTTTGGTTTTCGACTATAAACTTTGTCCTGGAGTACTCCCCAAAAGAAAAAATCCACTGGGATCAAGTCTGGTGAACGCGCCGGCCAATCAAGTGGGCCTCTTCGGCCAATCCATTTATTAGGAAATGTTTCATCCAGATACTCGCGGACCACTCTTGAATAATGTGGAGGGGCCCCATCTTGTTGGAAATAAAGGTCATTTGAATTAGGCAGTTGCTGTAACTGGGGAACAACTTGATTCATTAGAATTTCGAGACACTTATCTCCTGTGACTGTTCCATCAAAAAATATTGGTCCTAAAACACCAAAACTTGAAATACCACCCCAAACATTGACACCAGGCTCATTTAGTTGTTGCTCTAATGTTAAATGCATGTTCTCATCATACCAGTAAATACAATTATGTCTGTTAATATGGCCGGATAATTTGAAAGAAGCTTCTTCACTCCACATGATGTTATCTAAAATTACTGGATTTTCTTCAGTTTCGTTAAGCATAATCTCACTAAATTGCAGCCGCCTGTCTGGATCATCCTCCAATAAACCATGAATTAGACGTGGATGATAAGCTTTCCACCCAATAGATTTTAGGATTCGCATGATAGAAGCTCGTGAAATTCCCAATTCCAAAGAGGCTCTTCTGGAGGACTTCTTTGGACTCTGAACAAATATTTTAGCAACAAGTTGTTCATTATCTTCTGTACAGACTGTTTTGGGTCGACCAGTTTTTGGAGCATTAAGGATTGAGCCAGTGGCATTGTATTTGTTATGAATGCGGTAAATGGTTTGTCTCTTTGGGGCTTGAGTACCAAATGTTTCAACCCAATTTGCTCTAATGGTTTCAGCATTTTGAGATTTCCAATACTCTGTTAAAATCCATTTTCTTTGATCTGTATTTAAATTATTTGCCATTATGTGTTATCTGAAAAGAAAACATTTGGGGGAGATCTATCTGTGAAACTGGCTCAGTTGCCCTTAGCAACCAATTAGATTCCACCTTTCATTTTCCAAAGAGTCTGTGAGGAATGAAAAGTGGAATCTGATTGGTTGCTAAGGGCAATTGAGCCAGTTTCACTTTACACCATGTTTGATAAATCTCCCCCTTCATAACCTTATTACACTTTGTGTCCACCTACTTTTGGACCACCCTGTGTATGTAATATTATATTATATATATATATATATATATATATATATATATATATATATATAATGAATAATATGCAAATAAAAAATAAATAATATGCATGTAGCTAATTTAAAGACTGGTGGAAATGAGGCTAAGAAGGTCTGAAGCCTCGATCACTCCAGCTCTATTCTAGGTGCTGCTTCCTCTTGCCTGACTGACAGCCTCTGTGCTGTGTGACTTCTGAGTTCTCTATTAAGCAGGAGGAGGCAGTGCTGGGCAGGGAATAGAGCTGTAGTGACAGAGACTTCGGATCTACAAATGGCTCTTCAGTGTTTGAATTGATATGCAAATGAGACTGATTTCTCAGTAATGGAATAAAGAACTGGCCATGTAAGGTATTGCTAGCCAGGTCTTATAAATAGTTTGAGAGGAGAAATCCTGCTGACAAATTCCCTTTAACCCCTTCACCCCACAGCCTCTTTTCACCTTCATGACCAGGCCAAATTTTACAATTATGACTAGTGTCACTTTAGGAGGTAATAACTCTGGAACGCTTTAATGGATCCCAGTGATTCTGAGATTGTTTTTTCATGACATATTGTACTTCATGATAATGGTAAATTTAGGTCAATATTTTTGCATTTATTTATGAAAATATTGCAATTTTCAAACTTTTAAATTGCATGCCCTTAAACCAGAGTTATGTCACACAAAACATCTGCAGCAATTTTGAAACATAGAATTTTTTTGTTAGGAAGTTAAAAGTTTTATTTTTCTAACAAAATTTACAAAACCATTTTTTTTGGGACCACATCACATTTGAAGTGACTTTGAGGGGCCTATGTGATAGAAAATACTCAAAAGGGAAACCATTCTAAAAACTTCACCCCTCAAGGTGCTCAAAACCACATTCAAGATTCTTATTAATCCTTCAGGTGCTTCACAGGAATTAAAGCAATGTGGAAGGGAAAAAAAAATAAACTATACCTTTTTCCCACAAAAAAGTTGCTTTAGCTCCAAATCTTTTATTTTCACAAGGGTAACAGGAAAAAATGGACCCCAAACTTTATTGTGTAATTTCTCCTGGGTACGCAGATACCCCATATGTGGTTGGAAACTACTGTTTAGGTGCACGGCAAGGCTCGGAAGGGAAGGAGCGCCATTTGACTTTTGGAATTCAAAATTGTCTGGAATCAAGAGCAGACACTGTTTCGTTTGGAGAGCCCCTGATATGTCTAAACAGTGGAAACCCCCCACAAGTGACCCCGTTTTGGAAACTAGACCCTTCAAGGAATGTATCTAGATGTGTGGGGAGCACATAGACCCCCAGGTGCTTCACAGAATTTTATAACCTTAAACCATGAAAATGAAAAAATTAGATTTTTCAGTGTTGCTTTAGCCCCATATTTTTTCTTTTTCACAAGAGTAGCAAGAGAAAATGGACCTTAACCCCTTTACAACCCAAGGTGGTTTGCACGTTAATGACCAGGCCAATTTTTACAATTCTGACCACTGTCACTTTATGAGGTAATTACTCTGGATCCCCCTGATTCTGAGAATGTTTTTTCGTGACATATTGTACTTCATGATAGTGGTAAAATTTCTTCGATATCGCTTGCGTTTATTTGTGAAAAAAACGGAAATTTGGCGAAAATTGTGAAAATTTTGCAATTTTCAAAATTTGAATTTTTATGCCCTTAAATCAGAGAGATATGTCACACAAAAGAGTTAATAAATAACATTTCCCACATGTCTACTTTACATCAGCACAATTTTGGAACCAAAATTTTTTTTTATTGGGGAGCTATAAGGGTTAAAAGTTGACCAGCAATTTCTCATTTTTCCAACAAAATTTACAAAAACATTTTTTTAGGGACCACATCACTTAAAGTCACTTTGAGGGGTCTTTATGACAGAAAATACCCAAGAGTGACACCATTCTAAAAACTGCACCCCTCAAGGTGCTCAAAACCACATTCAAGAACTCTATTAACCCTTCAGATGCTTCACAGGAATTTTTGGAATGTGGAAGAAAATGTTACTTTAGACCCAATTTTTTTATTTTCGCAGGGGTAACAGGAAAAAATGGACCCCAAAATTTGTTGTGCAATTTCTCCTGAGTAAGCAGATACCCCATATGTGGGGGAAAACCACTGTTTGGGCGCACGGCAGGGTTCGGAAGGGAAGGAGCGCCATTTGACTTTTTGAATGTAAAATTTGCTTGAATAATTAGCGGCTGTCCCCCTGATGTGCTTAAACAGTGGAAACCCCCCACAAGTGACACTACTTTGGAAACTAGACCCCTCAGGGAACTTATCTAGATGTGTGGTGAGCACCTTGAACCCCCAAGTCCTTTACAGAAGTTTGTAACATGGAGCCGTGAAAATAAAAAAATCAAACTTTTTCCACAAAAATTATGTTTTAGCACCAATTTTTTTATTTTCACAAGGGTAAGAGGAGAATATGGACCCCAAAAACTTTTGTGCAATTTCTCCTGAGTACGCCAATACCCCATATGTGGGGAAAATACAGTGTTTGGGCGCACATCAGGGTTCAGAAGGGAAGGAGCACTGTGTGACTTTTTGAACGCAAAATCGGCTGGAATCGAGAGCGGACGCCATGTCGCGTTTGGAGAGCCCCTGATGTGCCTAAATAGTTGAAACCCCCCACAAGTGACCCCATTTTGGAAACTACACCCCTCAAGGATTTTTTCAAGGCGTATAGTGAACATTTTGAACCCAGAGGTACAACACAGAATTTGATAACATTAGGTCATCATATTGAATAAGTTGTCATTAGTCTTGAGCGCAAGTGCTCGCTAATTGAGTTTGCATCAGGTACTCAGGTATGCACCATGTATGACGGGTGCTCAAGTGAAATGTTCGAGTCCCCGCCCGCATGTTTGACGGTTATTAGACACCCCCAAAAAAACATGCGGGGATCGCTCGTGCATGGCAGGCAATCCCCGCAAGGTTTTTTTGGCCACGAAGCATATGGGGCGGAGACTCGAGCACCCGCGATACTCAATGCATACCCGAGCACCCGATGCCAACTCAAGTAGCCATATCGTCATCTTTTTTTTTTTTTCTTTTTTTACTTTTGAAAAAAAAAAAACAACCCTGACCCCAACCCTAACATTAGCACAACCCAACCCCAGCCCCAGCCCTAGCGTTTATTTTTTACGCCGTTCCTAGTGCGGTATAAGAGATTAGACGACCTTATTCTTTGGGTCGGTGCGACTACAGAGATACCAGAATCGTATGGGGTTTTTATGATTGACAGCTGTCACACACTAAGAGACACATATTTTGTAAAATCTAGTTTTTGCATCGCCATATTTTGAGAGCTATAATTTTTCCATATTTTGGCCGACAGAGTAATGTGACAGCTGGTTATTTGCGGGATGAGTTGACGTTTTTATTGGTGCCATTTTCAGGCACGTGACATTTTTTGATCGCTTTCTATTACAGCTTTTGGGAGGCAGAATAAACAAAAACCAACAATTCAGGAATTGTTTTTTTATTTAATTTTTTTATTCTACTCCGCGTGTGGTAAAATTGATAAGGCAGCAATATTCTTCGGGTCAGTACGTTTACAACGGTACCACATTTATATAGTTTTTCTATGTTTTGGCGCTTTTACACAATAAAAGCTATTTTATAGAAAAAAATATTTTTTTGCATCGCTTTATTCTGAGAGCTATAACTTTTAGATTTTTCGGATGATGGAGCTGTATGGCAGCTTGTTTTTTTGCGGGACAAGATGACGTCTTCAGCGGTACCATTTTTATTTATATTCGTCTTTTTGATCGCGTGTTATTCCATTTTTTGTTTGGCGGTATGATGATAAAGCATTGTTTTTTGCTTAGTTTTTTTATTTTTTATTTTACCGTGTTCACTGAAGGGGTTAACTAGTGGGACAGTTTTATAGGTCAGGTCGTTACGGACGCGGCGATACCAAATATGTGTACTTTTATGGTTTGTTTTTTTTCATAATATTTATTGATGGGTACATTATATTTTTATTTTTGGTGGATTATTTATTTTTTATATTTTTACAATTTTTTTTTTCACTTTATGACAGTTTTTTTACTTTTTTACTTTGTCCCACTATGGGACGTTCACTTTTTTTATTCTGATCGCCTGCATAGCATAGGGATAGAGCACCATCCCTGTGCCATGCAGGCAGTCAGCGCTGCACAGTGAGAAGACTGGTCATGCACTGCGCATGACCAAACAATCTTCCTGCTGTCTGGTGACCCGGATGTTGTCATGACGACATGGGGTCGTCATGGCAAACCCGGGAAGCCGCGGCAGACAGCGCTGGAGGCCGGAAGAGGAGGCGAGTATTGCGATCACCTCCCCTTATCCACCGCAATGCTGCGATTGACTTCGATCGCAGCATTGCGGGGGTTAATGTGCCGGGAGCGGTGCGGGACTGCTCCCTGCACATGGTCACAGCTGACACCCGGTACTATCAGCTGACACCCGGCGGCGATTGCGATGACATGCTAATACGGGTCAGACTCTTAAGTCCCAGGGCACAGACGCGTATTAGTACGTCATGGGCTTTAAAGGGGTTAAAATTTGTTGTGCAATTTCTTCCAAGTATGTCGATACCCCATATGTGGTGGCAAACTACTATTTGGACACACTGCCAAGCTCCAAACGGAAGGAGTGACGTTTTGGAACGCAGTCTTTGATGGAATGGTCTGCGGACGCCATGTCGCATTTGAAGTGCCCCTGATGCGCCTAAACAGTGAAAACCCCCCACAAGAGACCCCATTTTGGAAACTACACCCCACCCCTCAAGGAATTATCTAGAGGCATAGTTATAGGAATAATACTTTTGGTTTTACTGGTGTATGAATTTATAATGTGGTATAAGTAAATTGTGCGGAGTACTTCAGATTATAAAAGTGTGTTGTGTTAATGGTAAAACCAAATGTTATTAATTTATGGACGTGTGATACGCTTTGAAACAATCCTTAATGCAAAGGCCAGGTTTCTCGGGGCAGGTTTCACAATGGTAAAATGTGTCCTTTCGTATTCCCCTCTTGGAGAATACTCTGCACCTGTTTTGTCTTCTTCCCTTCCTCGCAGTTTGGGGAACTTCACTGGGAAAATGTTGACGTGGGACGATACGGACACTATCAGTTTCAGAAGTAGTGGGTCTGGGACCCTTAAATTCCTGAGTGCCAAACATTAGGGCCTTGATGACTGCCTCCTGAAACTGAAGGAAGGTCCTGTATTGCCTGCAGATCGAAACAGCCACAAAGCATTGTACAGTGCCATCTGTACAATGAGCATGGCCAACTATTTGTACCATACTTTAGCTTTTCGTATGTATGGTTTGAGGACCTGATCTGAGAGAGCTACACCCCCCATGTACTTATTATAATCCAGGATACAATCTGGCTTTAGGACTTGTGTTGTGGTACCTCGGACAGTGTCAGGGGAGCTGTTGTCATAGTGTATGGTGGTCAAGATAAGGATATCCCTCGTCCTTATACTTGACCACCAGCATGTTGTCTATGCATTGAGCTATGCTGTCCCCCTTTCTGAACAGTCTCCCAATTAGCGGCTTAGGGAGGCCTCTGTGATTTTTTCACACGTTGCTGCATTCAACTGAACCTCTGACAGAGTCTTGACGAGTGGGCTGCTAGTATAAAAGTTATCTATATAGAGGTGATAATCCTCATCTAGCAGTGGGTGCAGCAATTCCTGCTCACCCCCTGGGCATGGGGGTCAATCAGAGCGTCCCTCCCTTCATAGACCCCAAGTCTGTGGGTTGGGGAACTGGAACAGGGATTTAGGAATTGCTGCTACTGTGATCACAGATCAGTCACACAGCAGACAAAACAGCAGAAATAGGAGGATCGCACTGGCCACCAATGATTTGTCTTACACAACCGCTCTGCACCCAAGATCTGAGAGAAAGATGGTGTGCAGAGTGGTGATCATTATTTTAAATCAACCCTTTGGTCAGTGACTATTGTTCAGCCAATTGGAATCAAAAGGGTTAATTGCCAGAATTGTCGCGATCACTCCATCCATTGTGACTGCTGTGATTGATTGCCGTCTCAGACAGCACCAATCACAACATGTCACATTTTTTTTTTTTTTTTTTTACTTTTATCAAATCGGTGATTGGCCAGTCCATTCTGACCAGTCAATCACAGTGATCACCAACACATGGGGTGTGGGATGTGCAGGTATGGTCTGTCAGCTACAGCAGCCATCTTACCTCGGTCACCGTGCGATCCAGAGCAGTGACCTGAACTAGCAGCGCCGTACATGTACGGAGGTTGTTATGAAGAGGTTAATATTGACCCTTTAACGAGCCTTGTCACATGACTTAGGATACATGCAAGAACCTCAATTTGCAGACACTATGTTTCGGGGTACTGCCCCTCATCAGTGCAAAGTGCGTGTTCTGGTTTGGACGGGTGAGAGGCGTTAGACCGGTATCCAAGGGGTAACATGTCTCCTTGCGGAGAGTGACATGTTAAGCATGTCAAGGTGAGGAGGCTTTTTAAGCCACAATGCTCCTCTGGGAAATATGCACATTTTCTCTTCAGACAATTTGGCTTTTATCCTAAGTCATGTGACAAGGCTTGTTAAAGGGTCAATATTGACTTTTAGGATTGCTACTTCCTGTAGGTGGCACTAGAGTTCTAGTTCTCTTCCTCTCTGAAGAGACAATTTGCATATTTCCCAGAGGAGCATTGCGGCTTAAAAAGTCTCCTCACCTTGACATGCTTAACATGTCACTTTCTGCAAGGAGAAACATTACCCCTTGGTGAAGGGGTTAAACATCTGAAAACGTACTCTACTCTTGCTCATATCAATGTGGGCTGTACTGACATCTAGTGGTCAATAGATTATCTACAATCAAGAATCTTCCTTTTTTAGTATCAGTGCAAACAAATGTCAAAAAACCCTACAGCTTATGTGATGCGATCCACATTAGTTTCCTTACCTTTGCACAGCACAAGACTTTGATTCACTGTTATTCCAATTCCTAATTATGTAAGGATCCTCCAGGTGTCCTCAAAGCAGTGGGGACCCTATAGCAGAACTACAGTTAGTATCCCATGCTATTGCTTATTTATGCAAACCAAAAAAGGTGAGTTTACCTACTTCACTACGTACACCCTCATGTTTCCTCTAATGCCATGCAGTACCCATGTTTTCAGTGCCGGAATGACTTGTATGAAAGAAAACCGTTCACTAAAAGAGGAATAACTACTATGTAAGTAAGAAACTGAGAAGACTGTGAAAGAAGCCGCACACCAGCGATCAGTAACCGTGCCTTTAATGCTCTGTAAATATAATCTTATAAGTACAAACTGATGATGATATACATTTATTTTATACACACAATAGTTTAAATAAGCAATTAGTTACTTGTTAGGTTTACTCCCTTTTCTAAAGCACAGATTGGAAATCCGGTTGCAGTACAGACATCTCACATTTGTAGAAAGGACTTTTTCTTTGCAAACCAAAGTGCCGAGGTTTTACATGAGCGCAATCATTCTGCATGATTTACCTTGCGATGGGTTACGGTGCAGCATTCAGCTAGAAAGAACGTGAATGTGGCATTTTATTTAGCACAGCCATTACAAATCCATTGCCGTTTCAATGGTATCAGTCAGTAGCACAGATCATGATATATAGTATGACTGTACAATATCATGCGGCTAAAGTCTCTCCTTGTAGAAAGCACCAAGTTGGAGAAGGGAGACTTATAGGTTGTGCAATGCTCCCCTGGGAAATTAAATATGTACTGCACAGAAGAGAACATGATCTGTAGCGCCACCTAGAAGTAGCAATCCTTACAGTTAATCTCGTCTCTTTAAAAAACCTTGCCACATTACCTAGGCTATACATCCAAACTTGAACCTCAATTTGATGGATAGATGTTTCAGGGTTTTTGCCCCTCATCAGTGCAAAGCAAGAGAAGTCCATATTGAATTTTGAGGATTACTTCCAACAGGTGGCACTAGATTGAGTCCCTGTTCTCTTCCTCTGTGAGGAGGCTATTTGCTTGTACAAAAACATTTAATTTACCCGTTACCTATGCATCCTGACATACAGCAGGCAGAGTTCCTATGTGAAAGGGTATTGCCATCTATAACACACGACAGATGATGAGGGTTAAGAGGAACCTGACAGCAGGTTCATGCTGCCCAAACTACAAACTGTTTAAATTAGAGAAAACATCCTTTTAAAAGCCAGCTGGCAACCATGTGTCTCAGGTGACTAGCACGATGCAGGATACGGCTACTTCTTACTGCTCCAGTAGACTGACAGTTCTCTCCCTGTACACTCACATAGGGATAAAGCTGTCCGTCCAGGAAAGAAGGGCAGGTAAAAGCCACTGAGGACCTGCCTCTTGGACTAGTCACACATGGTCCCTGGTCGGCTTTTAAAATGATGTTTTTTTTTTCTGAAACCCCACAATGCTGCAATAACGCACCTGGTCTCCGATTCACACTGCCTGTGCTTCAAGCAGCATGAATCTGCTGTCAGGTTCTTTTTACCAGTGCAGACTGGCAGACAGGACCCCCCACAATTATTAAAGAGGATCCATGCATTGATTTAATGTCTAGCCTTCTCCCAGCATAACAACCTTACAGATGTTGTGGGCTATGGAGCCAATGTAAGCTACGTATCACCTTCACCGGGCCTGAAGACTGCTACAGGAGCCAGCACTTTCTGGAATGGGTTGCCTCCACTTTTTACAGTACTCTCTGTTCTGACTGCCATGTCATGTCATAAAAGTGTGCCTTGGACAAACTAAACTCTTTGGCCCACATACAAGTCATGCATTTTACACGTCAGTCTTAAAAAGAACAAAACAGAGGAGTGATTTGCATAAAATGTATTAATAAAGCGCACAGCTCTTAATAAATGTGCTGCATTTTAATGCAGAAAGTTAATATGAACATTTCGGGGCTCAGTTTACACCACAATGGTTAATGAATGAGGGCCTTTATGTGTAAAGCTTATTACTGAGAATAAATATGATATTAAGCAGGTTCAGAGGTTTTGGAGGAGGATTTTGAAGTAGATCTGCTCCAAAATCCACATAAACTGTGTGAACATGGCCTTAACTTCAGCTCTTTCTTCTTCTGTGCGACAGCTTATCGTCTTCCTTCTATCGTCTAGAGCCTGACTCGGACTGAACTAAGGCTCAGCAACCTCTACGACTGCCTGTACTTTATCCAGTATGGAAATATATGGGCATAATAGTAGCGGTATTGTGTTACCGCACACGAGATATACCGCCATACTTGCTAACAGTCCAAAATTCAAGGGGCAGTTGAGCAAAGAGAAAAATAACATAACCAAAAGAAGCCTTGGGGGCTTTTCTTAATTACTTTGTCCTGAATTTTTGGGTTATGAATATTGGTAAGTATGTGCGGCCCACGTTGAAATTACTTTATCCACAGCTTATATACCCAAGAATGGTTCATTTTGAGTGAAACTTAAGGCATTTGCTTCCATGATCCCAAACTTTCATATTAGTGACACAATATAGGTCATTAAAACATAAAACACTTTTGCATATAATCTTGTGACATTCATGTATCATGCAGCACCCAACTCCATATTAAACATAAGTCATAAAAGAAAAGAACAGAAGTGCTGATCGCCTTAAAGTGAATGCCACCCCCTTCAATTTTTAGATCCAACATACTGTGCATATTATTGCACAGATTATTGCATCATCTGTGCCTGCAGAAGCCACTAGAGGGAGCTTACTGCATACTCTGTTATTATTGAGGTCAATTTCTGTTCAGTATGCAGTAAGCTCCCCCTAGTGGTGGCTGCAGTCAGCAGAATTCTATATTTTAAATCTAGTTCTATGCAGGGGATTTGGAGCTTTGTGTCAGAACCTACAACTGCTGAAGAAATTAAATCAGTACATAATTTTAAGTTATTTTAAATTGCAAGAATAAGATGGAATTCAAGAATGGACAATGCACTATAAAGCTGCAGGATCTCCGCTGCTGAAAGGCAAGCTCTTAAAATAAAAAAGGACAAAATTCTTAATCAGGTTAAACCAATAATATATTAAAATTATATTAATAAAGATGAATTCCTTTACAAAGCCAACTCCATTGCCTACATAGATATAAAATATAAAAACCTGTTTTAAGCCTTATGCCTTGAACGCCACAGAAACATGTTGCATCTTAGAGCGTGCGGGCGGCCACCTCCAGGGTGTATGCCGAGCAGTCTCAGAATAGACAACACATGAAGACAGACGAGATAAAAATGGCCCAGGCACAGCTGGGCAACGTGCACAGGCACCATCATCGCATGATCAAATTAACATCCACAATGACGTCGCTACTCGCGGACAAGTGACTGACGGGCAACACTCTAATAGAGCATTTACACTGGAACATATTTATACATGGGTGCAATGAGCGCTGTACAGAACACGACTGCTGTAACACATCCACTACCCTGTCTACTAGTGTATATATAATCTGCCATTGTCATGTATTACAATCCTTTTACAATGACAATGCAAGACATTCATGCATGTATATAGAAGACCATGGATTCTAGAAATGCAGGTCTGATGCTGTCACCTGTGCTGCAGATTGCAAGTGTCTAATACACCTAATAGGCTGTTAAAAGAGAATTTCTTACCTTAAACAATTCTTTATGCCACATGGGTTACAGATTAATCTCATAATCTACCTTTATCATGGTCGAGGCTGCATCATAGAGCTTGAAATTACCTTTAGGCTGTGTGCCCACTATTCCGCTGCAGAAACGCTTAAAAAACGCTTGGTAGAAGGCCTGCCATGTCCCCCAATGATAATCCACATGTGCTGTGCACATACTGTGGAAATTTCCGCTGTGGATTATCATTGCGGAAAAAAATGCAGCACTACAAATTATTTTGCGGAAGCGCGGCATTTTCGCTGCCATTGACTTGCATTGGAACGCATGGATTACGCATCACTGCAGCTGTACATGCGGATTCCATGCCTTTCAATGTGCGGATGGTACCCGCGTTTGAAGAAGAGGAGACTCTCCTCCGGACCCGGGTACCATAGAACATGTAAAAAAAAAGAATAAAATAAAATAAAAAATAAACATTATACTTACCTTCTGATGGCCCCCGGTGTCTGTCTCGGCTTGCCAGCAGATCGCGGTGGACTCAAGGACCTGCGGTGACGTCATTTAGTCATATGACGGGTCACGCGACAGCTGACGTCGGCAGGTCCTTCAGTGTACCGCGAGCTGCCGGCAAGCTGAGAAGCATCAGATAAAGACACCGGGGGCCATCAGAAGGTAAGTATATATTTATTTTTTACCATTCTTTCGGTCACACTTTACATGCCGGTTGCATGGGTTTATATAGTGTGACCAAGTTGTCAAGCACTTTCCAAGTGATGGTAAAATCGCTTGGAAAGCGCTTGACAACCCGCATGCGGAAATGTATGTGAAGAACGCTTCACATCCGCATGTCCCTGGCAGGAAAAACGCATGTACAATACGCATGCGTTTTTTCTGCCAGGAAGATGCAGAAACGCTCAGGAAAAAATCCGGAGCATTTCTGCATCATGGGCACATAGCCTTATAGACATAGGTTTTTAAAGTAACATTCTGCTGCCCGCAGCCGCCACCAGCGGGAGCATAGGAGCGTACTACATATGGTGTATGCAGTACAGTAATAGTAAGCTCCTAGGTGCCATCTAGTGGCAGCTGAAAGCAGCCAGAATATCATCATTTAAATCTATAACTATGCAGGACATTGGAAGTGCTGTTATCAGGAAAAATGGCTATATATAGGTATAGTTTGAAACTAATTAGCTCAGAATGGTTGAGGATAATTAAATGAAAGTGAACCTGCCCCCTAACCCTAAAAGGTGACTATGCATTTTGCATGTAAAGTCACTTTCCCTGCTGACCTCTGTTGTTCACCTGTTGCAGTCTACTATGCCTCTGGTCCTCTTCAATCCAACTTGAGAGGGCAAAGCCAAGTCTAAGCCATGCCTGCTCTGTCTCATGTGCTGAGGGATGGACATCCACTGTTGACATTGGCATTGTGTCCATCTCTCTGCACACGAAAGACAGGGGAGGCAAGGATTAGATTTAGCTATCCCTTACCCATGCCACTACACTCACCATATGTCCATGTTGGATTGAAGAGGACCAGAGGCAGAGGAGGCGACAGCAGGTGAAGAATAGTGTGGAAAATGACTATACACTTTTTAGTGGCAGGGTGGAGGATTGCTATAAGGTGGCCACCAAGGAGAAACAGATCCCTTAAAAAAAAAAAAAAAAAAAAAAGTAGAAGGGGACAGATGACCAATTTCTAGAAACCATGATGAGAGTGGATTTTTGGGGACATTCAGAGAAGAAAAGTCCTACAGATAAATGGGTGTAGAAGCCTGTGGTCCTAACTACTGCTGCCAGAGAGGACCGGGCAGTAACCTCAATCATACCACACTGTTACCTGTAAGACACTCCGCATGGATGCCACATTTAGCTCTAGTACTGCACATTTGGAAAATGACATTAAAAATAATAATAATTACATCAGTCGGATTCACATCATCATAGTGACCTTCCCTAGTGATTGTGAGGACAATGAGACTCCTCTCGCACCCAACTGCAAATTTCACTTACCCACTGATTATAAAGAACATATTTTTTTTTTACGTTTTAATATAAAACCTTTATACTCTTGGCAGCTAATAAACTAAATAGAAACAAAAAAAAAACGTAGGCACTGACGATGCCATGACAATTCCGGAAAACACTTATTCAGATGATCGGTGGTGGGTGCAGCGCGGGAGATCATCATGGGCTGGGTTTTTTCAAGTCTCGGATCTGTTTGATCAAGTAGTTCTTTTCATCTGAGAATTGTTCGTCATCCGTCCTCTCCTTTTGGAAGCTGCTCAGGAACTCAATTAACTTGGTCTGGTTTTTTAACAGGATGTCCACAATTGGCTGCGTCTTGTTTGGATTTGCTACGAACACCTAAAATGTAAGAGGAGATGAGTGAAGACATGATGTTCAGGCTGTAATACCAAATGGACTGTGTCAGCTGACAAACAAGAAATGAATGTCATTTACTGTAGATAGAAATTACACACAATGGAAAAGCCCCCTTCCAGCTCCCCGGCATGTGCCCTATGAATTGTAACATGAAGCATTTCCTTATTCAATTTCCTACATGGTATTAACCACTCAAAACATAAAAAGTGCCATATATTAGTGTATGAGAAGTTCTGGCTAATGGCCAATGTTTGGTAAGGATGCTTGTTTTACTTAAAGAGAAAACAATGTTTAATTTGTTCTATATAAATCAATAGTACACATGAAGATCACAAACTTAGTAATATGTCTTATCAGAGAAAACCGCTTGTTTCTCCTCCATACTGATCATTCTCAATTTTTCAGTGAATACAGATTTTCCCATTACTGACATAGGAGATGACAGTTGGTGCTCGTAGAGTTCTATGGAGAAATGTAACTGTCCTTACAGGAAAACTTGTATCAGAATATCTGCCTCCAGCTTCTCCCTCCATAGAGTCTGATGAGCACCAACGGTTATCTCCATAAACAGGAAATTTTGTCTTCACTGAATCCAGATTTTACTCATGTATTGAGAGGGAATGATCAGTCCAGGAGGAGTAAAGAAATTTCTTTAACATTTATTACAAAGTTGCTTATATTCAGGTGTAGAGTGGGTGTGGAAAGTATTCAGACCCCATTAAATTTTTCACTCTTTGTTTCATTGCAGCCATTTGGTAAATTCTAAAAAGTTCATTTTTTTCTCATTAAAGTACACGCTGCACCCCATCTTGACTGAAAAAAACAGAAATGTAGAAATTTTTGCAAATTTATTAAAAAAGAAAAACTGAAATATCACATGGTCATAAGTATTGAGACCCTTTGCTCAGACACTCATATTTAAGTCACATGCTGTCCATTTCCTTGTGATCGTTCTACTCCTTCATTGGAGTCCAGCTGTGTTTAATTAAACTGATAGGACTTGATTTGGAAAGGCACACACCTGTCTATATAAGACCTCACAGCTCACAGTGCATGTCAGACCAAATGAGAATCATGAGCTCAAAGGAACTGCCCAAGGAGCTCAGAGACAGAACTGTGGCAAAGCACAGATCTGGCCAAGGTTACAAAAGAATTTCTGCATTACTCAAAGTTCCTAAGAGCACAATGGCCTCCATAATCCTTAAATGGAAGAAGTTTGGGACCACCAGAAGTCTTCCTAGACCTGGCCATCCAGCCAAACTGAGCAATCGTGGGAGAAGAGTCTTGGTGAGAGAGGTAAAGAAGAACCCCAAGATCACTGTGGCTGAGCTCCAGAGATGCAGTAGGGAGATGGGAGAAAGTTCCACAAAGTCAACTATCACTGCAGCCCTCCACCAGTCAGGCCTTTATGGCAGAGTGGCCCGATGGAAGCCTCTCCTCAGTGCAAGACATATGAAAGTCCGCATAAAGTTTGCTCAAAAACACATGAAGGACTCCCAGAATATGAGAAATAAGATTCTCTGGAAAAGACCTGCCAATCTAGGTGAGTGGGGGCAGAGACAAATATCTAAGGACATATATCTTGGATTAGTCATCCGCCACGTATGGTCCCTGGACGGCTTTTCAAAGTATATTTTCTCTAAAATATGGGAGCATTTCAGAGTAAAACATATACAGGTGCCAAAACAGCCAGTGTCAGATCCATGCTGCCCAAATCCAGCAAGGTTCCCTTTAGCTATGCTGCACAGTTTGGTACGAATAAGCTGATAAAGAAACCTGCATATTTAGTAAGTTTTAGGACCTTTGCATGCTGTATTCTGTGAGTAATGGCTTATTTTACCATCGATAAAGCCTGGGGGTGTGTGTTTTCCGCAGGCCTAGTAATTCTGGGGTGCATCTAATTTATTAGAGACAGCACGATGGCTCAGTGGTTAGCATTGCAGCCTTGCAGCGCTGGGGTCCTGGGTTCAAATCCCACCAAGGACAACATCTGCAAGGAGTTTGCATGTTCTCCCAATGTTTGTGTGGGTTTCCTCCCACACTCCAAAGACATACTGATAGGGAATGTAGATTGTGAGCCCCAGTGGGGACAGTGCCCATAATGTTGTAAATTGTCTGAATTGTAAAGCACTGCGGAATATGTTGGTGCCATATAAATAAAGAGATTAATAAATTAATACTAATAATGAGCTTTCAAAGAGGTAATGCAGCAAGACAGCAATTTTTTCACATCATTTGCTGCAAATAATAACTTTTCTTTATGCAATGGGCCATAAACCTGTAATGGGAAGGTGTGAGGACAAAGCACATGTAAAGAGGAGAATCTAAACGTCCATTCTGACTATGATCGGAGCAGTATTTAAAGTCTGACAACCAAGAAAGGGTCCACTATAAACAAGTGCTGCTACACTAAATGTATACTGTAACATATTTTAATGATGTCTCATTAAAATGTATTTTTTAATATTAAATTGGTGGTTTTTAGGGACCTTACGGGTTATTTATTGCAAGTAGTTAGACAAAATGTAACCCACCTGAAGCAAACCCTTGTATGTGACTCAGTACTCGTATCTCAGACATTATTTTCTTCGGTGGCAGCCATCACCGTAAGCATCCTCTCATCTATCACACTCACAGAACCGCACAGAAATAGATCCTAGTTGCGCGTTTCCATTACCTGTGACGTACATGGGATTTTGGACACTCGCCTCAAGTACATTGTCTGGAGCGCTCTTATAAAATGTTGTTCACATGTCTTCTCTGCTGCCTGACAAAACACAGACCCCCCTGATCCTCATTGGGGGCTGAATACCTTACCTTAAACACATGAAACGCTTCAAACTGGATGTTGGGGCTCTTATCTCTCAGCAGATTCATCATCAGCTTCAGATTTTCTGGTTTGCTGATGTACTTTGTCATGATGGAAAAGTTATGCCGATCCAGGATTAGCTCCCCCAGCAGCTACAGAAGGAATTGGAAGAGTTAAACCTCCTGAAAGTAAGACATTGATGACAGCAATACTAAATTATACCTCTTTTCAGTAACCAAAGAAGTGCAACAATTACAATGTCTTTTTATGGCCATACAGTGCTAAAATAAGTTAACCTGCATGTTTATATTCTTACAAAAATATTGCTTAAAAAAGTGTGTGTGTGTCTTAGGCTATGTGCACACAAAGCGATTTTAATGTGTTTTTGCAGCGTATTTTTGCTGCATTAAAATCGCTTGTAATAGGTCTGCCATTTACTGCAATGCAAATCCGCATGTGCTGTGCACATCATGTGGAAATTTCCGCTGCGAATTCGCATTGCGGTAAAACCCGCAGCAAGACCAATTCTAGTGCGATTTCGCTGCAAAATCGCCGCCATTGACTTGCATTGGACCGCATAAGATCCGCATGACTACATGTAGTCATGCGCATCTTATGCGATTAATGCGCGGATGGTACCCGGGTCTGGAGAAGAGGAGACTCTCCGCGAGACCCGGGTACCATAGTACTTGTAAGTAAAAAAAAAGAATTAGAATAAAAAATAACCTTATACTGACCTTCCGATGGCCCCCGCTCTGCTCCCGGTGTCGCTGCTGGCTCTGTGGCGGTAACCGGTAATGTAAAAGGACCTTCCATGACGTCAGCGGTCATGTGACAGATCACACGACCGCTGACGTTGGCAGTTGCGTGACCTGTCACATGACCGCTGACGTCATGGAAGGTCCTTTTACATTACCGGTACCCGCCACAGAGCCGGCAGCGATGCCGGAAGCAGACCGAGGCCGCCAGAAAGGTGAGTATAAGGTTATTTTTTACATTCTAATTCTTTTTTTTTAACATTAACTTGGTCACACAATATAAATCCATTCCGGTTGCATGGATTTATATTGTGTGACCAACTTTCAAGCACTTTTCCAAGTGATGCTAAAATCGCTTGGAAAAGTGCTTGACAAAAGAATGCGAAATCGCATGCTAAAAACGCTTATCCCTCGTAGAAAAAACGCATGTAAAATGCGCATGCGTTTTTTCTGCCAGGGAGATGCAGAAACGCTCAGGAAAAATCCGGAACATTTCTGCATCGTGGTCACATAGCCTTATTGTCCAGAGGCAAAATGGAAAGAAAATTAAAATTTCGACAATGACTTTTGCAGCTGTTTTTTTTTTTGCTCTTTACTATAGAGAAAAAGAAAAAGTTAAATGTAATCATCAACTCCTGAAGGATTTTTCTGGTCACGTGTTTAGTCACATGTTTGGAAGAAACTTCAAATGTGGTAATATTTACACTTCATTTAAAGTGTGTGTGTGTTTATGTTGCAGAGCTGTGTGTGTAGGACAGCTGTATGTGTCCGTGCGCATGTACCAGGGCTGTGTGCACATGTAGCAAAGCTGTGTGCGTAGGACAACTGTGTGTGTGCGCTTGTAGCAGGGCTGTGTGTGCACATGTAGCAAAGCTGTGTGCGTAGGACAACTGTGTGTGTGCGCTTGTAGCAGGGCTGTGTGTGCACATGTAGCAAAGCTGTGTGCGTAGGACAACTGTGTGTGTGTGCGCTTGTAGCAGGGCTGTGTGTTTATGTAGTAGAGCTGTGTGTGTAGGACAGCTGTATGTGTCCTTACGCTTGTAGCAGGGCTATGTGTGCACATGTAGCAAAGCTGTTGTGCATATACAGCAGAACTAAGTGTGCATGAAGCAGTGTTGTGTATATGTGTGCGCTGAAGAGAGTGTACACAATGGTGCGTGCTGTAAAGCTGTATGTATATAATACACATGCTGCAGAGAAACAGAAACCTTAGATGTATTATGGCCTTATTCTACCCTAGTGTATTAAAATGAGTGACACTGTCCCCTCCACTTATTGTATTATTAGTGATATTGTCCCCTCCATCATAGAAATTTTAATTAGTTAGAAATTGTTTCTATTTTCTGATATCTAAATTTGGGGTGCGTTTTATAGGCCAAAAAGTATGGTAAATTATAAATTACTGTAAGTTTCGCTATGAAATGTAGTCAGCATGAAAAGGAATTGAGATAGTGTATACCCCAAGATGGTTGAATGGTATTCACACCTATTGCTAACACTAGAATTAAGCTCCAAAATTTAATTTTAAGGATTGTTTGGACCTCCTAATTAAAAAATGTCAACAGGGGATGAGTGCAGTTTTTAAGGGCAAGAACAATTGGTATAAAGTTTCCCTGCAAACAAAACACATTATTACGGAAATCATTATGTGTGTATTAAGTGGCCACACACTTTAGCCAGCGGTCAGATGAAGACTGGTTCAGCTGACATATAGCTCATGCACATCCGCTCAGCTCGGATAAGTGATCACGTGTTCTTATTTGGGAGCGGTGCAGTGTGAGATGATGCTGAACACAAACAACAGTTTATATGAGAACAAAAGGTTTGGGCATGTTGAAATCTAACAGCCTGATATTACTTCTCCGAAAATATACTGTAGGGGAAAATTAGTGCCATCCCTGGCACATGAGATATTCAGCTATTCCTGCCTTAGAGAGCTGATTTCAGGGCCAGCACCATAAAGCGTTACAAGCCTGTAGCCTTCTCTGCTTTATAGTTACTTATAGAACCACAAATACTTGTATTGTAGAGTGAGCAATAAGGCAAATGACAAGGTGTTGTGCCCCCGAGACCAGCGTGTCTCATCCACTCACCTTCAATGACTGTCTTTTAGTCACATAGTTCTCAGAGTGTAGAAGCTTTTCATAGTCATTAAATATCTAGAAAACAAAACATGAAAGAAAAAATTATTAATAAGAATTAACTTACGACAAATAATAAATCACATATAACACATAGGAGAAAAAAAATAAGAGCGTTTCCTTCCGTTTACAACCAAAGTGCCCAAGTATGAAGACTGTGGACCCGATTCATGAAAGCTTTCAACACAGTATTCCGGCTTAAAAAGCTTTGAAAAGTCACAATTTTGGTGAAACTGGCGGCTGCCCTAACGTCATGCGACTTTTGGCATATACCACTTACATCCAGCTCCGACAAAGTGGGTGTAGCTGAGGCAGGACAGGAGCGTGGGTGATGGCCGGCCATTACATTAATCACACGTGGCGGCGTTCGCTGCACAAGTCTTACTCCAGCAGGATTTGTGACGAGGTGTACGCCACTCCTCCAGCGCTCATGATTCTTGAAGAGACGCACGCCTTTTCATGAATCAGGGCCGCATGACTCCAGCATGAACAACGCCGGTCTTGATGTATCAGGCCCTGTGTATATAGAACTCCTACGTGTTCTCTATGGACAGATGGGAAGCAAACAGCATGATGGGCCATGTAGTCCTCCTCTCGTGCTTTTACACACTGATCACACTTATCATTTACAAAGGTGACAGCTTATTTCCAGAAACAGCGCCACTTTTATTCTTGGGATTCGTCTGGTATTACCAGTCCATCCCCTTTGAGTAAACACTAGACACAAAAGTGGTGCCGTTTCTGGCAGAAAGCTGCCAAGTTTTATTTTTCTCATACAAAAGGCAACCCCAAAACCCTCATATAATAAAAAAATACTTTATTTAAAGGGAATCTGTCAGCAAGTTTTTACTACCCTATCTCAAAGCAGCATAATGCAAGGGTAGAGATCCTGATTCCAGCGATATGTCACTTACTGAGCTGCTTGGTGTCATTTTGGTAAAATCCCTGTTTCATCTGTGGCAGTTCTCTGAATGCTGAGCTCTGTATAACCCCACCCACACCACTGATTGGCAGCTTCCTGACTATGGACCGTGTACACAGAAAGCTGCCAATCAGTGGATGGCGTGGGGTTATACAGAGGTTATGAATATGGAGAGCTACATAGCAGCAGGTTTACTAGTCCTCTACTGATAATCTCCTGCTGATAAAACAGTGCTTTTATCAAAACTACAGCAAGCAGCCCAGTAAGTGACAGATCACTGAAATCTCTCTACATTGTGCGGTTCTCAGATTAGAGGGCAAAAACTCAGTGAAAGATTATTTTTAAATACTAAAAAACCCCTCTTGGTTCAATCAGTACATACAATATACATTAGGATTTGGAGCCCCAGTCTCCTTCATACCGCCGGTAGAGCTCCAATGCACTAATCCCCCGCTATATGCTGAAGGCGCATTTCTCAGGGTAGGATCACCATTCTATATCAGGGCTTGGATACACAGACATTTTATAATACACCTTTTACCTATAAACATTTTTCAAACTGGGCAGCAGTAGACATGTTCCCATTAGCAGATGTCCGCAGCTTTGGGACAGACATCGTTTACTCCTCTCCTTTCAGCATAATTTAATTGGCTATAAACTTGAGTCAATGGACGAGCAAAGCAGCAACGATGAATCGGACGGTCCTGATGCTGCAATGTTTTGTTACAGATGGCTCCCGCAAGTTGGTGCGATAGGTGTAGGCTGTTGAGAGCCTGGCCACACAGCACCTATGTATACTGTATATAGATGTATATTCTGCAATACAATTCCATAATATCGGTATTTTCCCTTTATGAGGACGACTTGGTCTGATAACGGAGCAGGACAGGCTTAGGAAGCTGGCACACAGGAGCAGCCGATGCCGGCCTGTATACTGGACTGTGGTACAGCAGACATTCGCTGTCACAGCACAACCACCTCTGCTCGCTGTAGAGCTACTGGGTCACTGGTTTTACCCCGTCACTGGGATTGCTCTATATACCATTTCCTAATATACAAGTGTAGATTAACAATTCACCACAATCCTCACTATAAAGAGGGATCCCATATATTCTGCGTAGTGGAGATCAGATCACATCCATGAGCATTAAGCAAAAAAAATTGCTAAAAACAAAAAATACTGCGATGATTAATGATCCTACTGTAAGGTCAGGACAGGAATTAGACTCCACTAAGAAGCAGCTACTAAACCTGGGACCTCAAGAACCCACTGATCACTGATCCCGTCACCACAAAATACATGCTTCACCGCTGCCAGATTCTGCCCTGAAGGAACATGTTCTCCAAGTATCACTGTAGCCATCTATTTCCAGAGGGGAGATGCCATCATGTACCCAGCCTCCTCTATAGAGGAGCACACGACACCGCAGTGGAAAAAAGCAAGGTCAAAGCAGGATTTCGGTTTCCAATTTGTCACCACAATTTGATTTAACTTAATTAGTTTGAGACCTTTACTAAGGTCAATACTGCGAGATAATCAGATAAGGAGACGGGACTGGGTTAGACCTGGATGAAGGGTAGGCAGAGAAGGTGGTATGAAATGGGAGTTTATTAGCTCTGAAATTGATCTAAAGTAGTTCCCTGTAAAGGACCTTTGCACAGAGGAGCCATACTTCAAATTAAACCTCTATTGCATTTTTTTTTTAAATTATTCATAGGCAAATGCAGTGGTGGTAGCATCATGGGTGGGCGCGTCATCCAGAGCACCCTTCATCCTACAGGTCTGCTGCAATAAATTACAGAGCTAGGCTGCAGAACTGGGAGGAAGGCTGCAGAGGACAACACACTCCAATCACTGCATGCTCTCCAAAAACTTTCCAGCAGACTTTTTAACTAAAAGAATGGCTCTTTTTTAGCATGGAGAGTGAGGCAGCGCATCCTGTGATTCATCAATGCAACGATTCAGCCCCAATGAGCTTTTCTTGAGCATTGGAGCTAAAATGTCGCATGGGTGAATAAAAGGTTCATGTCACTGGATGTATCACTTTCCAGATTTTTTGACTATGGCCACGGCCCCACTATCCGTATTCGGTCAGTATTTTTTCTCAGGAGTGGGATCCAAAACCAGGTGAGGAACAATCAGAGAAAAGGTATAATAGAAACAAGTCACCAATTCTGCATTTATCACCCACTCCTGGGAATAAATACTGACCGAATACTGATAGTGGGGCCGTGGCCTATTGGTGACTGTTGGATCAAGTCCTTAGAGGCGTGCACACCCTCTTTCAGATTTCCAGTGCTGCTGCCTTTCCTTTAACTACTACTCTTAAAAGGCACAATGTCTCCCACAAGGACCTGTGCTTACCTTGATACAGATCAGATTATGGCGTTGGCAGACTCCCTTTAAAGTGGCTGTTCAGTTAAAGCAAGTCAGCACCAATCCACAGGATAGGTGATGACATGCTAATTAGTGAATGTCTCACCACCTGGACCTACACCGATCAGAGGATTGTTATATCAACCGCTACCAAAAAATGCCTAGAGCAGTGCTTGACAGCCCCATAGGGATTGAATGCAGCACAGGTCGAACATGCGTACTGCCGTTACATTCTAACTAGCTACTGAGCCCATTCTACGCCCGGGTGGCGAGCATTTTTATTGGTATATGGTCTCCCATCCTCGTATTTGTGCTGCCCCCATCCTGGTATGAGCTGCCCTCATCCCTATCCTGGTATGCATGGCACCCCTCACCACTAATCCTGGTATGCATGGTACCCCTCACCACTAATCCTGGTATGCATGGCACTCCTCACCACTAATCCTGGTATGCATGGCACCCTTCACCCCCAATCCTGGAATGCATGGCACCCCTCACCCCCAATCCTGGTATGCATGGCACCCCTCACCCCCAATCATGGCATGCATGGCACCCCTCACCCCCAATCCTGGCATGCATGGCACCCCTCATCCTGGTATGCATGGCTCCCTCATACCCAATCCTGGTATGCATGGTACCCCATCCCTCATCCCTATCCTGGTATGTATGTACCCCTCATCCTGGTATGCGTGGCACCCCATCCCTCATCCTGATATATGGTACCCCTCATCCCTACCCTGGTATACATGGCCCCTCATCCGAATCCTGGTATGCATGACCCCCCCAGATCCCTATCCTGGTATGCATGGCACCCCTCACCCCCCAATCCTGGTATGCGTGGCACCCCTCACCCCCCCAATCCTGGTATGCGTGGCATCCCTCACCCCCCCAATCCTGGTATGCGTGGCATCCCTCACCCCCCCAATCCTGGTATGCGTGGCATCCCTCACCCCCCCAATCCTGGTATTCGTGGGCCCCTCAACCCCCAATCCTGGTATGCGTGACCCCCTCATCCCTTTCACGCTGCACACATACAAAAAAAAAAAAAAAAACACTTACCTTTCTTCACTGTGCTCCAGCGCTGCGGTGTCCTGTTCTGCCGGAGGCCGGGGGAGGAGTGTGGCACCCGAGTACGCGCGTGCCCATACCCTGCTGTCCGGCGCCATTTTGCTGAAGACACACTGAAAATGTGTCTTCAGTAAAATGGCGCCGGATAGCGCTATGCGCCGACTCCAATGCCTTCACTCCTGCCCCAGTCTCCGCCGAGAAGAGAGGCGCCGCGGCAACGCTCCTCTCAGTCAGGTAAGTATGTAAGTATGGCGCCGGAGATCGCGGTATGCGTTCAGTGTCTTCGTATACCGCGATCTCCGGTGCCATACACTCCTCTTACCTGTAACTGCTCCATGCGTTCTTCTGTCTGGAGCCAGACTGCGCAGGCGTGTCGCGCTTGCGCAGTCTATAGAGGCTTCAGACAGAGGGACGCTTGTAGCGTTATATTATAGATGAGGATAAACGTTCCCCATTCTGACAACCGGTATAGGTTCCAGAAGTCGGACCGCCACTGATCAACAAGTGATCACCTATCCTATGTTTAACCGCACCACCAATTTAATGACCTAACAAAAAGGAATTGAGGGATGAAGTCAGGATTGGAGCTTGGGGACCTACTAATGATATTAGTTAGAGTGGCCTACTAGTCCTTCATATTTATGGATGGGATAGTGATGGAAAAAATGAGAAGTATGTGAAATGACATACTTTCCCATGAGAGTAGGTAGTTGTCTAAAGTGCCATTATGCAGAGGGATTTAAGAAGGGGTATTCCCATCGCCAAGATCCTATCCCACTACGTAGTAGTTGTAATTATAATAATATTAGCAAATACCTTCAATTAGAAATGTAGTATAGGGTTTCTAATTAGCAATGTCTCTTTCCTCATGTGCATTGCAGGACCTTAGGTATCCATGGTTATGACCACTGATATAGTGACAGTTAGTTGCTAGTGGTCATAACCATGGATATCTAAGGTCCTGCAATGCCTGACAATGAGAAAAGAGACATTGCTAATCAGGAAAACTATGCTGCATTTCTAATTGGAGGTATTTGCTAATATTATTATTATTATTACTACACCTACTACATATTGGGATAGAATCTTTGAGATGGGAATAACCCCTTTAAGGATTAAAAAAAAAAAAGTTGGGGGATGAAGTTGAGGGAGGAGTTTATGGACCCTACCATAGGAAGGAAATGAGAAATAAGTCAAATTATAATTTTAACTAAGAACATTAGGACCAATAAGGTAAGAGGTAGGATGAGCGGCAACTGAATTCCTTTCCACCTGACAACTGTCATATTGAAAGACAGAGGTCAAGGGTTTTTCTGTGTGTCTGGGGGTTTTCTGAAAGGTTATGTATGGTATTATTAGACAATGTGGGAAATATATATTTACACACTGGTAATGAAATTTGTAATAAATAATGCTTGTGGGATCAATGTAATAACATCGGTACTGTGCAGGTACATACCTTATGCACTGATCACAACTATCTCACCCCAGCAGATCAAGACTATATGACTCAGTTAGGAAAACTCCATTAATTACTATATAATGAAAATATACTGCAATTTATGAGATACTTGGGCCCAGATTCATCATTTGCCTCTGCGCCTGTCCGGTTTATCTAGTTTTGGGCTTTTTTTTTTTTTGCTTGCACCCAATTCACTATACTATTTGAAATCTGTTATTTATGTGCTTGCCTGTTTTTTTTTTTTGGTTTTCCGCTTTGACTAGCAATGCCAGATAATTTAGCTCGATTCATCATTTGCAACTTCTTAAAAAGCATTTGGCACAACTTCACTCCAGTCCCCCCAGGTGTATTTTTGAGTATGATGAAATTTGGCACAATTTTTGCAACTTCTGTCACAACAGTTCAAGACAAAAAGAAAGTCAATTTTTGACTTTGTACCAAATTCATGAATTGCATGCGGCATTTTGACGAGTTTGGCCTCAAAAATGGCAACTAATACCAGAAGACAAAAAGGGAAAGTGACTTAAAAAAGCCCGCTAATAATGAATCGGAGCCTATGTATTTTATTTCCTTACCTGAAAATAGCTAGGATAAACCAACAATGTCAGAGGCCCAACTGCTAGAATAATGTGGTAGTACTACAAGAAATGCAATGTACTTTTTCATCCCTTAGTCTCTCTGCTTAGCTTCTAGGGTACAGACGCAACCATCCTTATAGTGGTCCGCAGAGGTCACACATTGCTGATATATAGTAGGGATATGCCACAAATGTCTATACCGAGATGATCCCGAGGGTTTTCTAAAAATACAGTGAATCTAGACAATCCTTTGTGATCTGATATTTCAGCAGCACTAATCTCTATTCTGTCCTGATCGTTTGCTACAATGTATCATTGCATATGGTTGCATTTACACTGCATGATTATCAGGGTTGAGCGTTCCAAAGAAGGCACGTTTCCAAATTATTGTACAAGGTAAGCAGGATAGCAGTCACCCGACAAATGAGCAAAACGCTCATTTGTCACGTAAAATAATCTTTTTGCTTAAAAAAACATCGGCCATTTTGCTGCTGAGAACAATGACAGCCTATGCACACAGAATGATCTTTTACTGATGAGAGATGAGGTCGGGCTGTCTGACCAGACTGCTAAAGACCACAGATTGCCAAATATGTCGCTTATAGACAGTCATTTAATGCCTTGGATTGCTCAGTGTAAGCCTGCCCTAAACACCACTCCAGCGGTTGTTTTTTTATTGCACGGCTGGAGTGGTGCTTTAAATGTAATTCTCTGCCCTGTGTCTGATACTCACCGGCCGCCGCCTTCATCCTTTCCAGCGCTGCTCTCGTTGGTCTCCGGCCAAAAGTGACCTGCCGGCAGCTATAGTGTTTCATGCAGCGCACCGGAGGTCATTTTTCAATACACGTCTATGAGATCCTCGTTCTGGCTCCTATAGACTTGCATTGAGCTCCTGTAACGTAACTTCTGACTTCCAGCCAATCAGAAGCTGCACTCACAAGATGTCGCCGCGGGACCGGAGTAAGTAAGAGGTGAAGCTGCCAGAGGGCGAGTATAAGAACGGGGGCAGATATCAGTATCTTAATGTTCTCATTCAATGAACAGAAAGTTTCAAAACTTTTCACTTTCCCGTGAGTATGCGCAAACACCATAAATCCGCAATGAATGATAACAACTCTGCACACAATGGAGGTCTATATGCAAGTTTTAATTTATAGTTTTTATACACCCACACATATCTAAAAAAAATTCCATACTTACTCTATCATAGTTCTGTTCTAGAAATTCAGCGACAGTCAACTTGTGCCTTGTTAGCAAGTCCTAAAAAATGAATGCGACAACAAATAGAGATATAAGTAACCAATTGTAGCACAGCAGCATAATTATATATATATGGTTTTCCAGGAATGATGCTTTTTTTTTTTTAACTTCATATAATATTCCCAACTAGGTGAAAATAAGAAACGAGGCTTTACTTACAGTTGTATAGGTTGAAAAAATAAGAAGACACAGGTCCTTCAAGCTGAACCTTTCTCCACCAGTTAAACATTTTCTATCGCTAAATAATTTATAACCCACAATTCCATCTGTTGTGAGAAAAGCACCCAGCCCTTTTTTTAAATTCTGTTACAGTATCTGCCATTACTCCCTTTTGCAGCAGGTTATTACCCTCCCCCTACTTCAGTGCCAGATCCTCGCCGCTGACTCTGGACTTTCTGGACAAGCTGCATTGTTGAAGTCGCCCATGCATCTGTACACAATCACCAGAGACAGCGGTGCAAATCTGGCTCTGGAGCAACGGGAGGGTAAGTCATGCTTAGTTTGTTATTTTCACCCTTTTGGAGTCTATGGCTATGTTCACACATGTTGGGTTTCTCAGCGTCAAAAATCTGCAGCAAACCTAATCTCTGGCAGGAAATCAGTTGCATCAAAAGCGCAGGTTTTGCTGTGTTTTTGATGCGTTTTTTTTTTCACTGTCCTTCTGTCTCTATGCATGTACATAAAGTTCTGTGAAAAAAGAACCACCATCAAAAACACTGAAAAAAACGCTGAAGCAAATTTTGGTGCGTTTTTGATGTGTTTTTTTCACCACCCATTACTTCCTATGGGTGAAAAAAGTGACATGCTCTATTTTCCAAAAACCCAACAAGGCGCAAAATACGAAGCAAAAAAAACAAAACAAGATGTGTGAACAGAGAATTCTGGTTCCTCATAGACTTTGCTGGTACTGCAATACGCAGCTGAAAATTTGCATAAAATGCTGAAAAACCCAACATGTGTGAACATAGCCTATGAAGTAAAAAAAAAAAAAAAAAAACACAACCTGGTATCCTGGTATTTATGGATACACATACTGTATAATTTTATTGTAACATTTTTTGATCTCTTGCCGGACCAGATGTTCTTTCCAATACAGAATAGGAAGCCAAATTTCACCAACTAGAGTATGAAATACAGACAACCATGGCGGAATCAGTTTAGCAATTTGCGGGCAATGGCTTATTAAAGAGAATCTGTCAGCAGGTTTTTGCAACTTCATCTGACAGCAGCGTGGTGTAGGCAAAGAGACTCTGAATCCAACAATGTATCACTTAGTTTACTGGGTGCAGCAGTTCTGACACAATTTTGCATGAAGCAGAGCTGAGGAAGCTAACCCCGCCCACACTAGACTCTGTATATACATTGTCTATAGACAGTGAGCTGCTCATCACAGGAGGGGGCGGAGTCAGACTAGCATGGACGCACTGCTGTAGTCTGGGAAATCATAATCAGCAGGTGATTAGAGCTTCAGTCTAAGTAAACAACAGCACACAGCCGGACATGTGACACATCATTGAACTCCGTGCTTTATCCCCTACCTCATGCTGTCCTCAGATTACATAGCAAAAACTTGCTGACAGGTTTTCTTTAAGGATATAAGAGTTATTCCATTAGTTAGAGACAATCCTTGAATCATCATCACTTTGTCGTATTTGAAAGGATCTAGGAGAAGTGGCTACAGTACTCATCTCTCTATAAGTACTTTAAAGGAAATATCTCCTAAATACAAAGGTAAAGTAAAATTGTATAAAAGTAACAAATTGTATAAAGCAGCATCAACTATCCCAGCACTAAAGAAAACAAAAATCCCTGTGCTTCTTTGCGAAGCAGGCGCACAGTAACCCACTGCAAAGGTTATAGACTTGTCTGTTAACACCTACGTGTACACAGTCCGGGCCAAAATCAGCATGCATTCCACGAAGTAATTAAGTTATTAGCATAATGCAACTTTAATGGTATGAAATAGAAGCAGCTTTGTGGATTCTAGGTATTGCAGTAATGAGAATGTACATATATGATAATGTGGACCTCAATGTACAAACCAGTGGACAACAAGGGGCTATTGAAAAAGTATAAATGTTTTATGAAATGCCAAAAATCAACTGAAGATGAAAAATACAACCTCTGCACACGTGGGTGGGCACGCACGCACACACGCACACGCACACAATCTATCTATCTATACACATACAATTCACTAGTGTTCGGTTTCTTGCCCAAATGATAAATTTATAGTGGAAAGAGTCATGTAATGAGAAAATAACCTTGTGGTCAGTAGAGTGGGCATAGTATCATCTCTGCATGGGACGCCAAGAGGGGTAGTGCCAGCGCTTCACATGAATGTCACCCATGTGCTGTAGCTCTCTGGAGTCAATCCCTATAAATGTCCTTCATCAGTCAGTCTGAAAGAATGAATGGTCTGCCTGACTGTAACAGCTGGTGATGCAGTGGTAAAATGTTCCAGTATGTGACCCCTTTACCCAGGTGAATGCCTAGCTGGTCCAGCAGGTACATATCTTCTAGGCCACATACCCACCTAGCAATAAATGCAGCAGATTTTTCACCAGCATAATACATGAGATTTTGAGAAGAAAAAAGAAATTGGTCCCATCTGACAATTCTAAGGGGTGTCCCAAATCTCCCTCAAGGCCAGGTCAGTGGAAAGAGGGATGAAGCATGCTGAATGTAGACATGCTCAATCATTTCTTTCCATGGGAGATAAACTGCTGACGGCACAAACCTCTCATGGCCGCTGAGCTCACTCATTGGCCGCAGTGCTGTGAACCTGGTGTAAGCGCTGCAGACAATAGCAGACACCAGGAGCAGTGGCAGAGATTCAGCCCTGGAACAGGCGAGGGTAAATAAAGCAGTTTTGAAAGGGAAAAAAAAATATTGCTCCTGGGGACATGTTTACTGACATCAGAAAAACTCAATAATGGTATGTGCACACGTCATCTTTTAGACACTGACACAACCGCTGAGTTTTTCCTTCAAAAGATGCTTCAGAAAAATCCTAGCGGTGTTTTTCCTCAAGAATCTTCTGTGATGTCAGAGGAATAGACCGGTCACTTCTTTTACACACTTTGCGACTTTGGATTCCTGAAGCTGTTAAAAGAAACTTCAAATGCTAGAACATGTACACAACAAGTTGTTTTTACATTGCTGTGCAGATGTTCACTCTGGTTAGCGCTTTTTCCACGTTCCTGGCAGAATCTGCCTAAAAAAGATGCAATGTGCACATAACCTAAGGTGTAATCCAACTGATGGCCAAAATAAAAAACTGCAGCATAAGTCGATCACCCAATGAGGCCAACATCCACCTGTCACCGGACTGCTACAGCCGCTTACTAACCTCAGGGGTCAGGGGCCGGCATAACAGGACATCCTCAGTTCGGGTCCAGGTGGAGACCACCAGACTGGCCTGCACCAGAATGAAGCGGTGTGTATAGTGTCAATTCTCAATGGTATCTCTTTTTATATGATTTGGACAGCGTTAAGATAAATTTCCAACCATCCCTGCGGATTTCACTGTTGAGAGATTCTGATAACAGCATCCATTTCTGCGAGTGTTACTGACCCAACAAATACACAATGTCCCCAATATATACATACAAGCTGGCAGTTTCAGATAAAGGAAGAAAGTAGATTTATTTCGTAATTTGGAGGCAGCTATGCAAAAGTATAATGAAAGGGCTGTGTCAGGCCTGCCTTGTATAAGGTCCCAATGTAATTCACACCTCATTAATTCACACATATTTAATGGAAACTCCGCTCTTAGCGACTGATATATCTTCTCATGTTTACACGGATGAGTGGATGGTTGTATAGGAGTGATTCATAATATTCTTTTTTTTATTATAGATGATGTGCAAAACAAATGCAATCAATTAAAAGCATCTGCCTCACTATTCCTGGCACACGGCACAGTTCTTACACAGCAGCGGACAGGGCCGGCCGGCTGACCGCACCCGTAGACAGATGTGATGTGCTAGTGACAAGATCCACATAGTGTACAAATCTTATAGATCACCCTATATTTTGTGCGTTTGAACGATGGCATAATATGTGCCCAGAAATCCATTTAAGGCTTTTAAAGACCAATTATCTACAATGTTTGTCCTTTGTGAGATTTCATTACACATATACATATCGCACACCTTCAGATACTTAAGATGGCCATACACATGAGACCGAAGTCTGCTAGACCTACAGGGTTTGAATGGCCATCTAGTGTATATGGACTGTACAGTTAATGTTTGTTTGGCCTTTGTAAGGGGTAAAAAAAAGGATCACACATATTGAGTTTCAATGTGCCCGATCCTTTTGCAGAAGATATTAGTCACTAATAGCAGCTCTCCCCATTGAGAACACATGCTCAAAAATAGCTGTCAGTCACATAAGCATTTAGCACCTAAATTATATGTCCACCCTTAGGCTAAATTCACATGTCCGTGTTTTATGAACCACGTTCGGATCGCAATTTCCAGACAGGCAGTAAATCTGAACCAAACCCAACAGCCTCATATATGCATGAGGCACTGTTGAGTTCGGGTCAGAAGAAGCACAGATCACGGTCCACACACAGACATGTAAATGCAGCCTTAGGATGAATTCACACATCCAAGTTTTGCGGTCCGAGTATGGTCAACCACAATGCACGGACTGCCTGCAGGCCTCCTGACCCAACCTCTACAGCGTCGTAGACATATATGAGGCTGTCGAATCCGGTTCAGGAGACCTCGGTCCGGTCCATGCACTGCAGTCTGTACTTGGATGATGGAACATGGATGTGTGCATCCAGCCTTACTGGGCGCCCAAATGTTGTGGCTGGCCGCGCAGCTGATGCGCCACCCACCAGTGACGTGCCAATGGGCACACGGTTTGATTTCACTATTGAGCGTCCGGTTTGGTTTTTGATATTTTCCCTTTCTTATTTAATTAGCCACCAAAATACACATTTCAGTTGAGTCCCACTTTTTGATACAGTGATTTTTTATATGAGGGGATGCAAAGGCAAGGCTGTAGTGTGTGTTACATGTCACTTTTTTTTGCTATTAACATTATATTAATTTTCTTTTACTGCCGATAGCCCCTGAATCTGGGGCCGATAGATGGGAAAAGAGGCTCCAAATATGCAGTGTAGAGCTGATCTGGGACTGCGAAGACTCGGGAGCTGCTGCAGCTTCCCGACACCTGGAAATCATAGAGTCACCAGGAACGCAGTACTACAAGGCATTGCCGCTTCATCACCTGGATACACAGTGTTCATTAAATGCTGTGTATAGCGCAAGTAGGAAGGCAGGAATACTGCTATGCCACCTTCGCTTTACATTCTCTATAAACAGTATAGCATGACAATACGCTGTTGCAAATAAGGATCACCTTTAAAAAAGCTGTGCGGGTGTTAGCAGGAAGCCGCACCACGGAAGCGTCCTGCATGTAACCACACTACAATTTCGATACGCGCAGTTGAGTCACAGATTTGCAGCTTTCTGTGGCAATGTTTTTCATCAGTTTTAGGCACTGCTTCTAAAGGGCTTTTTGATGGGAGAATGCACCAGCAAGCGGTAAAAAATGACTTCATTCAATGAAATATGGTCAGACATTAAGCAGTTAGCTCAAATCAGCAGATCCGGTGGTAGGGCCGGGTTTTCCCATCCGAGCACTGTCCGTGTTTCACAGATGTGCGAAACCTGCCTTAAAGGGGTTGTCCAGCCTTAGGCTGTGTGCCCACTATGCGTTTTTTAAGCGTTTCCGCAGCGGCAATTCCGTAGCAGAAACGCTTAAAAAACGCTTGGTAAAAGGTCTGCCATGTTCCCCAATGATAATCCGCATGTGCTGTGTACATGCTGCGGAAATATCCGCTGCGGATTATCATTGCGGAAAAGTCAGCAGCACTACCAATTATTTTGCAGAATCGCGGCGTTTTCTCCGCCATTGACTTGCATTGAATCGCGTAATATCCGCATCACTACATGTGCACATGCGGATATTAAGCGATTCAATGTGTGGATGGTACCCGGGTTTGGAGAAGAGGAGACTCTCCTCCAGACCCGGGTACCATAGAAACTGTGAAAAAAAAAAAAAAAAAAAAAAAAAAGAATTAAAATACAAAAAAATACATTTATACGTACCTTAAAGACACCGGGAGCCACCAGAAGGCAAGTATAATATTTATTTTTTTCCATTCTTCAAGGTCACACTATATAAATCCATGCTGGTCGCATGGATTTATACAGTGTCACCAAGTTGTCAAGCACTTTCCAAGTGATGCTAAAATCGCTTGGAAAGCGCTTGACAACCCGCATGCGGAAATGCATGTGAAGAACGCTTCAATTACGCTTGTCTCTGGCAGGTAAAACGCATGTACAATCCGCATGTACAATCCGCATGCGTTTTTCTGCCAGGGAGATGTATATACGCTCAGGAAAAATCTGGAGCATTTCTGCATCGTGGGCACATAGCCTTATGCTACAATCCTGCAGTCACTCTATATGACTGCAGACTTGTGAATCCTCACATCACGTGCACTGTGCAGATTCTCTGGTGCTGGTGGAGGTCATGAGACCTCAGGTACATGATTTGCATACTCCCGGCCACATTCCAACTAGATGTGTCTGGCCGCACTCAATATATTTATATTGAGCCAGGCCATGTCCATCTAGTCGGCAGGTGACCGCATATTTGCAAATCTCATACTTGCGGTCATGCTCCCGCCGATCCCAGCACCGGAGAATCCTCACAGCACGCACAATGTAAGGATTCACAAGTCTGCAGTCACATAGAATGACTGCACACTTGTAGCCTAAGGTCAGACAACCCCTTTAAACATAATGGAAGATTAATTGAATTCATATGAAACTTGCCCTAGTTTATACGTTTGGGTTTGAAATAGGAGACATCCAATGTGAGCTTCATTGGTAACTGAGACAGATTTATGTACGAGGACAATATCTGTACAGCGCTGCGGAACTTGTTGGCGCTAGATGAGCAATATGTTAAAGAAATATAACATGTAGTGATTGTAGTTAGATTCCCAAATCAAAAATGCATCTTAATTGGTACATGCGAATGTTATAAATGTGTCAAATGTGGCATTACCCCTGAAGATGCCAATTTCATGAAACATTTGGGGTGATATTTATCAGTACTGACTACTTCTTAGATAAATTCAGACTAGACAGTCTTAAAATGGGCCCAATGTGTCATAATGGTCCATGCAGTTTGATATAGCAGCTGTATTTTTAGACTGTCTAATCTAAGTTTACACCACTTATTAGTTGACTTACTTAATGCCAACAATTTACATCAGAATTTTAGCGCATTTCTTGGCACAAGGTGTCATACATTAGTCTACACCTGATTTTGCTAAACCTCAGACCTTTTTATTGAAGCTACGCCACCCCATTGGATAAGGCACAAAAAGTGTCAAAAATTCATGAATGAATGACAGTTTTTTTGGGTGAAAACTTCACCAGGATTGCTGATGCCGCAGGGTCAGGTGTCACAGAGGCTCATGGGCCATCCGAATATGATGTCGGCGGAGGGCTCAGGATCCAAATAATGCAGGCACGTGACTTGTGGCCGATTCAGACAAGTGGGTGTAATGAAGATATACTAGTACACTAAAAGTGCAGGCAAGATGGATCAGTAAATAGTCATCGCACCGGACAGCCCCTGATAGCAATGATAGAGAAGTGTTAGCAAATAGCATAAGGAAGTTTTATACTCACAGCAGAACTTGGTAATATATATTTATAAAATGTCAGCCTCCTTCCTTCCTTAGTAACTCATACAGGGAGAAGAAGTACAGACTGCTGGTGAAAAGTTCCTAATGACACCCATTTAGTCTAAACTAAAGTTAACTCATCATGTGCCAATACTCTGCTAATATCGCCACAACGGAGGGGCAGAATTAAAAAAAAAACAACAGAAACAAAAACGTTTTATTCTGTTCTGCAGCCACATCCTGTTTCCAGTTCAATATGAACCACTAGATGGTGGCCCGATTCTAACGCATCGGGTATTCTAGAACATGTATGCGGCCGACCAGGCGCAATCAGCAAAGCGGTGTTTAAATTTGGCGCCAATATTGGATTGGTCGCGGCCGCAACCAATCAGCGAACCGTGTTAGTGAGGACCGGAGAGCGTGTTTAAATTTGGCGCCAAAATCGCTGATCGTTCGCGGCCAGCGGCCGCGGCCAATCAGCAGAGCGTTGTTTAAATTAGGCGCCAATATCAGCGAACAGTGTTACTGAAGACCGGGCAGCGGCGCCTTCCCTCCCTTCACACTTGCCGTCGGGAGATCAGCGGCCCAAGCCGCTGATCTCCCGATGGTAGCCGCATGGGGGTCAGCGGCGCTGCAGGTCAGGGTATTTATGCTGATAGAAGTCGCCGCTGACCTCTGTGCAGAGCGCTGTTTAAACTTGGCGCCAATCTCGCTGATTGGTCACGGCCGGCGGCTGCGACCAATCAGCGAATCGTATTTCTGAGGACCGGGCAGCGGCGTTGCCTGTGCGGGTATTTCCGCTGCGAAGAGCCGGGAGATGGTCGGCTGCTCGCAGCTCAAGTATCCCGACTGGCGGCGCCGCTCACCGATCCTCCCTTCACACTTGCCGTCGGGAGATCAGCGGGCCAAGCCGCTGATCTCCCGACGGTAGCCGCATGGAGGTCAGCGGCGCCGCCCGTCGGGGTACTTGTGCTGACAGCAGCCGGTAGATGAGAGGCTAGCGCCGCTCATCTCCCGGCTGCATCGCCGCTGACTTCTGTCCGGCAGATGAGCCGCTAACGGCCGCCATCTTTTTCTGAAATCCCACGTCGCTGATTGGCCGCGGCTGGACCAATCAGCGATGCGGGATTTCCTGGACAGACGGACAGACAGATGGGATAAGACGATTATATATATTAGATTTGATGAAAAGTGTCCTTTTAAAGGAAATCTGTCAGCAGGATCACCCCTCCTAAGCCTTCTATATGGGCATGTAGGACATGAAAAGTTGAATAAAATGATACCTTCATATCTGGGAGCCGATGTTTTATTCCCGAGAAATCCACGTTTTTCTTAATATGTAAATGAGCCATTAGGATCTATGGGCCGGACATAGATCTCCACAAGAATCTGCCTCCAGAGATTATGTTAAATCAAAGCAGGCGTTTCCAGTGTGAGACATGTAATGACTGACAGTCTGCTTTCCTGATCTACATGTCTCACACTGCTAACTCCCCCTTTCATATACAATAGTCTCTGGAGGCAGATTCTCTGCGAGATCAGTGTCCAGCCCATAGATCTTAACGGCTCATTTAAGAAAAACATGGATTTCTCTGGAATAAGACATCGTATCACAGATATCAAGGTATAATTTTGTTCAGCTTCCTGAATATGACCTGCATACCCATATAGACGGCTCAGGAGGGTTGATCCTACGGACAGATTCCCTTTAAAATACAATAGTACACTCTTATCCCAACGCATATGGAACAAATGCTAGGAGGAACAGTTATATACTGTAATTAATAGAAGCAAATGTTTTATTCGCATTACTTTATAATGCATCAGGTCACTATAAACTCTGTCTTCGTGTAGTTTGCCGCATTTCATTACTGTCTTCTAATAACACAGCAAGGAAAATACTTTTGGTATGGAGATCTATTATAGGCGACATAAACACTGAGCAGAGCATTGAACAATTTACCTTAAATGTAGCAAAGGCATCGGAAGCTATGTCGAATGTTGACATTTCCACGTATTTAAAGAAGTCCTCAAATTGCTCCGAGTACAGGATGGTTTTGGCAAGCGGCTCATGGCGGACACATTCACGCAACATTATCCCACAATGTAAAGCCACTTGAGGAGATTCATACCTGGAAGAAATGTATACATTTTATTTTTTTTCGATTTTTACCTTTTTTTTAGCTCTAGCACCACTTACTCACAATAAAATGTCCAATATTATGCAAATACTAACCAAATGTTTCCCTCGCTCATGATTGTGACATTGTTGCCTGGCAACCTATAATAATAGCCGGAGTGCGCGTCTCACTGGCTATACATAGACCCCTCTCTTCCACATGACCTACTCACAGTTGGAGGTTTTGTTCGCTACTTTCCAGCTTGAAATGATACTAATCCTCCATGTAGATTTTTCTAAGAAACTTTCCAAACATTTTTTTTTCATTAGCAGAAGAAAAGGTAATTTATACATGAGAAAATGTAGTGTGACGATTGCTTAAGCAGAGGTACATCATGGGTCAGATCTCCAACCTCCCGGCCACAGATGACTCACGTCTGATTCTCTCGTTTGTGCGCTCTGATATTATCATATACAGGTTATTGCAGCGCTAGAGAGATATGAGAATACCAGGCACCTAAACAATGCTAAAGCTTGTCCCCTATTATAGGAGAGGATGTGCCAGCAGACATATATAATGGCTGGAGGGGTCCCTGGCAGAGACGAAAGCCAAAACCCTGGGCATGTGCTACTCCAAGACAATTACAGGGCTAAAAAAAAATGTTGTGATAAATCGTTAAAAGTAGAATATGTTCTCTCCTTTACAGATATTTCAATTTCATAAAAGGAAAAGGAGGTGATCATCTGGGTTTAATCATATGACCACCAGGGAATAATAGCGGTGTCCTGGGATTTTCACTGGAGCATCTACAATAGCTCCCACTAGAGGTAAGACCACATATATACATGGTCTACCAATAGACATGGATCGCTTAGAAACCCAGGTCTGATGAGCAGCAAGACCAGACAGACAGACAATGCCATTAGTCACACTCTACTGTATGAAAGCCACAGTGTAAAATACAACTTAAAGCCTCATTCAGACGTCCATGCATCATGGTCCGAGTACAGACTGCGATGCACGGGATGGCTGCGGGTCTCCTGACGCAAAACTGACAACCTTACATATGACTAGGAGGCTGTTGAGTTCAGGTTGGAATCCAGAGACAAGTCCATAAAGTCTGGGATTGGACCGTGATACATGGATGTTTGAATGAGGCTTAAAGGGGTTGTTCGGTAGTCTGTGTGACTGCAGACTTTTTGTACCCCCCCCCCCCCCAGTGCACGCACTGTATTGAGCCAGGTCGTGTCCACTAGACAGCCAAGTCACTAGACAGGCCGCGGCCTCGCTCAATACAAGTGTATGGATCGAGTGTCACACAAGGTGTGGGAAAGACTAAGTACAACACAAAGGGAAGAGGGAAAGGGAGCCCGGGGGGGGAAGTGCTCCTAGGCTGATCTAGTGTCACCCTGTCTCCACTAACGTCCCTGTATTGGTTCCTCACCAATTGCCGCACGTGTACCTCGCCCGGTCTTTCCCTGGCGTAAGGCTCAGGCTAGGAAAGGGAGGGGATGAGCACTAGTCAATCACCACTGTTAACTAAAGACAACAAGGGGGAACAAACAAGGGAAAATTGCTTAGCTTTAGTCAACTCCAGACAAATGCGCACACGTCTTCTAGCACCAGAGAGGAAGGAGTACTGCTCTTGCTCAAGCCTTCACAAGGAGTAATGAATATCGCCGGCACCTCCCTCTGGCACACAGCAGGTATTTATACACCCAGGCCAGGATGTTAATTAGCCAGAGGAAGGTAGCCACTGGGTCCTAGAGATACAGCTTCTAAGAATTCTGTAATGCCAAAGGAAGAGATCTCCTGCAACCAACTGAAGGGTGACTGTCTGTCACTTCTGACACACCCGTGACAGCGAGGCCACGCCCACTAGACAACTTTTGCCCGGGAATATGTATATCACATGCATCACTGCCTTTCCTGGCTCAGAAACGGACGAATCCTCGCAGCGCACAGGGCATGGGCTGGGAGGATGCATAAGTCTGCAGTCGCAAAAAGTGACTGCAGACTTATCAATATAGACTGGACAACCCCTTTAAAGGGGTTCAGTAATACACTCATTGCTAAGGGTCCAACCCTCTTTGCTTCACAGAATGAAGGGGCTGCAATGGTCGCTGGAGAGCAGTATCCCCGTCATTGTTTACACAAGCACAGCAGCTTGTCCATATAGGAGACTGTGCCTCAAGCATCCATTTAAAGTAACAAGAGGATACCCATCATAAAGAATAGCAGGTATCTACTGAGCATGTGCCATGAAAAAAATACAAGATGCACGGTGGCTCAGTGATTAATACTGTAGTCTTGCAGCGCTGGGGTCCTGGGCTTAAATCCCACCAAAGACAACATCTGCAAGATGTTTGCATGTTCTCCCCGTGTTTGTGTGGGTTTCCTCCAGGTTCTCTAATTTCCTCCCACACTCCAGAGACATACTGATAGGGAATTTAAACTGTGAGCCCCAATGGGGACAGTGATGATGTCTGTAAAACGCTGTGGAATTAATAGTGCTAAATAAGGGAGTACAAAAAAGTAAATAACATTTATTGGCAAAATAAGCACACTACATGTAGATGTTCAGGGGGTGATATGGGGACCAGCGAGCACTTTTGTAAATTGATTGCATTTGACAACTTATTTTAGGATTTTTAACCCCCGAGCTATGATTGACATTGTAGGAAAAACCCTTTAAAGTACTATTACACAGGCATCAGAACTTTGCTGAAACGGACAGTGGCCCTAGTTCTAGGACTGCCATTGATCTAACTTATCTGACATACCGATTGACAGATAATTGATTGTAAAGTAAAGGATGCCATTTTCTTGTATTTGGCCTATATATTCATATAAAAGCAAAAAAAAGTGAATAAATCATACTACAAAGCAGATTGTGAAGCAGGCCAGGATGGGCCAGCAGGGTCTAATAGTCTGCTGATGAATTACAGGTTTCTAAAAGTGGTATTTTGGTCAGGTTCAAAAAATAAGGTTATGGGAATGTAGGCAAGCAGACACCAAATAAATCTTAGCAACAGAAAAACTACAGCAAATATAAAATATAATGCTGCAATTCCAACGTGCTGACTGATGAAATGTAATGTATGTGGTGCATTGGTAAAGTATCAGTAAGCTTGACGACTGGGGATGTCTGTGGGAGCAAGACCAAAACTAGATGACACGAAATCTGCCCAGAGAATCCTTACTGTTCCCGGTTCAGTGGTGAGTATCTCCCTGGTCCATGATGAGCTTACAGCATTTGGGCCAAGATGATTTGTTAGCTGTCATTATATTAATGCCTCAATCTCATTCACCAACCACAATGGAAGCTTTGTCCAAAGCATAAAGATGTGAATCTGCTAAAACAGATGATGGTGACTCTTCCCCAATGGAAGATGTTAGCAAAAAGAAGGATTTGGCATAAATGGGTTTAAAAAGGCTGAGCCTTTTTACTGTGGGAGATAATCCAGAGGTACAGGAGTCCTGGCACAGCTTAATTTCCTTTCCTCATTGAAAACATATGCACGCTCAGCTAAGCGAAGAGTGCATGTATATGGGGAGTCAAAGGGAATAATAGCTAACAGAAAGAGCTTGATATGGCAGCACAGTGGCTCAGTGGTTAGCACTGTTGCTTTGCAGTGCTGGGGTCCAGGGTTTTAATCTCACCAAGGGCAACATCTGCAGGGAGTTTGTATGTTCTCCCCGTGTTTGTGTGGGTTTCCTCCGGGTTCTCCGGTCTCCCCTACACTCCAAAAACATACTGATAGGGAATGTAGATTGTGAGCCCCAATGGGGACAATGATGATAATATCTGTAAAGCGCTGTGGAATTAATGGCGCTATACAAGTGAGTAAAATAAATAAAATAAAAAAATACATACAGTGCCTACAAGTAGTATTCAACCCCCTGCAGATTTAGCTGGTTGACACATGCGGAATTAACTTGGCATTGTGACATTTGTACTGTAGATCAGCCTGGAAGTGGGAAATGCACTGCAGTAAATTTTTTTTTTTTTTTTAAAACGTTAAAAGTTAATTCAGAGTGTCATTTATTATTCAACCCCTCAAACCACAAGAATTCTGTTTGGTCCCCCTAAAGTATTAAGAAGTAGTTCAGGCACCAAGAATAATGAGCTTCACATGTGTGGATTAAAGATCTTTTGCCAGCCTTTTCTGACTATTTAAGACCCTCCCAAACTTGTGAATAGCACTCAGACATGGTCAACATGGGAAAGACAAAGGAGCATTCCAAGGCCATCAGAGACAAGATCGTGGAGGGTCACAAGGCTGGCAAGGGGTACAAAACCCTTTCCAAGGAGTTGGGCCTACCTGTCTCCACTGTTGGGAGCATCATCCGTAAGTGGAAGGCTTATGGAACTACTGTTAGCCTTCCACGGCCTGGACAGCCTTTGAAAGTGTCCTCCCGTGCCGAGGCCAGGCTTGTCCGAAGAGTCAAGGCTAACTCAAGGACAACAAGGAAGGAGCTCCGGGAAGATCTCATGGCAGTGGGGACATTGGTTTCAGTCAATACCATAAGTAACGTACTCCACCGCAATGGTCTCCGTTCCAGACGAGCCTGTATGGTACCTTTACTTTCAAAGCGTCATGTCAAGGCTCGTCTACAGTTTGCTCATGATCACTTGGAGGACTCTGAGACAGACTGGTTCAAGGTTCTATGGTCTGATGAGACCAAGATCGAGATCTTTGGTGCCAACCACACACGTGACGTTTGGAGACTGGATGGCACTGCATACGACCTCAAGAATACCATCCCTACAGTCAAGCATGGTGGTGGCAGCATCATGCTGTGGGGCTGTTTCTCAGCCAAGGGGCCTGGCCATCTGATCCGCATACATGGAAAGATGGATAGCACGGCCTACCTGGAGATTTTGGCCAAGAACCTCTGCTCCTCCATCAAGGATCTTAAGATGGGTCGTAATTTCATCTTCCAACAAGACAGCGACCCAAAGCACACAGCCAAGAAAATCAAGGCCTGGTTCAAGAGGGAAAAAGTCAAGGTGTTGGAGTGGCCTAGTCAGTCTCCTGACCTTAACCCAATTGAAAACTTGTGGAAGGAGCTCAAGAATAAAGTCCACATGAGACACCCAAAGAACCTAGATAACTTGGAGAAGATCTGCATGGAGGAGTGGGCCAAGATAACTCCACAGACCTGTGCCGGCCTGATCAGGTCTTATAAAAGACGATTATTAGCTGTAATTGCAAACAAGGGTTATTCCACAAAATATTAAACATAGGGGTTGTATAATAATTGACCCACACTTTTATGTTTAAAATTTAATAAAATTCAACTGAGCAACATAACTTTTTGGTTTGTAAGATTTATGCTTCTGTTCATAAAACCTACTCTCGTTTGCAGTTTGAAGGCTCTAACTTATTTGCATCTTATCAAACCAGCTAAATCTGCAGGGGGTTGAATACTACTTGTAGGCACTGTATATCTATTCTGATGACCTAGTCTCAGGATTGATCATCGATATCAAACAGTGGGGGTCCGACACCACTATCGATCAGCTGTTATTAGCTCCGGCTGGATGTAAACATTGAGCGCAGCTCTGCGCCGTTTAACGCCAAGAAAAGTACATCAGTAACACAAAACTTTATGCAAATTATAAAAGACAGTTAAGCTGCTGCTCGTTAGCAACATGCCCTGTTCTGGGTTCTGTGCCGGTAACCTGACTATACAGCACCTGGAAGCAAAGAGAATTCAAATAGGGGCCAGTGTTACCCAGAGGTGAGCGAGAACGTGAGAACTGGGGCTCAAAAATAACACAAATCACTGTACCAGTTCAAGTGCAAAAGAAACTGCGTCCTCACTAAATATCTGACATCATAGAGACCAGTCAGACGTTCTGATCTTTAAAAGTCCGAATACTGAGATCCCCACAGGTTGTTAAAGGGAAAGGCAGGTGAGCTGAGCCGACTGCTGCTCTATTTGGAGACTGGTGTAAGATTTAAGTAGAAACTCAATGGCCCCAATTCATCAAGATTTACATTTTGCACGCCATTCTTGATAATGTGTACATTGGCGTAAGATATGCCAAATTCTTAAAGGTCCTTGCTCCTCTTGATGAATTTGGCACATCTTTTCAGCTGCCGTGCACCATCACAAGAAATGTGCTCTGGTCGGAGCCTCAATTATACCGTACTTCTGTTGTAATTACGCCACTTGTTTGGCATAAACTATGATGAACTGGTCAGCCTCGCACAGTCATGCCCCATTTTCCATGAAGATTTGCCCACTATTATAAATTTGGTGAACCGGTTACTGAATCTGCCTAGTCCTAACTAAAATGGCATAAAAAACGCAAAAGTAAAAAAAAACAAAAACAAAGAAAGTTTGTACAATTACAATTTGTACAAAAAAATTAAAGAAAAGACTAGGAAGGTGGAGGATCTAAGGACTTCTTGGAATACCCCTTTAGGGAATTTTAGGACACTTTTTAAAAAGGTCATTGCAGTTTTTAATGCTATTTTTGGAGCCAAAGCCAGAATTAGATCCAGCAAGAGGAAAAAGTAGAAGTCCTTCCAAATATTTCCCATTCCTTTTGAATAAGCTTATGGCTTTTGCTTAAAGAAGCACTTCCATCAAAAATATTAACATCTTAATATATTGCAATTATCATATTATATAGCACTGTGCACTTACAATTGCTCATTTTGCCTTTCTACCCACTAATTCTTCTCTTTTCCATTAGGTCTATGACATCACGTGATTAAAAACTGACTAGTTTATGTTTCTATGTAAAAACAGGAGATCAATTTTCCCTGCATGACTCATCAGTCACTGCAAAAGTCCCTGGCAGGGGGGAGGGGAGCAGCTGGTCAGGAGGTGAAGAGGGGGATGACTCATGCAGTGAGAAGAGACTTTCTGTTTCTACAGAGAAAAGAGAAGAATTAGCTGGTAGAAAGGCAAAATGAGCAATTGTACACTACCTGACAGAAGTTATGTCGCTTATCCATTTTATGTAAATAAAAGCTTATAACCGGGCGTTAAATTAAATTCATCCATTGGTTTTATAAATTATTCTTTTGAAAGCTGAAACCCTCCCAAATTTGGTTTTGGTTAAGAAAATAAATTGGCATCAATACTGAAATACTGATCATTTAATGAACACAGAATGGTCAGATTTTGGCAAGACAAAAGTTTTGTCGCCCACAGAAAGTAATGTGATATTCAAACAAATAATTATCTTAAAATACAAATATATGTTGCATAACATTTGTGAATGATGTGGTGTTATTAGAGTCATATTTAATATTTTGTGTGACTTCCATGAGCTTGAAGGACTGCATCCATGCGGTTCAACAATGATTCATACAATTTATTAATGAAGTCATCAGGAATAGCAGAGAATGCCGTCTTACATGCCTCCCAGAGTTCATCTAGATTCTTTGGCTTTGTCTTCCAAGCTTCCTCTTTCATCCTACCCCAAACATGCTGAATGATGTTCATGTCTGGTGACTGGGCTGGCCAGTCCTTGAGCACCTTGATCTTTTTTGCCTGGAGGAACTTTGTTGTAGAGATGGATGTATGAGATGGAGCACCATCCTGCAGCAGTATTTGACCCCTTTTATGATTTGGAATGTAAGAGGTAGCTAATACTACTTGATATTTTAGGCTATTGATATTGCCTTCCACCTTGCAAATGTTTCGCACACCCCCATACTGAATGTAACCCCAGACCATGATCTTTCCACCACCAAATGTAACTGTTTTCTGGGTGTATTTTGGATCCATACGGGCTCCAGTAGGTCTCCTGCAGTATTTGCGGCGGCTGTGGTGTAATTCTACTGAAGATTCATCAGAGAAATCCACCTTCTGCCACTTTTCCAGCGTCCATCTGTTTAGCAGGCTGTGGGACTTTGCAAATGCCGCACGTTTTTTTATTTGCCTTTTGTTTAGTGCTGGCTTCTGGGCGCTGATTCGACCATGGAGGCCATTTTGAGACATAATCCTACAAACTGTCCTAGTTGACACAGGGACTTGAGGTGACCAGGCCTGTTAGAGCTCTGATGCAGTGGAAGAGGGGCTTGTTTTGGATTTTCTAACCAACAAACGTTCCTCCTGAGCAGTTGTCTTGCTGGGTCTGCCGGACCTGGGCTTGTCAAACACATCTCCAGTCTCTTCAAATCTTTTTTTTAATTCTTTGTACTTGACGCTGAGATACATTAAAGGTGCCAGCCACCTCTGCAGTGGATCTGGTCTTCAGCCTCTTGATAATCAAGGCTTTGGTCGCAGGGTGGATTTTTGGCATGTTGTCAGAGCTCAAGTTGCAGTTAAAGTGAAGGTCTGGGGTGCTGGGTTTCTTTTTATACACACCCACTAATTAACCAATGATTTACTGAGCACTGGTGAGGATGTAAACTAGGATTGGGTGCATTATATGACCAGGCAACAAAACTTTTGTCTGGGCAAAATCTGACCATTCTGTGTTCATTAAATGATCAATATTTCAGCATTGATGCCAATTTATTTTCTTAACCTAAACCAAATTTGGGAGGGTTTCAGCTTTCAAAAGAGTAATTTATAAAACCAATGGATGAATTTAACGTCAGGTTATAAGCTTTTATTTACATAACATGGATAAGAAACATAACTTCTGTCAGGGAGTGTAAGTACACAGGGCTATATAATATGAGAATTGCAGTATATTAAGAGAATAAAAACTTTGATGGCAATGCTTCTTGAAAAGCCGCTACAAACTTCAGCATTTTACGGTCTTGAAAAAAACCCCATTATGAATTGCTCTTTTTTTAATAGATATGGTACATGGATTTTTAGTGCATCTTTCTCTATAAACAACACCTATATCAAAATACATGGGAACACTACCAGGCCTAGAGGATTCTGTATTTAGAAAAAAAAACAAAAACAGCAGGGACCTCAAAACCTAAAAAAAAGGCCAAATACACATACAAAAAAGCCCTGCTATTAAAACAGTGAGTGAAACCACCATGTATATTAAAGATATGGCTTTGAAAAAGAAATAGAATATGAAATAGCTGTCAATGACAATGTAGATAGTTATATGGAAAAGAAAATGATGACAAGGATGATGTGTTAGGAGCTCCATTAGTTAGGATATGACAACTTCTGACGTGTGACCTTAGATTTACATTGCTATTGTCGGAGTGCATGCAATGACAATGTCTGACCTTTAATTGGAAGCTCTGCAGGTCACTTGTTAATCCATTGATCGGTGTATATGACCATATGGTCAAAACACCTAAACTGTGGAATTCCAACACAAGCCGAGTGGAAACTGGGATAATGAATGATTAACAAGCCAATGAAATATTAACAAAGCTACTTCCATCAAGTAAGTGACACAGAGAAGTGGCTCAGTATTCTGCAGCACTCTGACTTCCTCCAGCGGAGATGTGACAGCTCGGCTATTTCAGGAAGCCGTCCACGGGCAGCAGCCCTGATCTGCTGTTACTTGATTAAATTACTGGATGCATTTGACTTACCTTTAGCAATTAAATAGCCCTGGCTCACAAGAGCACTGAAACATATACCGGATTACAATTTTCCTTCCGACGGCTGTTGCATGTTAAACTAGCAATATACCTAGATTTCAGACAGTCTAACTAGAGCCCTAACGTTTTCTGAAATAAACATTTCCCCTTTAAAAAATAAAATTAAAAATCAGAAGTAGAAAATAAAAACGATTACTAGAATTGTTCTCTTCTTTCAATATGTTTTGACTTCTATTCAGCTGCTAATATTTTTAGGAAAACTGCAGAAAAATATGGTCCCCAATGCAGATTTTTTTGTTGGTGTCAACCGGCTTTCAAAGATTAAAAGGGTTTGTCTTCTGATGATAAATGGTTAAAATCACAATCTGCTTGTGAAAACAATCAACTTTGCAATTTACATTATTCAAAATATCGTAATGATTTTTTACATTTTATTGTTCGCTGCTAGCTGCCTCGGTTAACAGTCACCACTGATACTATCAGAAGTGGTCGGTCCCCTGGGCCAGGAGCACAATGTGTACAAGCTCTTTCCAATAGAGATTGTAAGCGCTACCCTGAAGCAGGCTGGAACTCTGGATCTGGCCAGCTTCAGTACTTCTGTGCTCCTTCGATGCTTCAGAGATATTTGGGCCTCCAGCACATCCATGCCATTGGTCCAAACTATCAGGAGCACATTGCCCTCAGGCAAGCAGGAAGCCAGGAGGCTGGGGAGTAATGTGCTCCTGATTGACAACTTGGGACACCCCCCTTTAAGCATATCAAAAAATGGAGTAGCACACAGTACACCAAGATATTTGCAAACATGGAATACATGAAATGCAAACTGTGTTACTGCCATACAGAATATACTCATAAAACTTGAGATACTTAGCGCACATCTTGGCCAATTTGCGCTGGTTAGGGTCCATCAAAAAAATCAAAAAAGCAAACTTTGTTGCAGCAAGTGGGCACACACAAATTGATCAACTTGTGAGCGAAGTACCTTTTTACAAGTATATTGTACATTGCAATTAAGCAGTTTACACTTCATGTATTCAATGCTTGCACTTGTACCTTTTGAGATATGTATAATATACACTGCTCAGAAAAATAAAGGGAACACTGAATAACACATCCTAGATCTGAATGAATGAAATATTCTCATTGAATACTTTGTTCTGTACAAAGTTGAATGTGCTGACAACAAAATCACTCAAAAATCATCAATGGAAATGAAATTTATTAACAAATGGAGGCCTGGATTTGGAGTCACCGCAAAATTAAAGAGGAAAAACACACTACAGGCTGATCCAACTTTGATGTAATGTCCTTAAAACAAGTCAAAATGAGGCTCAGTATTGTGTGTGGCCTCCACGTGCCTGTATGACCTCCCTACAACGCCTGGGCATGCTCCTGATGAGGTTGCAGATGGTCTCCTGTGGGATCTCCTCCCAGACCTGGACTAAAGCATCCGCCAACTCCTGGACAGTCTGTGGTGCAACGTGACGTTGGTGGATGGAGCGAGACATGATGTCCCAGATGTGCTCAATCGGATTCAGGTCTGGGGAACGGGCGGGTCAGTCCATAGCTTCAATGCCTTCATCTTGCAGGAACTGCTAACACACTCCAGCCATATGAGGTCTGGCATTGTCCTGCATTAGGAGGAACCAAGAGCCAACCGCACCAGCATATGGTCTCACAAGGGATCTGAGGTTCTCATCTCGGTACCTAATGGCAGTCAGGCTACCTCTGGTGAGCACATGGAGGGCTGTGCAGCCCTCCAAAGAAATGCCACCCCACACCATTACTGAACCACTGCCAAACCGGTCATGCTGAAGGATATTGCAGGCAGCAGATTGCTCTCCACAGCGTCTCCAGACTCTGTCACGTCTGTCACATGTGCTCAGTGTGAACCTGCTTTTATCTGTGAAGAGCACAGGGCGCCAGTGGCAACTTTGCAAATTCTGGTGTTCTGTGGCAAATGCCAAGAGTCCTGCATGGTGTTGGGCTGTGAGCACAACCCCCATCTGTGGACGTCGGGCCCTCATACCACCCTCATGGAGTCGGTTTCTAACCGTTTGTGCACACACATGCACATTTGTGGCCTGCTGGAGGTCATTTTGCAGGGCTCTAGCAGTGCTCCTCCTGTTCCTCCTTGCACAAAGGCGTAAGTAGCGGTCCTGCTGCTGGGTTGTTGGCCTCCTATGGCCCCCTCCACGTCTCCTGGTGTACTGGCCTGTCTCCTGGTAGCGCCTCCAGCCTCTGGACAATACGCTAACAGACACAGCAAACCTTCTTCCCACAGCTCGCATTGATGTGCCATCCTGGATGAGCTGCACTATCTGAGCAACTTCTGTGGGTTTGTTGAGTCCGTCTCATGCTACCACGAGTGTGAAAGCACAACCAACATTCAAAAGTGACCAAAACATCAGCCAGAAAGCATTGGTACTGAGATGTGGTCTGTGGTCCCCACCTGCAGAACCACTCCTTTATTGAGGGTGTCTTGATAATTGCCAATAATTTCCATCTATTGTCTATTCCATTTGCACAACAGCATGTGAAATTGATTGTCAATCAGTGTTGCTTCCTAAGTGGACAGTTTGATTTCTCAGAAGTTTGATTTACTTGGAGTTATATTCTGTTGTTTAAGTGTTCCCTTTATTTTTTTGAGCAGTTCATATATATGCACATCAAAATACACACACATGGCAACTGGCTCCTGTTCACATTTGCTTCATTCTGTTAGGTCATGCTGGTCAGATTTTTTTTTGTAGCAACCCCTTTAAGCAGTGACAAATTAATTGCTCATATATCGCTGTAATTTTTACAGAGGAGGTTGTTATGTGACACCTCCATTACCGTTATGGTTCTGTGATTTATAACTCACCCTTTGAGTAGCATAAAGAGGATATGTTGATGGGAGCTAATATATTCCACTGTGGGAGAGCGCGTGCCAATCTGTCTTCTCAAAATATTGTTGAATATCTGGGAGACATCCTTCTTGCCCTGCAACGTGTATTATTAATTATTAGATGTCACCGACAGGTGGAGGGATATAAAATGCAGAAGAAAAGTTTACATTGAAAAAAAGACCATAGCAAAAGCACAAACATCAATGTGATTTGTTCGTTTTTCTGTAGGCTAGGTCTAAATAGTAATCTGCACAACGTGAGATAATAATGGCTCATAGTAACTGCAACCTGCTGTCACACCAAGACAATTACTCAAGAGTAATACCAGAGGGATGATGCAAAGCAGATTGAAGAAAAGATGCTCTTGCGCTGTCATTTTATGGAAAATTACAGTGAAACCTCCACCACTCAAAACTGGGGTCACAAATGGTCTTCAAAGGGTCCTCTCAAAGAAAAGGTAAATTTACAAAATAAAAAAAGAAAATCAGTTCTTCTCAAACATGGTCTTTTGGAGAACTTTTGCTGAAATAAAACGGAGAAGTCCTATGTAAATAATCAATAAAATCAGGCTGTTGGCACTTTTGCTGTCTTACTAAAAACGGACATACTGGAGGCACTTCATAGCCCCCTCAACAAAAGTCTCGGATTCTTATTACTCCCTTTATTCAAATTGTCTGACATATAAAAGGCATAATATTGACCCTAGCTGAATTTGCACAAAAGTTCAGCAACTTTTGTGGACTTTGCGCCAAATTTGTCAAAATGATGCACAATATTTGATGAATTTGGCACAAATTAAAAGTTGCCCCTTTTCCGTTCTTTTGTGCCTTTATAGATTATGTTCACACAGTTTTTTTTAAAGGTGTCCAAAAATGATGAGATTTTCAAACAGAAACCTCTGGGAAACGCCTCTTTTTTTTTGCGGGGGTTTTTTTTTCATAAAGTGGTCTTGAAGGTTTTCTTTTTCGAGAAGCATTTTTTTGCAGCCTTTTGATTTGATAGTGCCTAATCTGGACTGGATTCCAACAAAATCCATTTCAGGGAAGTGAAGGGCACTTTTTTTTCCCCCACCAGGCGTTTTTCAAAAACATCTTAAGAAAAAGCAAAAAAACCCAAAAAGGACAAATAACCCCTCATATAAACAGTAAAGTGGAATTTCCAAAGAGATGAATAGGAAGACTTTTTCACGTGGTTTTGAAGAAAGTTTTGGAGGAGGATTTAGGAGTGGAGCGGCTCTAAAAACCCATCAAAAACTGTGTGAACAGTAAAGTAAAAAGCTTTCAATGAGCTCTGGGTATGAAGAAGTAATAATTAGTTGTATAAATGATACCTACCTCAAAGTCTATGAGGTGCAGATCAGCTATCAATGTCACTAATAGGCCACTGTTGTACAGTTCTTGTGCTAGCTGAGCCACGGTTTCTGTCTGGGGCTCTTTGTCTCCCGTACCACATAAAATTTCTTTTGTGGCTTGAAGTGACTTGGAAACCTCTTCAGAAGCCTGTTAGAAACAAAAAAAAAAAACACAAAACAAATTTAGCAAAAACACTAAATAAAATTTCAAGGCAAATATAAAAAAACTGGACTGTTGCTAAGGCCTCATTCAGACATCCAGGATTTCCGCAATGTACATGGACCTTTGTACATCAGTGTTTTGGATAGGATTTTCATCAGTGCTTGGTCAATGTGCCAGTTCTTACCATCAGTGATTGCATGTTTTTCTCAATATCGGACATGAAATCAGAATAAACCTTTCCCACCTTAGGTCAATTAGGATTACCATCATTTTTAATATTTGCAAAATGCCAGAATAATGAGAGAAAATGTTTTAAGGCATTGTTATTACTTACTTCAAAGTCAAAAGTTTACATACATTTCATTAGTATTTGGTACCATTACCCTTAAACTGAATGACTTGGGTCAAACATTTGGGATATCCTTCCACAAGCTTCTCACAATAGTTGGTTGGAGTTTGGGCCCATTCCTCCTGACAAAACTGGTGTAACTGATCCAGGTTTGTAGGTTGCCTTGCTCGCACCTGTCTTTCCAGCTTTGTCCATATATTTTCAATAGGATTGAGATCAGGGCTTTGTGATGGCCACTTCAAAACATTGACTTTGTTATCCTTAAGCCACTTTGTTACCATTTTGGCAGTATGCTTCGGGTCATTGTCCATTTGGAAGACCCATTTCTGCCCAAGCTTTAACTTCCTGGCTGATGTCTTGAGATGTTGCTTCAGTATTGCACATAATCTTCTTTTCTCAAGGTCTTTAGCTTTTGTCCTTGGGTTGATATGCACATGTTGGACCAAAGCACGTTCATCTCTGGGACACGGAACCAGTCTCCTTCCTGAGCGGTATGATGGCTGGACATTCCCATCTTGTTTGTACTTGTGTATAATTGTTTGTACAGATGAATGAGGCACCTTCAGGTATCTTGAAATTGTACCCAAGGATGAGCCAGACTTGTGTCCACAATTCTCTTCCTGATATCTTGGCTGATTTCTTTAGAATGTCCCATGATGCTACACAAAGAAGCAGTGTGTTTCAGGTGTGCAATAAAATACATCCACAGGTGTGTCTCTAATTAACTCAGATGTTGCCAAAAAAACTATCAGAAGCTTCCAAACACATGACATCATCATATGGGCAGTCCGGAATTGTTAGTGTCCAACATTTGTAACCAATGTGCCAATATTCCCCACCAACCTTCCAAAGGAAAAAGTTATTCAATATCCCCAGGATTGGGGACAACATGCTGATAACTTGTCGGAGTTCAAGACCCCACCGATCTTAGGATCGTAAGTGTCCCAGTGGTCGGAGGAACTCTAATGACCAGCAAGTTATGCCCTATACTATGGGCCCATGTCCATGGATAGGGAAGAACTTGTTATTTTGGGAATAACCCTTTAAATACAAATGTAAATCTCATGACATATTAGATCTTACTTTCTCTGTCTTCTTGTCCTGCTTCTCTAATAAGGCCATATTCTCCTTCAGAGTTTTCACAATTTCTGCAGGATTCTTGTGTGATTTGCTGAACAATGGCATTTTCTTCATTTTTCGTGCTTTGTATCAACGTAATAGTATCCTTAAAAGGAAGACAAAACATATTATTAAGCCACACTGTGGAAAAAATGCTAGTTTTACATACAATAACTAATATATATGCCCATATCTGTATGTAGCAATAAATATATACCACATTAGAGGGGTCAAAAAAGTACATGTAAAATGTAATGCTATTACACCAATATATATTGGCAAGTACATTTTTATATCTGTACCACAAGATGCATGAAAAGCAGCCAAGAATAGACACTGACACATTGAAAAAAATACAGGAATATTACAAATATTCTAACTATTAAACAAAATAACTGAGTTTTGCTGCACTCGGGACTGATAACATATGACATTTTGATAATATGTAAATGGTAAGAAAACTGAAGCAAAGAAGTGGAAAGTGCTCCATGTACTCCGTAACATGAATATATAAATGACATTACGCCAAATGGAAGCAGATTACAGTCACATGGGTGCAATTATAGAACCATTGCAAAAGCTCTATAGCCAAATATTGCCTCTATTCAGCAGAACCAGTTAATGGATTTATATTAGGTTCAATTTTTATGAAAGACTAATTTACAATGGGAAACTGACTATTAGGAATGACCGTCAGTACATTTACAATCCATGATAAAAAAAGGAGGGTTGATCTCATTGAACCTTAATAGGCAAAATGAAGCAAGTGCCTGCGTTGTACAGTCATGTACCACAGGTTCCAGCTAAGTAAGGGTACGGTCACACAGTTTTTTATGTAGATTTTTCTTGCTGAAAAATCCATGTAAAAAAATACCAAATCGCTGTACAAACTAATTTTTGACACTTTTTTTTAATATATTGTGGCATTTTTTTCTGCTGCAGATAATTCAGAAGTCAAAATTTGGCCTTTACCCCCCCCCCCAAAGTAGAAATATCTGAAAAATTAACAAGTTGCTTCTTTCTTCATGTGGAAAAATTAAGCAGTACGATGTGCACTATAGGTGTTTTCGTTGAAACTAACAGGAAGCTTATTCAGAGAATATTTGAAGAGGTTTTTTCATTTGAGGCAGAATCTGCTACAAAGTCAATGTAAAAAAAAAAAAAAAAAAAAATCAGTGTGAACATACCTGTGGGCTTTTTGATGTGGATTTTGAATGGTATGATTTGGCATATATTTTTCTGGCTGAAAAATCCCTGTAAAAAAAAAAAAAAAAAAAAAAATCTGGGGTCTTTTTTACATTTATTTTTTTCTTTGTATATCAGGCGTAATTTTTTTCTGCTGCTATTAATTCAGTAGTCAAATTTGGAGTATTTTTACCTAAGAAGAATTGACACGCTGGTTCTTTTTTTTCACGTGGTTAAAAAAAAAAAAAACAGCATCGTGTGCAGTAGAAGAAGCGAGTTTTCCCATTGAAATGAGGTCAAAAACTATTTGAAGTGGTTTTTGGGGTGGAAGAGAGAAGTACATTTCCTGCTGTGCAGGTACATTGTGAAGTCTAGGGACCCATCTGAGCGAGGTCACCTTGTGGTGACAGATGGGCTCAAACAATTGACATTAAATTTGCACTAAGAACATCCAAAAAGGTATAGCAAGTATAGTAGCAATGCAATTTAAAAGAATCAAAATATTCCATGTTTGTATAAATCTTTGTGCCCCGAGGCTGCTGCTTTTCCTTTGTGTATGTCTACCTATACAGAAAAGAGGTAAAAATTGGACTGATACTCCAGCAAGAGCAAAAAGTGACAGCTATCAGCATATAGTACAAAAAAATCCTGTTCGGACAATGCAACTAAAAGTAAAATAAAAATAAAAAATAAAAAAAAACAGCTGGCGGTTTTCAGGCTTTGCTGCACTGGACTATAAAGTAACGTCAGCTTTATTACCAGTCAGCTGAAAACAAAAATCAATACACAGAATAGTCATAAAAATAAGCCAGGAAAAACAATGAATGCAGTGTCAATAGAAACTGATACCCTGCCCAGTCAGTCACATGGGATGGATGACAAAAACCAAAGCCACAAACACATGTCACTCCGGCTGACGACAGATCACCCTTTCAGGGCGTATAGCCACAGTGACTGTCCCGGCACGAGACTGAGAACGTGCCCCCGCAATAAGCATCACTTCTGTTGTAGTGCAATGACCAGACGTACCACGCTGTGCATGGAAAATGAGCATTTGCAATAACACTTCTACTTTCCATTTGTACCCACTCAAAGGCAAGTCTTATCTCTCCGAACCTGGCAGTCTCATATTTTACAAAGAGTGGGAACGCTTGGAAACATCGGAGCTGCTCCGGAAGAATACTTCTTTTTGATAATTATTGTAGTCGAACAAAAAGATTTGTGCTTCTCTAGTCCAGCGTCGTCTAGTCTGGTCCTCCGAAGCAGACAGAGTAGTCATCACTTTTGATAACGGCATCGTCAAAGGCGCTTGCACTTACTAGACAATATCATGATGCTGCGTTGCGACACACATCATAAAGTTGCATGAGACCTAGTGGCTGGGACTCACACAATACCGTGATGGCACAGGGCCTAGTAAGCACCAGAGGCTCCCAGGATGCCAGCCACAGATTGCCCTGCTTCGGCAGCCACTGAGGACAGGACGCCAAACCAGGGTAGCACAGTTATTTTCTTTTTGCTTAACCCTATTGCTAATATAAGAAAAAAGGCCACAATCAGCTAAAATTAATAAATAAAAAATCTCTAAGATACTCAGATGTCTATATCCCATACTACAAACCTTAAAGGGGTTGATCACAACATAACTTTTCAATCATGCAGTAATTTGACAACTATACATGTTGTAGGGATTCACTCACTCGTAGGCATTAGGTAACATTCACACAGACAATGCGGTTTTGGTCCAAACAGGTGCAGTTTTATTGCTTTCATAAAACTCCAAGGAATTCAAAAACCAAAAACAGCCCCTTCTAGGCACAAAGGTATCACAGCAAATAAACGGTTCATTTAGCAGGCACATCTTTGTTCGGGTGATCCCGAACAGATTACAGTCATTTCTCCTGGAGAAAACTTCATACACAGAAGAGGCATGATCCCACCAGTTGCGGTATCCCCTTCAGCCTGAGCTCCAACTGCTCCAAGAGCTAAAAGGAAGTATTCAACTCCGTACACAGTTCACACTGAAAAGGCTGTAACTTCCTCCCAGTTCTCTGCAGTTCCAACACACAGACTGCTCTGCTTTCCTAGCTGACCCATGCAGTCTCCATTCAGAGAGACTCTGCACGTCTCTCTCACAGCTACAGCTCACATTTTGGCAGGTCACTCACAAGCAGCACACTCGACTCTTCTCAACATTCAGCAGACTGACACACCTAGTGACCACAGGCCCTGGTTCATAGTCAAAATTGGGAAGTTGCATCTAATCAAGACCTGCAGTGCTAAAATTTAACCATGTCCTACCAGGTTTGCTACAATTTATATATTCACTATAGCTTCCCATGTATTATTGATGCCTGCAATGTTTTCATGTGATCACTGACTGCTCCAGTGTACTGCATCTTTCCTGGAGATGAAGGTAACCATATTATTTAGATAGCTGTTAACAGGCAGTTATCAGTCTGATTCTCTGGTACAAAGAATTAGCCATGTCCAAATTAAACATGCCTGATCGCTCTTTTGTCAGACATCTGCTGTTGAGTTGGCACATCCCTGTACACATACATAGGTGCCTGGTCCCAATTAAAGTGGCAAATTCAGATAATTTAAATTAATAATTTATGAGCACCATAAGATATTTCCAATGAGTAACATTTACATCTTCTAGCTTAGGTTTCCACCAGGGCTGTGGAGTCGGAGTCGTGGAGTCGGTGCTCATTTTGGTGGAGTCAGAGTCTGTATAAAATGGACCGACTCCGACTCCTAAAATATATAGTAAATTGGGTACAGTAGTTCAATGCAGAATGTGCTGAATATTTTTTCATAGGAATTTGGGAAAGTTTGAAATGTCCTATAAATGGCTGTTCTATTCCTGATCTAAGGCTACATTCACACACAGCGTTTTTGCTGCGTTTTTTGAGGATACGTTTTTCAGCTGCAAAAGCAGATCAGCTTTTCAAAAAACCGCATCACCTGAAAGGTTTTTGAAATCATAGAAAATGTTTTCAATAGCAAAAGCAGATTAGAAAAACGCCGCACAAACTGACATGCTCATTCTTTGTGAGGATCAGTTTTTGAGCCCAAAAACGGATCCTCACAAAACGATGTGTCTGAATGTCATAACTTGAAACCCATTGACTTTGCTGGGATGCCCAGAGTCACTGCATTTTACTGCAAAAAACGGATCCGCAAAAACACTGTGTGTGAATCATTGCCGTAGCCAGCGAGGGGCAGGGGGGGCAGCTGCCCCCCCTAGAGGCAGGGGCACGCACCTATAAAAACTCACTTGTATGCTGCAGTGCTTCCGTCCTGCACCGGCTCCAGACTGCAGGGGGCAATCTCCCCTTCTCTGTACTGTCTTCTGCTGTCTTCACCAGAGAGAGGAGGGGGAGGGGTGCCTGCCCTGCACAGGATCTGATTCCTGGGCCCCGAGCTGGAGAAAGTGAAAGTACTACTGCTCATCTCCGTCACAGGAAGGTAACTAATGCTAATATTGTAGGTGATTATTATGTGCTCTCTGTACAATGTGTGAACTATATGAGCAATATGTGCAATGTGCTATTTGCTGTCTGTAGCTGTCATCTGTCTATCACACTATCTATCCCTCCATGTATTCATCTATCTATCCATCCCTCTATCTATCCATCCATCTATCCTTTCATTTATCCCTCTATCTATCCATCCATCCCTCTATCTATCCATCCTTTCATCTATCCCTCCAGCTATCCATCTATATGGCTATCTATCATCTATCTATCCATATATTTATCCATCCATCCATCCCTGTATCTATCTATCTATCTCTCCATCGCTCTATTAATCTATCTATTCCTCCATCTATCCATCTATCTATCCATCCTTTCATTGATCCCTTCATCTATCCATCCATATGGCTATCTATCATTTATCTATCCATATATTTATCCATCCATCCATCCATCCCTGTATCTATCTCTCTCTCCATCCCTCTATTTACCTATCCATCCCTCTATTAATCTATTTATTCCTCCATCTATCCCACTATCTATCTATCCGTCTCTCCATGACTATCTATCCATCCATTTATCCATATCTGTCTATCAATATCTTATCTGTACCAAAAAGAATGAAGCTCTGACTGAGGTAGCAGTTAGGATGAGTGGCCTACAGGAGGACTGCCAGGAGCAAGAGGACTTGGGTCTTGACAGTGCTACTGCTGCCATATCTTCATCCTCATCAGATGAGGAGTTTGACTTTGACAAGTATTTGGATGACATGGAGCAGGCAAAGCGTTGCCGCAAGGAAAAAGATTTCACTCCGTCTTCTATAGCAAGCAGATTGACCATATTTCAGCAAAATGTTTCACTTGCTCTCAAAGAAATAGAAAAATTCAACCGTTCATCAAAATTGACTGTGCATGAGGCAATTCCTTTATACCCGGATATTGTTAGAGATGTTGCCCATGTGGTTACGGCTACACACAATATATATGTAATCGATATTACATAGTGTATTACATATTTACATTTTATTATAGTTTTTTGTGTTCTAAAATTGTATGCCAATAAATATGTTCTATCTAAATATCTTGATTATTGTATCATAAAAATGATTAAATGTCTGATGTTCACATTGTACTACAATACATTTTTCACTTAAATATAAGCAATATATGTGGGAGTCGGAGTCGTGGAGTCTGAGTCGGTGTAAGGGAAATTGAGGAGTCGGAGTCACAGGTTTGGCATACCGATTCTACAGCCCTGGTTTCCACACCGCTATGGACACAAATGCTGTTGTACAGGTCACGTTGTACACCCTCTACTATGCCTTTTCCTGTACTGCTCTTCAGTTGTCAGGTTATGCTGCATTTTTTCAAACCACTCAATGAGTGATTGGAATGTGTTTTGTCGTCTTCATGAAGATTTTTTGTGGTTTTGTCCAATGACTGATGGGGGAAAAAAATTATGTACTGTATTTATCGGCCTATAAGACGCACTCCCCCCCCCCCCCCCAAATTTGGGAGGAAAATGGGGGTGCATCTTAGGTCCAAATGTAGATAGTTGTCTACCTGATAGTTGCGGTGGTGGTGGAGCGGGATCGCAGGTCCCTCTGTTCCCTCCCTCCTTCAGGAACTCGGCAGTGGCGGCAGCAGAAGAGGTGAGATGCTGTGGGCTGGTGTCTGGCTGGGGGCCGGTGTGCGTGGCGATCTTCCTGAAGCTGTGATCTACAAGAAAATGGCCGACCGAGCTGGATCATGCGCAGACTTGTAGCTTGGGCGGCCATTTTCTGTAGATCACAGCTTCAGGAAGATTGCAGCGCACACCGGAAAGCCACACACGCAGTTCTGCCACGCCGGTCACTGGTCCGCAGCCAGACACTGGCCTCGGACCCCAGCCAGGCCTCGGCACGCAGACAGACGCCGGCCCCCATCCAGACACCGGCCCTCAGTCAGGCCCTGGCACGAAGCCAGACATCGGCCTCCATCCAGACACCAGCCCCCGACACTGGGCCCAGGGGCCCCAGCCAGGCCCCCCAGCCAGGCCCAGGGCCTCAGCCAGGCCTAAGGCCCCTACAGCCAGACACTGGGCCTCCGCCAGGCCCAAGGCCCCCACAGCCAGAAACTGGGCCTCAGCCATCTCACCACTTCTGCTGCAGCTACCAGGTTCCTGAGGGAGGGAACGGGGGGCTCTGTGATCCTGCTCCACCACAAAAGCAACTCCCCGCTGCTGGAGCACCGGTTTCCTGAAGGACCCTACCTCCTGTGACCCTCGCTCCACCGCCCCCCGGGTAAGATACCGTACCTATTCAGACTATAAGACGGACCCCAATCTTATAAAAAATATTTTTTTCCTATATTCCACCCCAAAATTTGAGGTGCGTCTTATGGTCCGGTGCGTCTTATAGTCCGAAAAATACGGTATATAGCACATATAAAAGTAACATTCGATTTCAATTCAGATCGTTCTGTGCGTGAAGAACATCATGTTAGCGGCAGCACATGTCCTGAGCAAGATGCTCTAAGAATGATGGTTTTTAAACTTAAAAATCATCTCACCAGACAAATGTGTGTTTTGCTCTCAGTAACACTTGTTCACGATTATCGGCTTTTCTAATTGGGCCTTGAAGGGAACTTGTCAGCTGATAATGCTGCCTACAGTATCAGCCACTGGTTGTGTGATCACAACCATATATGTATGTCTCTGAAATGCAGTGTCGTTTCAGAGAAAAATAGGCTTTCAATAGCAGCCAGAGACCGAGCTGCACTTTGCTCTAGTAGTACAGTCAGGTCCCAGGCAGATTCTCCCCCCCCCCCCCGCACTGACAATGACTGGCAAGCCTCTGCCTATACGCGCATGTAGGCAGAGGCTTGCCACTCACAGTCAGGGGGAAGAAGCAGCCGGGGACCCGCTTGTACGGCTAGTCAATTGTGCGGCTTGGTCCCCGGCGGCTATTAAAAGCATGTTTTTCTTTGAAACGCTGCAGTGTTTCTGAGACAAACATATATGGCTGTGATCACACAACCAGTGGCTGACCTATGCTGCCTACAGTTTGGGGTGCATGTATCAGCTCACAGGTTCCCTTTAAGAGACCATGTGTCTCTGCTAACCATGTCCTGGTCTGCATGGCAAAGCTAATGTCAGCTGTAAGAAATGTCAGTCTGTTTTCTGTGATCATGCTTAAAAGGGTTGTCCCAAGTTCAAATTGCAAAGTTCCTTGCAAAACAAGCACTTTGAAATGTCACATATTTTATTAAAAATAGAAGTTTCTTTTTATCAATTAACAAAATGCAAAGTGAGAACTCTAAATAAATATTTGGCAAGACCACCCTTTGTCTTCAAAACAGCAGCAAAGCATTAATTCTTCTAAGTACACTTGCGCACAGTTTTTAAAGGAACTCGACAGGGAGGTTGTTAAAAACATCTTGGAAAACTAACCACAGCTCTCCTGTTGTGGGCTTATGCAAATCTTACTGTCTCTCCCCAAACAGATTTGATGATGAAGAGATCAGGGCTCTGTAGGTGCCATATAATCATTTCCAGGACTCCTTGCTCTTCTTTACACTGAAGATAATTCTTAATAACATTGGCTGTACGTCTGGGGATTTGGCCTGCTGCAGAATAAATTTGGAGACAATCACATGCCTCTCTGATGGTTTATTGCACCTGCCTGCATTACTCAGCATTGAGGATACCATTATTTCTTTACCAAATCCCCTACTCCACTTGCTGAAATGCAGCTCCAAACTTGCAAGGAGCCTCCACCATGCTTTCCTCTTGCCTGCAGACACTCATTGTACCGCTCACCAGAACTTTGGCAAACAAAATGCCTTATGTTAAAGCCAAATATTTTTCATTTTCACTCATTAGTCCAGAACAGCTGCGGCAATTTTTCTGCACCCCAAACCCTATTTTTTATGTGGATAGTGGAGTCACTTGGTTGTTTCTATGCTGTTGACCTCAATTTTTTGATGAAGACCACTTCTGGCCAGACTTCTCCGAATAGTAGATGGATGTAGCTGGATGTTGCTGCCAGTTCTAAGCTGATGACATTGCTGGACATCTTCAGATTTCAAAGAGAATTAAACCCAATGTGCATTTCATCTGCTGCAATGTTTGCTTGGTAGACCACTGCGAGTATGGTCCTCAACGCTGCCCAATTTTTGCTGTGCTCAATGATGAGAAATGCAGGCAGATACTTATCCATTATGCAATGAACAATCAATGAGGCGTCTGATTGGCTCTAAATATATTCTGCAGTTGGTCAATGACCCCAAACATACAGCCAATGTAATGAAGAACCATCTTCAGTGTAAAGAAGAGCGTGGAGTCCAGGCAGTGATAATTTGGGACCATGTAAATTGGACATAGACATTAGAATTGTATCTACAAAGTTTGGGTATGGGAACCCACAGCTCTTTTATGTTTATTATTAGCATTATACCTATATCATAGGCAGCTGCCTAAAAGATGCAGCTCATATTCCTTATATTCTACATGTGAGCCAAGTCTAAGTACCGACAAGGGGGTAAATATTAGGGAAATATCCATCGCGGTTTCTGATCATTTCTGCCCTCTTCTCATCCATGTGATATGCAATAGATAAACATACAGTTACATATGGAGAGCAGAGACGGCAAAGCCTTCACATGAGCATTGTGCCTATAATACAGTCAGCCACACAGTGGAGCGCAATTATTCATCTGAAGAGCAAATTCTTCTCTAATGAAATCATCTGTATGCTTAATAAATAATGCCCAGCTAAATGGCGACATGGCAACAGAGAAAATACACGACACATTAAATGCAAACAGAGGATGTGATAATCACAGCTTGAGTTGGCAAACACAGCCCAAAACAATATGTCTGCCCAGCTCTCACCCTGGCATCGAGACACCATCATCAGATGCCTGGGTGCACAGAGCTTTTCACATCTGTGTTTATATATGGTGTTTCATTACCCAAACGTTTGTCGAATGATAAGCACAGTCATAAAAATGCAAAAGTAGTCTTTAGAGGCCAGACCACAAAACACATGGGTCTATCTGCTTTACATGTTTAGCCCCTTAAAGGGAATCCGTCAGCAGGTTTTTGCTATGTAATCCGAGGACAGCTTAATGTGGCAGCTGAGACACAGATTTCAGCAATGTGTCATTTATTAGGCTGTGTGCTGTTTCTATAGAATGAAGGTTTTATAACCAGGAGATTAATCGTTGCCCCCGTGAGCAGTTGTTCGATCACGTCCACTTCTGTGATAAGCAGATTGTTGTCAATAGACAACGTACATACAGAGCTGTGGTATGGGCAGAATTAGCTTTCTGGGCTCTCCTACATGCTACATCTAAGAATTCGGATTGTGTCACAGCTACTGCACACAGTAAACTAAGTGACACATCGCTAGAATCAGCATCTCTTTTCTACATTACAGTGCTCTCAGATGAGGTAGCAAAAATCTGCTGACAGATTCCCTTTAATGACCAAATCTGGAAAGGCCTTAATAACAAGTCATTTTTTTTTTCAGTTTTGCACATCCACATTAACATAGATGACCTGTCCATAGTTCATCAATATCAGATCGATTGGGGGTCCGAGTCATGGCACCCTGACTGAACAGATGTTTGCAGCATCAGTAGAGACTGGATGTAAACATATGGAATGGAACACCACCACTCCATCACACGGTCTTATTGACTGCTGCCGAAAACTGCAGATCTGCTCCTATTATTTTAATAGGCACATCGCCGCTCAGTGCACTACACCGCCACTCCGTTTACATCTGGCTACTGTAGGAGGTTATAACAGCTGATCTTCAGGCGCGCACCACTCCTCTGCTTCTCAACTTCCAATTTGCAGGGGGTGATGCACTCTTGAACATTGACAGTTTAGGCCAGAAGCATTGTCACACCTGCTGGTCTGAACCGAGCGCTCTCCCAGGCGGTTGTAGAGGCAGCTTTACCTCCGCAGCAGTGAGGTGTAGGTGGACTGAAGCCGGACAGATCCAGTGATGACGCCAACTTCAGAGCGGCGCCAGCAAGCTCCAAAACATAGAACTTGCTAACAATTAGCTTTCCTTCTTACAGAAGTAGCTGGCCACTCTGAGAGCGCAGGGTGGCTGGTAAGCTAGGCAATGAGCTGTACACTATAAAATTAAAAAAACACATTTTTAAAGCATTTTTACTTTGCAGCATTTTTTCTACACCTGCTTAAAATTTTTACAGTACTGCATATCAACATATAAGACAGTAACCGCTAAAAAACTTTAGAGCCCCAGAAGGTAGACCACCTTATGTAAAAATGTGTCATTTCAGTCATGGACAAAAGCTGGCCATGTCAGTACAATCACTGCAATTGTGAAGCCTCCGATGTGGTACCTCATTGAAACTTCCTTTTAACAGTCCTGCATTTGCCCCTGACAACCATTGCTCCACTTCAATGGAAACCCTGAGATGCAACATCACAGAAAGCCAGAAGAAACCAGAAAGGTGTGATCCCTTGACTGGTATTGGTGGGGCAAACGGGCTGCAGAAGAGTGAAAGTGGAGGCCAACCACTTTAATATCCTGCTAATCAGTCCCATCTTTGGGCAGTGACAGGATGAAGCCCTGACTCCCGGCACTAAACAATCGCTTGTCCTGCCATACATCGCACAGCAGGGAGGTTTCTGCTGTAGCCAGTTGTCTTACAGCTATACACTGTACAATGAGGAGCAGGAGGACAAGGCTGAACTTCTGAGACAAGCAGAGATGATTTCATGAAACAAACAAAAAGAAAAATAGGATCAAAGATGAGGAGGAATCTCTGAGATATTTAGTTTCCTTTTTTGCGTGCTTTTTATGCTTTACTGTTCACTTAGGTGCATAAACATAGCATCCATTGCAGCCACAGGAAATCACTGACATCTTGTTATGACAAGTCGACATTTTTCAGCTGCGGTGGACTGGATCAGTATGCTCAGATACTACAGGAAACAGAGATATTATATTCTAATGTTTTACTAATAATAGTTGTTCTCTTAAAGGCAATGTTAAAATTAAAATGCCACTGTCACGAATTTCTATAAGGCACATTATAAGAAATTACCTAGAATGTCTGAGTGTTACCGAAAGCTGCACTCAGTGAGCGAGGGCGAGTGCGGGGTGTATGACAGTCATATAAATTGGCAGCAACGTAGCCTGAAATGTGCTCACCTGTCTAGATCTTGAGGGACATTTCACACATTCAGACTTTGGGGTCTATTCCGGTTCCCTTTAAATATCGTGCCCTAGGCATTATTCATGTCCAGTCTATGCCAAATGTTCTCATAGACTGGAAAACAAAGCTCTCAGCATACCAATAGCATGATCTGCAAACTATGCTATTCTTGCTGCCCACAAAGGCTTCCAGTGTATGTCCGCCCGGCCTGATTAACAAATACGTATGCAGAAAGCAAGTACATAGGGCATCCTTGAGGGATTAGCACAATTTTGGCCATACATATTATATAGCTACCAGACAAATGCTCATTCATTCACAATGCATGCTCAGCTGATGGAGTTTTCAATTCATTGTCAAGACCATTGGGGATCCCAGAGGTCGGATGCCACCGTTCAATAGGGAATGGTAAATCCTACAAACATGCAGGGCAACACTGTAAGGCCAGGTTCACACCAGTGTATATTTCATGGCCCATATAAGGAAAGCAATGCCCGTACTGACCGCGTGTCTCGTGACCCAAACTTACAGCCTCAGACACATACAAGGCAGTAATATAACCTAAAGATGGAAATGCAAAAAAATACAAACATTTAAAGAACATTCCACTGATTTGGAAGACCCACTGCCAGACTGGGCACTGCAGACAGTATATGTATCATTATAAAACAGCTTAGGATGGGAATACCACTTTACTGCACTGCTGCAAAAGTTTAAAAAATTCTATTTATGGTCATATTTATAGATGTACAACCCCTGGCAAAAATTATGGAATCACCGAGCTCGAAGGATGTTCATTCAGTTGTTTAATATTGTTGAAAAAAAAGCAGATCACAGACATGGCACAAAACTAAAGTCATTTCAAATGGCAACTTTAGGGCTTTAAGACACACTAAAAGAAATTAAGATTAAAAATGTGGTACTCAGTAACAATAATTTTTTTCAGACCAAGCAGAGGGAAAAAATTATGGAATCACTCAATTCTGAGGAAAAAAATTATGGAATCACCCTGTAAATTTTCATTTCCAAAACTAACACCTGCATCAAATTAGATCTGCTCGTTAGTCTGCATCTAAAAAGGAGTGATCACACCTTGGAGAGCTGTTGCACCAAGTGGACTGACATGAATCATGGCTCCAACAGGAGAGATGTCAATTGAAACAAAGGAGAGGATTATCAAACTCTTAAAAGAAGGTAAATCATCACACAATGTTGCAAAAGATGTTGGTTGTTAACAGTCAGCTGTGTCTAAAATCTGGACCAAATACAAACAACATGGGAAGGTTGTTAAAGGCAAACATACTGGTAGACCAAGGAAGACATCAAAGAGTCAAGACCGGAAACTTAAAGCAATATGTCTCCAAAACAGGAAATGCACAACAAAACAAATGAACGAATGGGAGGAAACTGGAGTCAATGTCTGTGACCAAACTGTAAGAAACCGCCTAAAGGAAATGGGATTTACATACAGAAAAGCTAAACATAAGCCATCATTAACACCTACACAGAAAAAAACAAGGTTACAATGGGCTAAGGAAAAGCAATCGTGGACTGTGGATGACTGGATGAAAGTCATATTCAGTGATGAATCGCGAATCTGCATTGGGCAAGGTGATGATGCTAGAACTTTTGTTTGGTGCCGTTCCAATGAGATTTATAAAGATGACTGCATGAAGAGAACATGCAAATTTCCACAGACATTGATAATATGGGGCCGCATGTCAGGTAAAGGCACTGGGGAGATGGATGTCATTACATCTTCAATAAATGCCCAAGTTTACATTGATATTTTGGACAGTTTTCTTATCCCATCAATCATCAATTGAAAGTATGTTTGGGGATGATGACATTTTTTAAGATGATAATGCATCCTGCCATAGAGCAAAAACTGTGAAAACATTCCTTGAAAGAAGACACATAAGGTCAATGTCATGGCCTGCAAATAGTCCGGATCTCAATCCAATTGAAAATCTTTGGTGGAAGTTGAAGAAAATGGTCCATGACAAGGCTCCAACCTGCAAAGCTGATCTGGCAACAGCAATCAGAGAAAGTTGGAGCCAGGTTGATGAAGACTACTGTTTGTCACTCATTAAGTCCATGCATCAGAGACTGCAAGCTGTTATTAAAGCCAGAGGTGGTGCAACAAAATACTAGTGATGTATTGGAGTGTTCTTTTGTGTGTTTGTTTTTCATGATTCCATAATTTTTTCCTCAGAATTGAGTGATTCCATAATTTTTTCTCTCTGCTTGGTCTGAAAAAAATTACCCTTACTGAGTACCACATTTTTAATCTTGATTTCTTTTAGTGTTTCTTAAAGCCCTAAAGTTGCCATTTTAAATGACTTTAATGTTGTTGAAAAAAAGCAGATTACAGACATGGCACAAAACTAAACAACTGAATGAACATCCTCCCGAGCCCGGAGATTTCATAATTTTTGCCAGGGGTTGTATATGCTTATAGTCACATACAGTACCTGGATAAATGCCCAAATATTTGTCCAGATAACAACATACGTTGCCCATACAAATAGTTCACTTAGTGACTATTAAGTAGTAACAATGCCGTGCCGATGTTGCACCTACCATGTGCAGGAGAGTTTTGCTGCTCTGTGGTCTGTAAACAGTTCATTAGTAATGTCTCACTGATATTACTAGTTGCACTATGAAGACATTATAAAGTTCTGTTGTCATCTCCAGGATTAAGCAGTGTAGGAGAAGTAACCCCCAGCACAGTGCGAGAAATCCTGCAACAAAGCCTGAAGGCTCCACAAATGCCTAAATTAATATAATTATTTTCCCAGCCAACTGTGCTTGGAATATTTATATGAGATACTGGATATTGTCGCCGGATAACATTGAATAACACGATTATTTCCCAGTTCATCTCTCCTTTCACTTCTACGAGTGCCAAGTAGGGAGTGTATGCACTGATAACACAACTGTAGTTTTAGTCCATAGTCCTTGAATGCGAAAAGATGCAATTTACAACTTCCTCATGAATAGGAGAAAACAATCACAATAAATCATAGTGAAAAGCCGTGGATAAAATCCTGAATCAAGAAAATACAAAACAAGGCCAAAGCACGGTATTATTCAGACAACGCAGTTTTAATAAGTTTGAGCCAGAAGGTGTTTCGTTTCCAGCCTAAAGGATACTTAGACCTCATTGGTTCCACTGGTACTGGAAACAAAAAAGGAGAGTGATCCGATGGGGCATATTCAATATTTGTTAAAAATGGGGCCATAAGGGAATTACAAAGGATCAAATCAATTTGTGACAGAGATTAATATATTGAGGAGGCACAGGAGAAAGCCCTTAGGTCAGGGGCTCTTTTCCTCCAGATATCTATCCAGCCCAGCTCATTCATAAGGCGGCCAAAAGAAGATAAATTGTTATCTCCCGCCGGGTACTTATCCTTGAAAGGGTTGCAGACATTGTCATAGTCACCCATAAGTATGAGTGGTATACAGTGGGTGCGTTAAGTATTCAGACCCCTTTAGATTTTTCACTCTTTCTTTCATTGCAGTCATTTGGTAAATTCTAAAAAGTTCATTTTTTTCTCATTAATGTACACTCTGCACCCCATGTTGACTGAAAAAACAGATGTAGAAATTTTTGCAAATTTATTAAAAAGAAAAACTGAAATATCACATGGTCATAAGTATTCAGACCCTTTGCTCAGTATTGAGCAGAAGCACCCTTTTGAGCTAGTACATCCATGAGTCTTGTTGGGAATGATGTAACAAGTTTTTCACACCTGGATTTGGGGATCCTCTGCCATTCTTCCTTGCAGATCCTCTCCAGTTCCGTCAGGTTGGATGGTGAATGTTGGTGGACAGCCATTTTCAGGTCTCTCCAGAGATGTTCAATTAGGTTTAGGTCAGGGCTCTGGCTGGGCCAGTCAAGAATGGTCACAGAGTTGTTCTGAAGCCACTCCTTTGTTATTTTAGCTGTGTGTTTAGGGTCATTGTCTTGTTGGAAGGTGAACCTTCGGCCAAGTCTGAGGTCCAGCACTCTGGAAGAGGTTTTCATCCAGGATATCTCTGTACTTGGTAGCATTCATGTTCCTTCAATTGCAACCAGTTGTCCTATCCCTGGAGCTGAAAAAAAACAACCCATAACATGATGCTGTCACCACGTTTCACTGTTGGGATTGTATTGGGCAGGTGATGAGCAGTGCCTGGTTTTCTCCACACATACCGCTTAGAATTAGCTCCAAAAAGTTTTATCTTTGTCTCATGAGACCAGGGAATCTTATTTCTCATATTCTGGGAGTCCTTCATGTGTTTATGAGCAAACTCTATGCGGGCTTTCATATGTCTTGCACTGAGGAGAGGCTTCTGTCGGGCCACTCTGCCATAAAGGCCCGACTGGTGGAGGGCTGCAGTGATAGTTGACTTTGTGGAACTTTCTCCCACCTCTCTACTGCATCTCTGGAGCTCAGCCGCAGTGATCTTTGGGTTCTTCTTTACCTCTCTCACCAAGACTCTTCTCCCAAAATTGCTCAGTTTGGCTGGACAGGCAGGTCTAGGAAGACTTCTGGTGGTCCCAAACTTCTCCCATTTAAGGATTATGGAGGCCATTGTGCTCTTAGGAACCTTGAGTACTGCAGAAGTTGTTTTGTAACCTTGGCCAGATCTGTGCCCTGTCACAATTCTGTCTCTGAGCTCCTTCGGCAGTTCCTTTGAGCTCATGATTCTCATTTGGTCTGACATGCACTGTGAGCGGTGAGGTCTTATATAGACAGGTGTGTGCCTTTCCAAATCAAGTCCTATCAGTTTAATTAAACACAGCTGGACTCCAATGAAGGAGTAGAACCATCTCAAGGAGGATCACAAGGAAATGGACAGCATGTGACTTAAATATGAGTGTCTGAGGAAAGGGTCTGAATACTTATGACCATGTGATATTTCAGTTTTTATATTTTAATAAATTTGCAAAAAATTTTACATTTCTGTTTTTTTTTCAGTCAAGATGGGGTGCAGAGTGTACTTTAATTAGAAATAAAAAATGAACTTTTTAGAATTTACCAAATGACTGCAATGAAACAAAGTGAAAAATTTAAAGGGGCCTGAATACTTTCCGTACCCACTGTATCTGGCCAATTTGCAAGTTTTACAAGGATTTGTTTTAGCGGGATATTTGAATAAGGGGAAGAATATACATGTACACTTAACCCCCACAAACCTGCAATCGCCATCTCTAGAAGAGTCTGTGCATTTAAAGGGAATATTTTTATGCAAGAAAAGACTAAGTCATGAGGCATAATTAGAATACACAGAATGTACACTATATCCCATCCAAGACCTGTGTAGTAAATTGAAGGATTCTCTGGTGATATGCATTTCCTACAGCCCTATAATTGCAGGGTTACGTTTCTGAAGATATTAAAATATCTTTTGGAACTATCTTTTAAGCTATCGATATTACATGACAAGAATTTTACTGTTAGATCCATTTTCTCATATTAGAGATCATTATCAGAATTCTAGACAATACTGCAAATAGCAGGGTAAGTTCCTTTACAATAAACCTAAAACTACTACCTGTGTACACCAAGAGAACCCCTCCCCTATTCCCACCCCAAGAACAACACTCTCCCTTCCCAAACTGACGTAAACCTGAACTTACTCATAAGGGATGGGGTACCAGAACATATAGTACCATCTGTTATGCTCTCTTAGTCTATGTGCCCATGACGCGGAAATGCTCTGGATTTTTTCCTGAGCGTTTCTGCATCTCCCTGGCAGAAAAAACACATGCGGATTGTACATGCGGATTGTACATGTGTTTTCCTGCCAGGGACATGCGGATGTCAAGCGTTCTTCACATGCATTTCCGCATGCGGATTGACAAGCGCTTTCCAGGCGATTTTAGCATCACTTGGAAAGTGCTTGACAACTTGGTCACACTATATAAATCCATGCAAACGACATGGATTTATATAGTGTGACCGTAAAGAATGGTAAAAAATAATAATAAAAAAATCTATACTTACCTTCTGATGGCCCCTGGAGTCTTGATTCGATGCGTCTCGGCTTGCTGGCAGCTTGCGTTGCACTGAAGGACCTACCGTCACATGACTAAATGACATCAGCGCAGGTCCTTCAGTCCACCCCGATCTGCCAGCAAGCGAAGACAAGCACACCGCGGGCCATCAGAAGGTAAATATAATATTTATTTTTTATTTTATTCTTTTTTTTTTTTTTTCACAGGTTCTATGGTACCCGTGTCCGGAGGAGAGTCTCCTCTCCTCCAGACCCGGGTACCATCCGCACATTGAAACGCATGGTATGCGCATCTACATATGCAGTGATGCGGAATCCAAGCGTTCCAATGCAAGTCAATGGCGGCGAAAACGCAGCACTTCCGCAAAATAATTGGTAGTGCTGCGTTTTTTTCCGCAATGATCATCCGCAGCGAAAATTTCCGCAGCATGTGCACAGCACATACGGATTATCATTGGGGAACATGGCAGGCCTTCTACCAAGAGTTTTTTTAAGCGTTTCTGCAGCGGAATTGCCGCTGCAAAAACGCTTAAAAAACGCATCGTGGGCACACAGCCTTACTGTAAGGTAGTGCACATTTCCCAAGTACTGGTGTTTCCAAAATAGAGCTCGCACATTATTACAGAGAAGAGTACAAAAACTGCACAGAAATTGAACCGCATATCTAGTACAGAAATTTCTAACTAGCAAAGAAAGACTGAGACCATCCGCAACCTCATCAGGAGCATGCCCAGGCGTTGTAGGGAGGTCATACAGGCACGTTGAGGCCACACACAATACTGAGCCTCATTTTGACTTGTTTTAAGGACATTACATCAAAGTTGGATCAGCCTGTAGTGTGTTTTTCCACTTTAATTTTGGGGGTAACTCCAAATCCAGGCCTCCATTGGTTAATAAATTTGATTTCCATTGATGATTTTTGTATGATTTTGATGTCAGCACATTCAGCTTTGTACAGAACAAAGTATTCAATGAGAATATTTCATTCATTCAGATCTAGGATGTGTTATTTGAGTGGTCCCTTTATTTTTTTGAGCAGTGTATTACGGGGGTAAGCAGCTGTGCTAAAATGGCACCAAAACTTCATCCCAGGGGGAAAAGTGGAGAGTGACCACCACACACTCAACGTTGCCTTCCACAGCCGAGATAGACGAGAATCATTTCCTCAGCAGCAATCTGTAATCTCCTGCTCCCATAGGCAGACCTCTTCACCAGACCGACACTTCATTGGTTGCAGTAGCAAGAATATGACGGAGCTAGGACCCAGTGGTGTCTCCCCTAACCGGCAGATTCTCCGGTCTCGTGACAAATTTCCAGACTTCGCAGCCAAGCCGCAGAGCCCGGAAGGTTCGGAACAGCTTTATTCTCGGTGGATCAGGTGAGTATTGCGAAGTGCCCGCACAACGGCCCCTCTTCACCTCATGCTGCGCCAAGTCACATCTCTAAGATGGCAGTTGTCCTCCCAGCAGCCGTGCGGCAGGCAGAAAGCCCCCAGGAGATGTTGGATCTTTCTTCACCTCCAGCAATTCTCTGTACCACAGGATCTCCTGACCCTGAGGCGATTTTCCACCAATGAGGAGTCCAATTAAAGCAGGATTTCTGGCAGATTTTAGCCAGGATTATAGGAGCTCTGCTCTGGTGCGACCTCTCGGCTCACAAGCATAACCATGCCCTCCCAAACCTTAGACAGGTCAAAAGAGATGTTACTAAAAAAGAGATCAAAGCAGGAGGAGCAAACATAGTAGTAATGTAACAGATGTGTTGTGCTTTCTCCGCCCATGAGGAGCGGTCCGCGCTTTTGTCAGAGGTAGATGGATCTTAATGCTGTCTGTAATTTGATTCCCTGGAAGTACTTAGCTTCTAAATGCACACAGGCACCTCTGGGTGTCAGAAAAAAATTTCCAGGAATTTTTTGTCCATTTCTCTGTAAACGTAAGTGCTCATAAGGAACCACGACTTAATACATCTGTTAATCTGAACATCCACAAATATCCGTATCTGCCTCTCTTCTGCTGAATAGTTTCATTGCCTTTGGCTCTTTTGGCTCAATATGTAGTTGGCAGATTAGTAATCATGCTGATATAACCCAACATGGGAATCTGGGAGCACTAAGCAGCTCTACATTCAAGCTTCTAAGCAATAAATATCACAATTTACCTGATTTGCCTATACATAAGCTCAGCACAACATTATAAAGACCCGTAAGGTAAAGATAGAACATTCACCCTTTCTGATCTGAGGAGTATTCAGTTTTCCTTGGTCAGATGTTTTTGAATTACTAATTGATCCTGTTTTAAAAGGCCCAAACTAAAAGTATATACTAAGCACATAGTCTTGTAGGGTATATATATGCCCTATAAAAGAGGCACCGGTGGTCCTAATTGCTACACCGTTCTGCAAAACCTAAAGTTTAATAAAAATAAAAAAAACTATTTAAGGTGCTTGGTGCGCCTGTGGGGTGGCAAAGAGTTTCAGTTCCACATTAACCCTCCCCCCCCCCCCACACACACACACGCACGTGATTGACAGCAGCGGCTTGCCTGGAGCGAGCACTGTCTGCTGCGAAGGCTCAGGCAGATCAGCAGTGTCAATCATCAATGGGGAAGGGCCATGCAAAAACATGGGAGAAAGTGCACTGAGCTTCTTGGCCGCACCAAGGATTCACCTAGCACCCCAATTTAAGGCAATTATGTTCTTCACAACTATGTGCTAGTGCAGTGGAAACATTTAGTCCATATATATATTATATACATGTTTCTTCACAAACCTTACTATAACATTTCTCTTTTGAAAATCCATCCCTCACCTCTCCGTCACGGTGGTTAAGTAGTCATCCTACCCCAGAAAAGGGCACAAGACTTTTATTTTGCTCACATATGAGAACCCCAGAGACTATGTAGAACAAGTATGACTTGTGAGCATGATGAGGGTTACATTACCGAAGAACTTCAGGGACAGGGAATCTGAAGGGACATGTGTTCATTTACTAGTTCGGACAAGAGGGACATTTTTAGGGGAAACACTGAGTGGTTCCAAGTGAGTGGTTTCTTGTTCTAAATGTAATGCACCTGGGAAAACTCCACAACATATAGCATTACATGAACTCCATTCATTAGAGCTAGGACGGCTATCATGTGGCTCATAACTACAGCATCTCTATGTCTAGGAACAGACGAACATAGATCATCAATGAATGCAGAGTTATGACCCTAATACAGCTTTATAATCTTGATATCAGTAAGCTCCCCTTAGTGGTGGCAGTGGATAGTCAGAATTTTAAATGGGGTTTCAGAGATTTTACAAAAACGTGCCTAAAAGTAGGTAATGTTCTAAAATAAAGAACTAGCCCTTACTTACTCATTGAAGACCCCTTTGAATCAGGGCTGTGGAGTCTGAGTCCCTTTTGGTGGAGTCAGAATAAAATGGACCGTTTGACTCCTCAAATATATAATAAATTGGGTACAGAAGTACAATGCAGGATGTGCTGTAAATGTTTTCATAAGAATTTGGGAAAGTTATGAAATGTCCTATAAATGTCTGTCCTGTTTCTGGTCTAAGGATCTCAGCTTTTAGTTGAGATGAATCTGTGCTGCACTTTATGTACTTGCTCAGTAGTGAGTCAGGGCTGTGGAGTCGGAGTCATGGAAGTGTCGGAGTCGTGGAGTCCAAGTCGGTGGTTTGGCTTTCCGACTCAACTCATACTACTATGATATCATCCCGACCATTATTCATGTGACCATTGCAGCCATCAATCACACAATGCACTGGTCATGTAAATAATGTATGTTATGTTATCACTTAAAAGGGTTGTCAAGGATTATAAAAACATTTCTGCTTGCTTTCAGAAACAGCGCCACCCTTACCATGGGTTGTGTGTGGCATTGCAGCTCAGCTTCATTCACTTCAAGGAGGCCGTTTTGCATTACCAAACACAACCAATAGTCAGGGACAGCACAGTTTCTTAAAGAAACCAACCATGTGCTTATAATTTTGAACAACCACTTTATGGACCAGTGGGGACTTCTGGGGGAACGCAATTTTAAACAGAGGGTTATTAGTGTTTTTTCTTTATAGATTTTTTTTTTTCCATCATTCCTAACATTTGTAAAACCTTTAAAACTTCCTTTAATAATTCAGCTAAAGTGCTGGTCCCAAGATTTGAATTCTAGCCTAGAGTACACAGGATAACTTCCTGATAGCTGGGGGTCCAACCGATCACGACGGGCCTAGTTGGATGGAGTGAATGTTGAGCATGCACACATCTGCTACATTCATGGCCCATGGGATTACCAGGGATAGCTGGGTGAAGTGCTCAACCATCTCTGGCAGCACCATTGATAATGAATGGAGCGGATGTGTGCTTGCTCAACCTCTGTCCTATTCAGACTCTTGTGATTGGGTGGACTCCAGTGATCAAGAAGTTCCCTCTATGGATAAGGAATAACTTCCTGATCACTGGAGTCTGATTGATCACGAGCAGCCTGCCTGAATGGAGCGGAGGTTGAGCATACACACATCTGCTCCATTCATTGTCAATGGGACTCCCAGATATAGCAGAGCGAAGTGCTCGGATATCCTCGGCAATCCCAAAGAAGATGAAAGTAGTGGAGGTGCACATGCTCAACCTCCACTCCACACAGAAGGGATTCTTTACAGCCCCTCAGTGGGGTCACAGAGACCAGGACCCCCAGCGATCAGGAAGTTATCCCCTATAGTACTTTAAACTCAATAGTCTAGGCATGATACTGTGATGTCAGTGAGTGGTAGGAAGGGGAAGCAGCAAGTGACATCAGGAAGATAGAAGGCTTTGTTCCCCTGATAAGCTTTTGGTGAGTTTTTGACCATCTCTGCACCCATTAAGGAAAATAGGTTACTTGCATTTTTTCAAAAATACGCAGAAACTCATTGTGTGAACGTAGCCTAACACAACCTGCTACTGTCGAGTAATCTTTTTTGGAGGTGTTATACTTTCATGCAAAACTGCATAAAGATGCCCAACACTTGAATGCATGGACGGCATTTTCAAAATATGCTATATGGGACTTAAATGGGATTTTTATTTTACAACTACGGGTTTTATTTGTGGAGGTTAAAAGTGTAAAAATTGACCTGAGTGAAAGGGTTTAAATCAACACAGATTTTTCTTTTGACCCATATAATCTAATATGCTTCCTCCAATTTCCTCGCTTTGAAGCAAGAAGTAACAAGACGTACTTCTCTGCTGGTGTGAAAAGGAGTGGGAAGGGGCACAGGAGATCGTGTGTGAAATGGTAATTGCTCTTCATAGTACGGTGTGAGCACCACAAGAACATCAAACTATTCACATGTGTCTAACAGATATGGAGCTCCGCTATAGCAGACAACATACCAAAAAATAGAATCACTTGTCCAAAATAGAAAAAATGACAGAAATATTCACAGATATTAAAAAGGACGTGTCGCTTGCCATAAATATGATTTTTTTACCTGGTGTAAATAGCGCTGTTCTCCTGAACCTGGCGTAGTTCTTCCTTTGTTCCTGTTCCTCTCCATTCCTGAGATATTACCTCCTCTTCCTTGTATGCAAATCAAGTCTTATTATCCAAGTGGGTGCAGTTCTCAACTCTTCTCTATGTATGTCTTCTTGAGAACTACGCCCATTTGGCCAAAAAGGCAATCTATATACAGAAAAGAGTGGGTCATATCTCATGGATGGAGAGGCACAGAAACAAAAGAAGAACAATGGCAGGTTCAAGAAAGCAGCGCCATTTACACCAGGTGTTAAAAATTACATATGACCGGTCAACTTTAACATTACAACAACTGCGCTGGGGAGAATTGTTAGATAGGTGTGGTGTCCCAATGTACCCAGTTGTATAGAGTGGCTTTCTGGGTGCCATAGGCTTAAAGCTGAGCGGCAGGACTGGCTATAGTTCACTGAACTGCCGGCTGGCCAGGAGCGCAGCAGGCCAAGGGAAAACCTGGGCATAGAATAAGGCCACACTGACACTGAAGCCATTCACTCTCGTTTTCATGCTACGTTTTTGCAGCAGATTTTTCAAGGGTAAAAAATGCCGGACTTTATCATATCAGCAAAGGGAATGAGATTTCTGAGATCTCATGCACTTTCTGCTTATTTATTCCTTGCAGATTTGAGCCATCAAAGCGTTTTTTTTCCAAGTCTGCAGCATGCCAATTCTTCAGCGTTTTTCACACATTCTAATGAATGGGAAAAAAGTGCAAGTCAAAACTCAATCAAAAACACACAGCTTTTACATAGCGGTTTTCCTGCAAACACTGTTTTTTGGTGCAGAAAAACCTGCACATATCCAAAGGACTGATTCTTACTGTACAAATATAAAAACAAATCCTACATTTTTTTTTCTTGGCAGGTGCCCCTGTAATGGAAAAATGAACGCTACTACAATTATAATAAAGTCATACTGATGCCAAACATATGACAGAAGGAAAAACTATTGAAATTTATGGGAACAACTTTGATATGTTTCTGTTATAATAAAATACTTTACATAGAGGCCAGACATGGTGAAATTATTTTACAAATATTGCAACTTTATAGCTAAAGTATTTATTTTGCATAAATGTCTAAAAGATGAGAGTCCCACCTCTAGGACCTGCACCTACAGCTCTGGCAAAAATTAAGAGACCACTGCAAAATTTTCAGTTTCTCTGATTTTTCTCTTTATAGGTATATTTTTGAGTAAAATGTACAGTACAGACCAAAAGTTTGGACACACCTTCTCATTTAAAAAGATTTTTCTGTGTTTTCATGACTATGAAAATTGTACATTCACACTAAAGGCATCAAAACTATGAATTAACACATGTGGAATTATATACTTAACAAAAAAGTGTGAAACAACTGAAAATATATCTTATATTCTAGGTTCTTCAAAGTAGCCACCTTTTGCTTTGATGACTGCTTTGCACACTCTTGGCATTCTCTTGATGAGCTTCAAGAGGTAGTCACCGGAAATGGTCTTCCAACAATCTTGAAGGAGTTCCCAGAGATGCTTAGCACTTGTTGGCCCTTTTGCCTTCACTCTGCGGTCCAGCTCACCCCAAACCATCTCGATTGGGTTCAGGTCTGGTGACTGTGGAGGCCAGGTCATCTGGCGTAGCACCCCATCACTCTCTTTCTTGGTCAAATAGCCCTTACACAGCCTGGAGGTGTGTTTGGGGGTCATTGTCCTGTTGAAAAATAAATGATGGTCCAACTAAATGCAAACCGGATGGAATAGCATGCCGCTGCAAGATGCTGTGGTAGCCATGATGGTTCAGTATGCCTTCAATTTTGAATAAATCCCCAACAGTGTCACCAGCAAAGCACCCCCACACCATTGCACCTCCTCCTCCATGCTTCACGGTGGGAACCAGGCATGTAGAGTCCATCCGTTCACCTTTTCTGCGTCGCACAAAGACACAGTGGTTGGAACCAAAGATCTCAGATTTGGACTCATCAGACCAAAGCACAGATTTCCACTGGTCTAATGTCCATTCCTTGTGTTCTTTAGCCCAAACAAGTCTCTTCTGCTTGTTGCCTGTCCTTAGCAGTGGTTTCCTAGCAGCTATTTTACCATGAAGGCCTGCTGCACAAAGTCTCCTCTTAACAGTTGTTGAAGAGATGTGTCTGCTGCTAGAACTCTGTGTGGCATTGACCTGGTCTCTAATCTGAGCTGCGATTTCTGAGGCTGGTGACTTGAAAAAAACTTATCCTCAGAAGCAGAGGTGACTCTTGGTCTTCCTTTCCTGGGGCGGTCCTCATGTGAGCCAGTTTCTTTGTAGCGCTTGATGGTTTTTGCAACTGCACTTGGGGACACTTTCAAAGTTTTCCCAAGTTTTTGCACTGACTGACCTTCATTTCTTAAAGTAATGATGGCCACTCGTTTTTCTTGCCATAATACAAATTCTAACAGTCTATTCAGTAGGACTATCAGCTGTGTATCCACCAGACTTCTGCACAACACAACCCCATTTATAAGGCAAGAAATACCACTTATTAAACCTGACAGGGCACACCTGTGAAGTGAAAACCATTTCCGGTGACTACCTCAAGAAGCTCATCAAGAGAATGCCAAGAGTGTGCAAAGCAGTCATCAAAGCAAAAGGTGGCTACTCTGAAGAACCTAGAATATAAGACATATTTTCAGTTGTTTCCCACTTTTTTGTTAAGTATATAATTCCACATGTGTTAATTCATAGTTTTGATGCCTTCAGTGTGAATGTACAATTTTCATAGTCATGAAAATACAGAAAAATCTTTAAATGAGAAGGTGTGTCCAAACTTTTGGTCTGTACTGTACATTGTTGTTTTAGTCTATAAACTACTGGCAACATGTCTCCGAAATTCAAAGCTAAAAATTTTGTAAAAATACTAAAAAAGAAACAGTGCTTTCAGACCTCAAATTACTCATGTTTTAACTGCGAAATCAATATTTGGCAATATTTGGTGGACTAACCATGATTTTTAATCACAGCTTTCATGCGTCTTGGCTGCTTTCCACCAGTTTTTCCATGCTTTTCAATAGAAAACTGTTCAGTGGTCTCTTAATTTTTGCCAGAGCTGTATATGGAGAATGAGGTCCTGCACCCTGCAAAGAATGATTTCTATGGGATTTGAGCACTGTGGGTATAACTAATAAAGGCAATAAGCGCCTTCAATTAGTCACGCAACATTTGTGACAGTCATTCTCTCTTTTTGTGCACCACCCTCTGTGGACCACTATTATGATACCATCTTGATTCAACATCAAGTTGTTCATATTGAGGATACATGAACATGAAATGGAAAAAATATTACCATATCGGCTCCAAACTGAATAGTTGCCCAGTGTCCTGGATTTCCAGAGCCTCGAGGGCCGAAAAAGGGTGTGGTATCTGTAAATGATGGGTGGCATGGGGGGTTCCAAGGAGGAACAGGGCCGGGACTTAAATTTCCCAAAAAAACGTTGGCAAAAGTGGGGATCAACCGAGTGTGCTCAGAAGTGGCCATAAAACATTTAGCACTTATCTTATGGAGAAGTGATTTTTGTTAGTGTGAAAAACCATTTAACAAAAACTAAAACTAGCAAACATTTCTAAGATGTCAGAATGGTGAAGTCAGTGGGTTCTAAACATCCTAAACATGTTATAACAATCTACTTGTTCATGTATAAGGTAAGAGCAAATTCTAATGCATACAAAGATTAAAAGGGAATCTGTCAGTAGGATCAACCCTTCTAAACAGTCTATATGGGCATGTAGGTCATAGGAAGCTGAATAAAATGATACCTTGATATCTGCGATCTGATGTCTTTTCCAGAGAAATCCACGTTTTTCTTACATGTACATGAGCTGATAAGATCAATGGGCCGGACACTGATCTCCCCGAGAAGCTGTCTACAGAGATTATTTTATATGAAAGAGGGAGTTACCAGTGTGAGACATGTAGTTCCGGAGAGCAGCTATTACATGTCTCACAATGGTAACTCCCCCTTTCATCTAAAATAATCTCTGTAGGCAGATTCTCAGTGAGATCAGTGTCTGGACCATAGATCTTAACTGCTCATTTGAATATTAAGTAAAAACTTGGATTTCCCAGGAATAAAACACTGGATCACAGATATTAAGGTAACATTTTATTCAGCTTCCTACCACCCATGTGCCAATACACATGGCTTATGTAGGTTGATCTCACTGACAGAATCACTTTAATGGCTTCCTAAGAACTTGGTTCAAATGTGTGTGTCGAACACAATAATGCTGTGAGTGACGAGAACCTCTGTACTGCGCTGTGGACTAAATTGGAGCTTCATTAATAACATGAGGCATTCAATCGTATAACTTATATAATATCACTATGATACAAATAAGCCATCATCACGGAGTAGATTCAGCTATATAGCCCCTGATCATAGAGGGTATGGAGAGCACAAGAAGCAGCCATGACTAGTCCTTGTCACGCTGCTGTTCACGTTCTATCACTGCGAAAATACTTTAAATATCTGGTTGCATAGCACACAGTACCTGTAAATGTCAGGAAATATTTACTAAGATATATTCGCAGCACTTCACACATGCTATATTCTAGCACAACACATGGCTTATACATAAGCAGTACTTACTGAGAAACCTCCAGGACAGTGCAGTCAGAGGGACACTTTATAGAGCAGCGATCAGACAGATTACATAGTCTCTATCCTGGTAATGTAAGAGCAGCAGGCATCCCCTGCACCTAATCGATGGCTTGCAGCAGTAAATTTCCACTCCAGGCTCCCAGTGCTCAGAGTCTCTCTTGTTGCATCGGATATAGGCGGTGCTGCTTCTGGTTGAACCAGCTCTCTGCTGAACTTAGCAGCTCATCACAGGAATGTGTGCAAGACAAAAGACAAAATAAGGCTTCTGCCAAAAGAATCCTATGAGGTTAAAGTCCCCGTCAGCACGCAGAGCGCTCCAGAAGTGTCCGCCTTACTGGCTACAGATCACCTCTCCTGGGAATGAATACCTAACATACTGAAGCCATTATATAAGGGAGGATGAGCAATACCTGAACACCACCGCCCCACTTATTTGCAGCATTTCTACTTCTCTCTTGCTGTGAACTTGGTTATAAAGTTGCAAGAAAAAAGATGTATAGTTACATGTCTGACTACTTTTCATGGCGTGCACACTCCTATTTTAGAAGTGAGCAGTTATGGTGCCTCCACATGTGAAATATTGATGCCGATTTTTCATTCACACAAAGGGATGCATTCATCAAGACTTATTTATTTATTATGCTTTTCTTGTATAGAGTCATCTTATTACGCAGTGCTTTGCAGACATTATCATCACTGTGCCCATTGGGGCTCACAATCTACATTCCCTATCAGTATGTCTTTGGAGTGTGGGAGGAAACCGGAGAACCCGGAGGAAACCCACACAAACATGGGGAGAACATACAAACTGCTTGCAGATGTTGTTCTTGGTGGGATTAGAACCCAGGACCCCAGTGCTGCAAGGCTGCAGTACTAATTACTGAGCCACCGTGCTGCCCTGGTATTTCGTGTGCCATTATTGATTAAGGATGCGCTGGAGTAAGATGCACCAAATTCATTAACAAGATTCATTTGTTGCATGTTTCAGCTGCCGAGAGCCATTGACAGAAATGTACTCGAGTCGTGGGCTGGATACACTCCTGGTATAATTTATGCCACTTAATTTGCATAAATAATAATGAATTCGTCGGGCTGCTCTAGACCATGCCTCCTCCCACTAAACTCAGCCCACTTTAAAAAGAAAAGTCTAGACTAGAGAAAACTATTTTAAAGAGAATATGTCTCTAGGTTTCTGCCACCTGAGAACAGCTTTATGCAGAGACAGAGACACCGATTCCAGTGAGGCGTCACTTACTCGGCTGCTTGCTGTAGTTTTCATAAAAGGACTGCTTTAATCAGCAAATTATCACTAGAGGACTAGTAAAGCTGCCGCTATGTCATCCTCTATAGTCATGAGTAGTGTTGAGCATTCCGATACTGAAATATCGGGTATTGGCCGATATTCGCGGTATCGGAATTCCGATACTTAATTCCGATACTTTTAGAATATCGAATACCGGAATCGGAAGTTCCCATAATGCCTGCGCTCTGCAGTGTCTCTGAAGGAGGACAAGCTGGATGGCAGCGCTCAGCTGCGATCCAGCCTGTCATCAGAATGCCATCCCAGCGTGGGAGAATTCTCCTGATTGTTTAAAAGCTGCCGGCTTTTAAACAATCACACAGCCCCATACTGCTTCCCCGCAGCCTCCCACCCCGATCCTCCGCTCCCCTCACCACCTCCCATCCCGATCGTAAGTTAGGACCGGGCGGGGAGCGCAGCACCAAGGAGCGGGGAGCGAAGGACCCGGGCGGGGAAGCCAGCAGTGAAAAGACTTCACCGCCGGCTTTCCCGTTCTGTGCTGCGCTTTCCCGCCGGTTATTTCAAATGAACAGCTGAGGTATCAGGTGATGCCGATCAGCTGTTCATTTGAAGTAGCCGCGGTGCCCTCAGAGGGTTCATGTGAGTTCATGCTTGACTGCATTGCATAAACTCACATGAACTTTCCCACGGCCGCACAGGTCAGCCTCACCTCCCAGACCCGTCATGATTAGTGTGTGTGGGTGTCTGTGCGATGTGTGCGCGGTGTCTGTGTGATGTCAGCGGGTGTGCGCGGTGTCTGTGCGATGTCTGCGTGCAGGCAAACATAGGCCGATGTGACACTACTACTCCCATCGGCCTATGTCTGTAACCCGTCCACTCGTGCCAGCAGGATCAGCTTGATGGGAGCAGTAGTTCCCATCAGCCTGATCCTGTTATTTAAACTGCCCCATGGTCCCCAATAAATTTTAAATACATGTCATTGGTGGCCAGTGGTTACCTACAATAAATTAGTTTATACATTACCTGTCCCCGCCGATCGGCACCTAAAATAAAGTAAAAAACAAAAAACTACACCTATACTCACCTAGACACCTAATTCCCTGAAGCCATTGATCTCCTGTAATAAAATATAAAATAATAAACCACAACCTTATCCTTACCCCTCCGTAGTAGTCCACGAGTGTCCCACGATGATCTCCAGTTTAGAGCTGCCACATAGAATGTGACCGCTCTGAACCGCTGCCGCCGCTAGAATGATGGGGCCGTAAAGCAGCCCCGTCATTGCATAAGTGGGTTCGCCGGAGTTCAGGCAGCGCTGCTCCGGTTAGCTGCTTTACGGCCCCGCTGTACCGTGAGAAATTCCCACGGTACAGGAGTGCCGTAAAGGAGGTCTCCGGAGCTGCGCTGCCTGAATGCACTCCGGTGACCTCAGTCAGTGGCTCCCGGCAGCTTGAGCTTACAGCAGCCATGCACAGCTGTCACCATCTCCAGATGTGACAGCTGTGCATGGGAGATCAGCGCAGGAACGTGGACAGGTAACTATTTTTTTTTAGTAAACTAAGAATTAAATAAAATGGTGTGTTTTATTTCAAATAAATTATTTTTTTCTGGGTGTAGTGTGTGTTTTTTATTTTTAACATTTTGTAGGTTAGTAATGGGGGTGTCTTATAGACGCCCATCATTACTAACCTGGGCTTCATGGCAGCTGGCGCTGACATGAACCCCACCACTATTACCCCCTGCCACCGCACCAGGGCAGTGTGGAAGAGCGAGGCTAAGTGCCAGAATTGGCGCATCCTATGGATGCGCCATTTCTGGGGCGGCTGACAGCTGGTGTTTCTAGCCTGGGAGGGGGCCAATATTCATGGCACCCTTCCTGGGCTATTAATATCAGCCCCCAGCTGTCTGCCTAGCCTTTGCTAGCTATTAAATTAGGGGGGACCCCACGTCATTTTTTTTTTTTGGGGGGGGTCCCCCATTTTAATAGCTAGTAAAGGCTAGGTATTCAGCTGGGGGCTGATATTAGTAGCCTGGGAAGCTCCGTGGGTATTACCCCCTTCCCAGGCTTCAAACATCTGCCCCAGCCATCTGCTTAACCTCCGCTAGAGACTAAAATTATGGGGGATCCCACGCCAATTTTTTTTTAAATAAATCCTTTATTTTAACACTAAATGACAAGTACAGTAATCAACACTGTCACTGTACTTCATATATATGTGACTGACATGTTTCTATCTATCTAATCTTTGTGTGATTCTCTATTCCTTCTATTCTAAATTGTCGGGTACCGCTGCTGAATTGCCGGCCGGCTTTTTTAAAGAGACGGTGCATGAAAACACTATTAGTTTTTTTTATAAATCCTTTACACTAAATGACAAGTACAGTAATCAACACTGTCACTGTACTTCATATATATGTGACTGACATGTTTCTAGCTACAGTTATATGAAAAAGTTTGGGCACCCCTATTAATCTTAAGCTTAATGTTTTATAAAAATTGGTGTTTTTGCAACAGCTATTTCAGTTTGATATATGTAATAACTGTTGGACACAGTAATGTTTCTGCCTTGAAATGAGGTTTATTGTACTAACAGAAAATGTGCAATCTGCATTCAAACAAAATTTGACAGTTGCATAAGTATGGGCACCCTTATCATTTTCTTGTTTTAAATACTCCTACCTACTTTTTACTGACTTACTAAAGCACTTTTTTTGGTTTTGTAATCTCATTGAGCTTTGAACTTCATAGCCAGGTGTATGCAATCATGAGAAAAGCTACTTAAAGTGGCCACTTGCAAGTTGTTCTCCTGTTTGAATCTCCTCTGAAGAGTGGCATCATGGGCTCCTCAAAACAACTGTCAAATGATCTGAAAACAAAGATTATTCAACATAGTTGTTCAGGGGAAGAATACAAAAAGCTGTCTCAGAGATTTAACCTGTCAGTTTCCACTGTGAGGAACATAGTAAGGAAATGGAAGAACATAGGAACAGTTCTTGTTAAGGCCAGAAGTGGCAGGCCAAGAAAAACATCAAAAAGGCAGAGAATAAGAATGGTGAGATCAGTCAAGGACAATCCTCAGACCACCTCCAGAGAGCTGCAGCATCAACTTGCTGCAGATGGTGTCACTGTGCATCGGTCAACTATACAACGCACTTTGCACAAGGAGAAGCTGTATGGGAGAGTGATGCGAAAGAAGCCGTTTCTGCAAGCATGCCACAAACAGAGTCGTCTGAGGTATGCAAAAGCACATTTTGAGAAGCCAATTTCTTTTTGGAAGAAGGTCCTGTGGACTGATGAAACCAAGATTGAGTTGTTTGGTCATACAAAAAGGCGTTATGCATGGCGGCAAAAAAACACAGCATTCCAAGAAAAACACTTGCTACCCACCGTAAAATTTGGTGGAGGTTCCATCATGCTTTGGGGCTGTGTGGCCAATGCCGGCACCGGGAATCTTGTTAAAGTTGAGGGACGCATGGATTCCACTCAGTATCAGCAGATTCTTGACAATAATGTTCAAGAATCAGTAATAAAGTTGAAGTTACACAGGGGATGGATCTTTCAGCAAGACAATGATCCAAAACACCGCTCCAAATCTACTCAGGCATTCATGCAGAGGAACAATTACAATGTTCTGGAATGGCCATCCCAGTCCCCAGACCTGAAAATCATTGAACATCTGTGGGATCATTTGAAGAGGGGTGTCCATGCTCGGCGACCATCAAACTTAACTGAACTGGAATTGTTTTGTAAAGAGGAATGGTCAAAAATACCTTCATCCAGGAACTCACTAAAAGCTACAGGAAGCGACTAGAGGCTGTTATTTTTGCAAAAGGAGGATCTACTAAATATTAATGTCACTTTTCTGGTGGGGTGCCCATACTTATGCACCTGTCAAATTTTGTTTGAATGCAGATTGCACATTTTCTGTTAGTACAATAAACCTTATTTCAAGGCAGAAACATTACTGTGTCCAACAGTTATTACATATATCAAACTGAAATAGCTGTTGCAAAAACACCAATTTTTATAAAACATTAAGCTTAAGATTAATAGGGGTGCCCAAACTTTTTCATATAACTGTATCTAATCTATGTGTGAAGCTCTAGTCTTTCTGTTTTAAATTGTTGGGTACCGCTGCTGAATTGCCGGCCGGCTTTTTTAAAGAGACGGTGCATGAAAACACTATTATTTTTTTTTTTATAAATCCTTTACACTAAATGACAAGTACAGTAACCAACACTATCACTGTACTTCATATATATGTGACTGACATGTTTCTATCTATCTAATCTATGTGTGAAGCTCTATTCTTTCTGTTGTAAATTGTGGGGTACCGGTGTATGCCGCTGATGAATTGCCGGCTTTTCGCGTAATACATTCTACATTATTCTTAGTTGTTTTACTTCATGTAGAATTAACCTACAAGGAAAGAAAAGGTTTATTTTCATTCCGATATTTGTGTCCCATTGACTTGCATTTTTTTTTCCGGTATCGGAATCGGCGATATCCGATACTTTTTGGGTATCGGTCCGATCCAATCCGATACGATATTTCCTGATATCGGAAGGTATCGCTCAACACTAGTCATGAGCTCTATATAAGCCCCACCTCCAATGATTGACACCTTTCTGCCTATGCACAATGTACACAGAAAGCTGCCAATCATTGGGATGGGTGGGGGTAGATCTGCAACCAGCAGATAAAATTGTGATTTTATCATCAGAATTATAAAAAAAAAAAAAAAAAACTCCAACAAGGACTTGAGTCCTCCGTTATGGAGATCACAGTAGTAGGGCCAATACCGATCTAATAATTATCACCTATCCGGGGAACAGGTGCTGATTTTTGGACACAGCCCATCAGAAGTAGTGTCCCACCTGTTACTTTCCAGCTGTTGAACTACAACTATCAGAATGCCCTGATAGTTGCCACACGAGAGACCACAGTCATACAGTTGACATCACCGATGACATACATGTTGCCCGTAGACTACCAATATTGCCTTTACTGCTAAGAACGACCAGACCTTCTACAATGATACCAGTCTATCTGGAAATGTGTGTAACATGATTCAGTGTTTCCATGGTATAATGTAACAAGTGTTCTGTACAGCACACGAGGACCATTCATTGGGCTTCTCCAGAGACTTGCTACACAGCGAGGAATGTGTCGGAGAGGCCACTTTTATACATATATGCTAAGAATACGAATACATTATATAGTAGGTGATGAACTACTTTACATACATACTTCAAGGTATAATGCTCAAACAATCCCTATTAGTTCTCAATCTGAAATGGCCACACATACCTTAAGGCTGAACTCACACATCCGTGTGTACGAGTACGGACCTCGATGTACAAACTGGCCGCAGGTCTCATGGCACGCACTTGTCAGCCACATATACGCCTATGAAGACTGCCGAGTTCAGATTGGGAGACCCGCGGCTGGTCCGTGCAACACACATGGGCGAAAGCAGCCTATTACATATTTAGGAATCAATCTGACCTACGGAAAAGTCTTTTGGGAAGAAATGCAGTACCTGAAAGAAGTCTAGAAAGATCATATTTGCCAACTCTTCTGGGCCTTCCAAAAGGCTGAAATAAAAGTGGAGACCTTCTAAACACCTTGAATAATTAGTAAAACTACTGGGAAGTGCCAAATCCTACTGAAAATCCACTTTTTCAGAATTCAGAATGTTTTTTCCTTGGAGGAGATATGGAAGAGGGGTGGTCTACAAAAGGCATGTGACTACAGGGAAATTTCAGGGAGCACGTATTGTCCTTCCAGATGGGCTCTTTATAGAGTTCAAGCATGTGTAAGATCCAGGAGAAAAAAAGTCAATCTATTGCATTTACCGTTGGTGAAAATAGTGCACAATTTACAACCATATTTTAGAAACTAGCACATAAACGTAAAAGGTGCCAGTGTGTAAGACATGCACTGTCGCTAGGACCTAGATAGCACTGGATTGTGGACAACCCCTTCTACTAGTGGCTGGCAGCACCGTGGAGACAAAGGTGGCGTCCCCGACAGGTGCTTGCGCCCAATTTTCTACACACGTGTGTAAGAAAGTGTAAATCACACGACGTAAAACGGACAGAACTACATTCCTTCTAAACAGCAACAAAATGTGCTAGAACATTTAATAAAGAGAAAGAAAGAGCTAATGAAACACACCCCAATATAGTACAGAGAAAAAGTACAACTTGTCCTGGAAAAAAAAAAGTCCTCAAGTGGCTTAGTTTTCGCAAAAAAAGAAAAGAAAAAAAAACCGTAAAAACTCAGATAAGCCGAGCTCAAATTGAAGTTTTTTTTTGTGTGCTCCCAAAGTCCAAATGGTTTTCCTTCTACAGGACTGATTAAGTTCCCCTATGACCGGCCTGGGTGTGAGTTCCTTTAAGTTGTATGATCAATTAATAACCAACATATCACAGCGTGGACCTTTCACCCGACACATTCCACACATGATTCTTTATACATTATTTTCTAGGAATGCTGGTCTATTTCAAGTTCAGCACAAAGTTTTGTTTTTTTTTTTCTACATGAATTTCAAACGTGGAGTTGTTCTTTATGAATCAGAGCCTAACAAAATAAGTAGCGGCATCTGATCCTCCGGCTGCGGCAACAAATGATGCTTGGTACATGGGCAGCATGAGCCGGAGTGGCATCGGCTAAGAACTTGTCCCGTTAATGTTGCAGCGGCTTTTCGCTGCATCATTAGAAATGACTGCAATTGAAAACTACTTGCCAACTCTTACTGCTCGCATGGTAAGACAACAGTTGCAAAGTTTAGACATCGGCTTCTCAGCAGACGTCCCTCAGACGCGAGCTACTCTACTGCCGAGCACCATGTGTCACCTCAGCTGCGGTGGAAACATCGACGGCATAACTCGGGCACAGAGATAAATTCCTGGAATACAAATGTATTATTAATCCTCTATAAAACACTGGTGAGGCCACATCTAGGACATGGGATCCAGATTTGGGCTCCTTATTTTAGAGGATATTCAGAAGTCAGAGTCAGTTCAAAGGCGGCAACTAGATTATTACAAGGGATGGAAGGCCTCATATGGTAAGAGGTTGGAAAAGTTGGGCTTGCTTAGCGTGGAAAAAAAAGCCTCAGAGGGGATCTCATTTATATGTAGAAATGTGTGGACATACAAATGACTGGCACATGACTTATTCCTTATAAAGACCTTATAAAGGACCAGGGGGCACTCACGTGTGGGAGAAAGGTGATTCTGGCAGCTAAATAGGAAAGGGTTCTTTACAGTTAGAGCAGTCAGACTGTGGAACGTTGGATGCTTTTCACAAGAAATAATCTAAGAAATAATCTAGCAACAGAGAATGTATATCTGGTGGAGAAAGGCTGAATTTGATGGGCCTTTTTTTTTTTTTTTTTCCATACCTATATGTAACTAGGAAAAGTAACAAATTGTTGCACCCGCCATACTTGCACAAACATTATATATATATATATCTGTGTATAGTATTGTGATGTGATATATATATATATATATATATATATATATGTGTACGTACACACACACATTTTTGTAAGTTTGCTTTTGGGATAACTCATGATTGAGCCCTGTATACTCGGAAAATTTAGTAGATCGAGCATTAACGATGACCTCCTGCTCTCCTGACATGTCTGTTTTAGTTCATATTTCAAATTCCCCATGAAATAACAATTCTGGATCATTTCTTACAACTCAGCATTGGGCTGTTTCTGTTACAGTAACTGGAGATGTATTAATAATTGTACAACTGTGCGTTCCACTCCCCAAGTGCAAAGGGTGTGGGGTTGTGTCTCCACAAAGAAACACTTTATGGACAATATCACACGGTGTACAGACGCTCCCCATTAATAAGGGGAATGATAACATCCAGTCGATAATTTATTCATACATCTTGGGAGTCACAGAAAACCAACAGGGCTCTGTAGACTTCTAGGCCTATGATCCATTTAGCGGACAAAGCCTAGAGAGCTTGTTGGGCCATCGGGCTGTATGATCCTACTCCTGATGTATAGGTGTGATGGAAGGCTCAGACAAGGTGTGATTAGGGACTAAGAAAAGACCCGGCTAGAAGAGCAGACAAGTTCTTAATATCAGGGTTTTCACTAATGAAATGAGGTAATGATTTGTATTCTTTTTTTCTAATCTTTTTTTTCTATTTTCTGACAGTAGATTTATTTATTTGATTTTATGTCCATGATTATGAGGGGCATTCTTATAGCCTGAGCTATTACCAGCATTTATAGATATGCTTTATAGCAGTCACGTAGACATCAAATGGCTGGAGAATCTCATTGATTTCTATGAAAAGAGTTTCCTGGTATGCCCTGTGACCTGTGGAGAGGTCATTGCGCAGAGAGGGGGAGGAGGTGAGTTGTGACCATCACATCTTGTGAATGCGATCCTGTGTTATCTACACATAGGTGACATGTTTTATTGTAATCCTGCCTGTGGTGATAATGCGATGAGATTTATGGTATTTTTACATGCAGTTTTTTACTACTTCCCAGTTGCATGAGTACTACACTACGAGGAGCAGGTCTCGCTATTTCTTTTTCTGCTGCTAAGATATAAAGACAAATCGGATTGTCAGGATCTGCTCCATGTGTGAATGTAGAGGTTGAACACTCGCCCCTCTCCAGCGCTGGTTACTTCTTGTATCATGAAAACATACTTGTCAACACTCCAGCTTTTTTTGCGATCTACACCTAAAAACGGGAGTAGTTTACAAAAAACTGGGTACTTGGCGACAGGGCTAAAATGTCTGGATTTTTGCAATGTAAATGTTGGCACGTATGTGCCGAGGTGACGGCCAAGAAGTGATCTCTACAGAACAAGAATTGTCCGTTCATGACGGGGTTTAGTTAGTGGCTTGTGTTGCAACTGCATCATTTCAAAAAAAAATTCCCCCATTATTATTGATAGTGACACAAGTAAAAATAAAAATAAAATTACCCAAAATTGTTGAAAAAAATACATCTAAAAAGAAGTCACCACACTTCAAATAGGGAATGCAGTCAAATAATAAAGGACTCAACCCACCACCCCAGGGGTCCTGTGTGAATTTCCATGCAGTGATGATGTGAAGGGCAGGTGACCCCTGCAGATAATTACTGTCCTGCTGTGATGGGAGTATGGCCTTCACCGCCCATTATCAGTGCAGGAGCTCACATAGAACCCTGGGACCACAAAAGTGTGTGCGGGGAGGGTGGGCACTTACCAGGCAAGCATAGGTATTTTCATATTTAAATGCATAATCTCTAGAACAACTTGATTTAAAGTAAGCTATTATCAGATTACACATCCCTTTTGACAACTTGTTAAAGTGCCAGAGATATCAGCCATAATGAGTAATATTTCCCATGCAAATCACCCTGAAACACCGAGCCTCGGGGTCAGGTAGTCGTCATATATACTAGATGACAGCTTTACAACAGGTGTGGCCCTAATCAGAAATTTCATTACACAGAGTAACAAGTCATAAAATCGAATTGGTTTATAAAGCTCAGACTTGCTCAGAGCTTTAAAAGGGGTTTTCCCACGAATAAAATTCATTTTAATTAATAGATAATGGAATAAAAATAAGTTCCACAATTGGATTTATTTAAAGAGGTTATCCACTACTTATACATTGATGCCCCATGCTTAGGATAGGTCATCAATGTCTGATCGGCCGGGGTCCGACACGCCAGAAGTACTCACTTGCTGAGGTGGCCGTCTTCTGGTAGTGGTAGAAACCGGGTACTGCACATCCACCTCCTATTGATTTGAATAGGAGGCAGATGTGTAGTACCAAGCCTCGGCCACTACAAGTAGACAGAGCAGCTCGGGCAAAGGGAGTCGGCAGGGTTGCCGGGTGTTGGACACCGGGTGATCAGACATTAATGACCTATCCTAAGGATAGGTCATCAATGTAAAAGTAGTGCACAACCTCTTTAAAATCTAGATAATCTTATAAATGTGCCCCTGCTGTGTACTGTGTAATGGCTGTGTCTGACCGTGCAAAAACATGGTGTGATCATACAACATCTCCTGGGCAGGGAAAGAAGCAAAAGAGTATACAGACAGGACAGCATGGGATCGCAGTGGCAGAGGTGTGCTTGCAGTGCCACCAAATCTGTAATGACATTGACATGGATGTGATTTTCAAAGTGACTGCAAAAAAGAAGCAGCTTCATTGGAAGTGGTAAACGTGCTGCACAACCGCCTGGCCATAATCATTTGTTTTCCAAAGCCTCATTCAGACGTCCATATTTTTCTCGTACGCAATTTTCATCAGTGTGCTGTATCAAAAAATTGTACATTGGGTCTTCTCCTCCTGGTCTGTGATCATGGCCCCTCCGCTGCCTCCAGTCATTCACAGTCAGGAGGAAGCAGAGGGGCCGGGATCACAGACAGGGATGAGGAGACCCCCTGTACAGTCCGGCCCCTGTGCACCCAAATCTAATTACCAGGAAACTTCAAATGGTGATTAAAGAAAAAAGACACAAAGCGGATTTCCTCACCAAAAGTATCAATGTGATAATTATTACAGCGCCATTACAGCCATGTCTTTACTGTACATTACAAAATTGTCCTGACAGGTTCTCTTTAAGGTTGCATATTGCCATGTGAGCAACATCCCCTTGTAAAGACCATAAAAATCAGCACCAATTAAAAAAATCTCTGGAACCGTATGGTGGATTTAAAAAAATAATACTCAGGGGAGCAGAAGGAATAAAAGAAGAGAAGATCAAAAACTGGCCAGTTTTAACCCAGTAACAGGTCCTTGTTAATTCAGAACAACAATTGTTTTGCCCTTGAAGACAAATTATAACCATGGTAAGTTTAATTTAAACTAAAACTCATGCAATTCCATATAAAAACAGAATTAATGAACTGGACTACTTCCATTACAAGGAACCTGTCATTTCATACTGTCTGAAGCATGAGCAGCATAAAATGCTGTAAAATGACTGCAGCAGGGAGAAGACAGAGGGAGCAGACTCCTCGCTCCATGCCCAACTTGGCTTTCAAAACACATTTTCTCATTAACACCAGTGTTTGAAATTAAAATATTGTTTCCTGTAATGACAAAGCCTCTGGAGTTCATGCTGCCCGCGGTTCAGACAGCATAAAAAGTCCTACACATTGTAGTCATGTGCTGTGACAAGGAGAAAGCTAACACTTTAATGGTCAATTTCCTCATGGGTTTATAAAAGGAGTAAAAGAAGAAGAACAACACAGTTCTTACAAAGGGTTGATATTTTATGGGGAATATAAAGACTAACTAAAACAGACCTATCAGCAAAATGATCGTCCGTAAGCACCAAGGAACCAAATATATATGACTGCTTCTGGAAACTCTAAGAACTGGACATGCGCTAAGTATAGTAGTGACCAATAGGACAGACAACTTCCTATCATTAATCCCAGAAAGTATACACTAAAGTCAGGGTCTCCTGAGCCCCAAATAGATGGGGCTATAGATCATAATCAGCTGCAGATTAAATAGAGAGAACACAGGCTGATGGCTTATTGGCCCTTTAAATAGCTATAAAAGAGTGAGGGTATATCAGTTCTAATGAATAATTCACCAAGAATACTGGTAAATACCTTAGCTAACCCTCAGACTCCCAAGTGGGGTATTTTTAGTACCAACTGATACTAAAAATACCGCACTTGGGAATCCGAGGGTTAAGAAAAAAAAAAAAAATAGAAGATGAACACTGGTGGATAGAACGGATTGAAGCTAAAAAGTGGAGAACGGGTATGTAATGTATATCTGATTATCTTCCACAATGACTCAAGGTCATAAATGCCAATTATGATTTCCATGATACGCTTTTTGCTGCATGATCTCATACATAGAATGAGTCATATGAAAATAATAAAGCGTTGCCTTGTGTGACATGTGCACACTGCACATATATATGGTTTCTGCAGTTTTGGGAGAAGGATCCAGCTAAGACATTAAAAAATTAAACAATTTTGTACCATTTTTTGGGGGAAATAAAGACATAGTAGTCTCAATTAACACCATTGCTAACGCTAACTGTTGATACAATGTAATTTCGCCAGCATGTTCATTAACAAGTAGTGTTGAGCATTCCGATACTGAAATATCAGGTATCGGCCGATATTCGCGGTATCGGAATTCCGATACTTAATTCCGATACTTTTACAATATCGAATACCGGAATCGGAAGTTCCCATAATGCCTGCGCTCTGCAGTGTCTCTGAAGGATGACAAGCTGGGTGGCAGCGCTCAGCTGAGATCCAGCCTGTCATCAGAATGCCATCCCAGCGTGGGAGAATTCTCCTGATTGTTTAAAAGCCGGCGGGCGGTAAAAAGCCGCCGGCTTTTAAACAATCACACGGCCCCATACTGCTTCCCCGCAGCCTCCCACTCCGATCCTCCGCTCCCCTCGCCACCTCCCATCCCAATCGTAAGTTAGGACCGGGCGGGGAGCACAGCACCAAGGAGCGGGGAGCGAAGGACCCGGGCGGGGAAGCCAGCAGTGAAAAGACTTCACCGCCGGCTTTCCCGTTCTGTGCTGCGCTTTCCCGCCGGTTATTTCAAATGAACAGCTGAGGTATCAAGTGATGCCGATCAGCTGTTCATTTGAAGTAGCCGTGGTGCCCTCAGAGGGTTCATGTGAGTTCATGCTTGACTGCATTGCATGAACTCACATGAACTTTCCCACGGCCACACAGGTCAGCCTCACCTCCCAGACCATCAGCCCGTCATGATTGGTGTGTGCGCGATGTCTGTGCGATGTGTGCGGGGTGTCTGTGCGATGTCTGCGAGTGTGTGCGGGTGTGCGCTGTGTCTGTGCGATGTGTGCGGGTGTGTGCGTCCAGGCAGACATAGGCCGATGTGACACTACTACTCCCATCGGCCTATGTCTGTCCCCCGTCCACTCGTGCCAGCAGGATCAGCTCGATGGGAGCAGTAGTTCCCATCAGCCTGATCCTGCTATTTAAATTGTCCTACTGTGTCCCCAATAAATTTTAAATACATGTCATTGGTGGCCAGTGGTTGCCTACAATAAATTAGTTTATACATTACCTGTCCCCGCCGATCGCCACCTAAAATAAAGTAAAAAATAAGAAACTACACCTATACTCACCTAGACACCTAATTCCCCGAAGCCATCGATCTCCTGTAATAAAATATAAAATAATAAACCACAACCTTATCCTTACCCCTCCGTAGTAGTCCACGAGTGTCCCACGAAGATCTCCAGTTCAGAGCAGCCACATAGAATGTGACCGCTCTGAACTGCTGCCGCCGCTAGAATGACGGGGCCGTAAAGCAGCCCCGTCATTGCATAAGCGGGTTCACCGGAGTTCAGGCAGCGCTGCTCCGGTCAGCTCCTTTACGGCCCTGCTGTATCGTGAGAAATTCCCACGGTACAGCAGTGCCGTAAAGGAGGTCTCCGGAGCTGCGCTGACTGAATGCACTCCGGTGACCTCAGTCAGTGGCTCCCGATGCCGGGAGAGGACGTGTTCCCGGCAGCGTGAGCTTACAGCAGCCATGCACAGCTGTCACCAGCTCCAGATGTGACAGCTGTGCATGGGAGATCAGCGCAGGAACGTGGACAGGTAACTATTTTTTTTTTTAAGTAAACTAAGAATTAAATAAAATGGTGTGTTTTATTTCAAATAAATTATTTTTTTCTGGGTGTAGTGTGTGTTTTTTCTTTTTAACACTTTGTAGGTTAGTAATGGGGGTGTCTTATAGACGCCCATCATTACTAACCTGGGCTTCATGGCAGCTGGCGCTGACATGAACCCCAGCCCTATTACCCTCTGCCACCGCACCAGGGCAGCGTGGAAGAGCGAGGCTAAGTGCCAGAGTTGGCGCATCCTATGGATGCGCCATTTCTGGGGCGGCTGACGGCTGGTGTTTCTAGCCTGGGAGGGGGCCAATATTCATGGCACCCTTCCTGGGCTATTAATATCAGCCCCCAGCTGTCTGCCTAGCCTTTGCTAGCTATTAAAATAGGGGGGACCCCACGTCATTTTTTTGGGGGGGTCCCCCATTTTAATAGCTAGTAAAGGCTAGGTATTCAGCTGGGGGCTGATATTAGTAGTCTGGGAAGCTCCGTGGGTATTACCCCCTTCCCAGGCTTCAAACATCTGCCCCAGCTGTCTGCTTAACCTCCGCTAGAGACTAAAATTATGGGGGATCCCACGCAAATTTTTTTTTTAAATAAATCCTTTATTTTAACACTAAATAACATTTGAGGAGTTAATAAAGATGCAGTCCCTAAATTATTATTTATTTTTGAATTAATTTTTCCCAAAAATTTTGACGTGGGCTTTGCTATATTTTTGTATGCCAGCCAGGTACAGCATCCAGCTTCTATGAACGCGCCATTTTCCGGGGTGGCTGCGGACTGCAATTTGCAGCGGGGGGGGGCAGAAAGCTTGGGCCTCCCTGTGCTGCAGATTCCAGCCCCCAGCTGCCTAGTTGTACCTGGCTGGACACAAAAATAGGGAGAAGCCCCACGTATTTTTTTTTTTAATTATTTCATGAAATTCATGAAATAATAAAGAAAAAAAGGGCTTCCCTATATTGTTGTGTCCAGCCAGGTACAAATAGGCAGCTGGTGGTTGGGGGCAGCCCGTTCCTGCCTGCTGTACCTGGCTGGACCCAAATATAGTGCGAAGCCCCACGTCAATTTTTTTTAAATTATTTCAGGAAATTCATGAAATAATTAAAAAAAAATTGATGTGGGGCTTCGCCCTATATTTGTGTCCAGCCAGGTACAGCAGGCAGGAACGGGCTGCCCCCAACCACCAGCTGCCTATTTGTACCTGGCCGGACACAACAATATAGGGAAGCCCTTTTTTAAAAAAATTATTTCATGAAATAATTTAAAAAAAATTGATGTGGAGCTTCGCCCTATTTTTGTGTCCAGCCAGGTACAACTAGGCAGCTGGGGGCTGGAATCTGCAGCGCAGGGAGACCCAAGCTTTCTGGGCCCCACCCGCTGCAAATTGCAGTCCGCAGCCGCCCCGGAAAATGGCGCGTTCATAGAAGCGCCATCTTCTGGCGCTGTACCCAACTCATCCAGGGCCCTGGTGCGGTGGCTCACTGGGTAATAAAGGGGTTAAGGCCAGCTTGGCATTATCAGCTGGCCCTAAGCTCGAAATTCATGGGGTCACGCCAATATTAGACATGACCACCATGAATTTCTAGTAAAGTATTTAAAAAAAACACAAACACCCAGAAAAAAGTCCTTTAATTGAAATAAAGCCACAATTCTTTATTGTTCTAAATTAAACTATACTTACCATCACGCCCATTCCAGCTGAAGCCAACGATCTCCTGCAATAAAAGAAAAATAATAAACCAACCTCATCCTTACCTTTCCATGGTTGTCACGACAGCTTCAGCTCTGCTACATCGAGATGACAGGCTGGACCACAGCAGAACGCTACCATCCAGCCTGTCATCCCGCAAACACTGAGAAGCGCAGGCATGCTTGCGCTCCTCAGTGTCTCTCTGTGACGGCATCCAGATGAGCCGAGGTCATGTCCAATGAACTCGGCTCACCTCATGCACGTCACTGACAGCGTGGGAAAATTCTCACGCTGAAGCGCTGAGTGCAGGAGAATTCTCCCACGCTGTCAGTGACGTGCATGAGGTGAGCCGAGTTCATTGTCGGCTCATCTGGATGCCGTCACAGAGAGACACTGAGGAGCGCAAGCATGCCTGCGCTTCTCAGTGTCCGCGGGATGACAGGCTGGATGGCAGCGTTCTGCTGCGGTCCAGCCTGTCATCTCGATGTAGCAGAGCTGGAGCCATCGTGGGAACCATGGAAAGGTAAGGATGAGGTTGCTTTATTATTTTACTTTTATTGCAGGAGATCGTTGGCTTCAGCTGGAATGGGCGTGATGGTAAGTATGGTTTAATTTAGAACAATAAAGAATTGTGTGTTTATTTCAATTAAAGGACTTTATTCTAGGTGTTTGTGTTTTTTTTTAACTTTGACTATGGGGTTAGTAATGGGGGTGTCTTATAGACGCCTCTCCATTACTAACCTGGGCTTGATGTCATCTGGCATTATAAGCTGACATCAACCCCAGCCCTATTACCCCACTGCCACCGCTACAGGGCAGTGGGAAGAGCGAGGCTAAGTGCCAGAATTGGCGCATCCTATGGATGCGCCATTTCTGGGGCGGCTGACGGCTGGTGTTTCTAGCCTGGGAGGGGGCCAATATTCATGGCTCCCTTCCTGGGCTATTAATATCAGCCCCCAGCTGTCTGCCTAGCCTGTGCTAGCTATTAAATTAGGGGGGACCCCACGTCATTTTTTTGGGGGGGGTCCCCCATTTTAATAGCTAGTAAAGGCTATGTATTCAGCTGGGGGCTCATATTAGTAGCCTGGGGAGCTCCGTGGGTATTACCCCCTTCCCAGGCTTCAAACATCTGCCCCAGCTGTCTGCTTAACCTCCGCTAGAGACTAAAATTAAGGGGAACCCCACGCCAATTTTTTTTAAATAAATCCTTTATTTTAACATTAAATGACAAGTACAGTAATCAACACTGTCACTGTACTTCATATATATGTGACTGACATGTTTCTATCTATCTAATATATGTATGATTCTCTATTCCTTCTATTCTAAATTGTCGGGTACAGATGCTGAATTGCCGGCCGGCTTTTTTAAAGAGACGGTGCATGAAAACACTATTATATTTTTAAATAAATCCTTTACACTAAATGACAAGTACAGTAAGCAACACTGTCACTGTACTTCATATATATGTGACTGACATGTTTCTATCTATCTAATCTATGTGTGGTGCTCTATTCTTTCTGTTGTAAATTGTCGGGTACCGGTGTATGCCGCTGATGAATTGCCGGCTTTTCGCATAATACATTCTACATTATTCTTAGTTGTTTTACTTCATGTAGAATTAACCTACAAGGAAAGAAAGGGTTTATTTTCATTCCGATATTAGTGTCCCATTGACTTGCATTGGTTTCCGGTATCGGAATCGGCGATATCCGATACTTTTTGAGTATCGGTCCGATCCAATCCGATACGATATTTCCTGATATCGGAAGGTATCGCTCAACAGTATTAACAAGTGATCACAACATAACAGTTTTACCATCGGCTGCTGAGAAGTGACAATGTTGCTGTCAGTGTCACACTTTAGTTACTAACATATGAGGATTGGGAATCTGTCACCAGGTTTTCGCTGCTCACTCTGAGGGCAGTATACATTATGTCGTTGGAGTCGCTATGTTATGAGAAGAAGAACTTTTTAACGTTTCCGTCAATGGAGTTGTGTAAGAAGCATCAGAACAAAGAGCAGCTCTGCATGACTGGCTTGTCAAGCTGGAGCCATTGCTATAAACGTCATTAGGGCTCCATTAGTAAAGTAGATTAATAAGGACATGTTCACATCCTGCAGCTGCTGATTAGTCATCAGCATGAAGATAGTTATGTGGCCCAAGCAGATATTTTAAACTAGCCTATGAAAAAGTGCACAGCGCTATTTCACCTTTATAACACAGTATCCATAGTGCAATCCGTCTGAAGAAGGTCATGTTGACGGAGACATCATTTTGTCTTTTTGGATTGCGATTCGCAAAAAAAAAAAAAAAAAAAAAAAAAAAAAAAAATCACATTTTCTTGGAATATCAAGAGTGCCAAATTCTTTCCTTAATAGAAATAAATTAAGTTTTCATGCTCCGGTTGGGAGAACTGAGGCCAGTCTGTGCTCGGATCAATTTGCAGGGATGTCTGAATGAGCTTAAGGCTATGTTCACACATGTTTTTTTCAGTGTTTTTTTGCTGCAGATTTTTATGCAGATTTTCAGCTGCCTTTTGCAGTACCAGCAAGGTCTATGAGAAACCAGAATTTTCTGTTCACACATCATGTTTTTTTTTTTATTGTTGCGTATTCTGTGCCTTGCAGTCTTTTTTTTTGGGAAAATAGAGCAGGTCACTTCTTTCAGCGTTTTTTGTGCCTTAACGAGAATGAGATTTTTTTTTTTCACTGAACTTTATGTACATGCAGAACAGACACAAAAGGACAGTGAAAGAAGAAAAAAAAAAAATAAATTTGCTGAAAAAACGCACCAAAAAAAACACAGCAAAACCTGCGTTTTTGAGACAGCTTCTTTCCTGCCAGAGATCAAGGTTTGCTGCAGATTTGTGATGCCAAAAAAACTATGATGTGTGAACACAGCCTTGCAGGAATGCTGCTGAAGTGTCATGAGATTTAACAGGTTATTTTTAGCACATTTTCTGCCCTAAGAAATTACCTAAAATAGGTTTTACGTGTAAATGTTATAGTGCATCACTTGCTAATACACTGTCTGTACCCAAAATGCTGCTGTAAACCAGTCTCACATACAGCTACATAACCAAATCTCCGGCTTGATCTTATTTTCCCAGTCCCCTTCCTGTAGTGCTGGACGTCACAGAAACTAGAGGGTTTATAGTAAGGATATGTGCCCACGATGCAGAAATGCTCCGGATTTTTCCTGAGCATTTCTGCATCTCCCTGGCAGAAAAAACGCATGCAGATTGTACATGCGTTTTCCTGCCAGGGACATGCGGATGTGAAGCGTTCTTCACATGCATTTCCGCATGCGGGTTGACAAGCGCTTTCCAAGCGATTTTAGCATCTCTTGGAAAGTGCTTGACAACTTGGTCACACTATATAAATCCATGAAACCGGCATGGATTTATATAGTGTGACCGTAAAGAATGGTAAAAAAATAAATATATACTTACCTTCTGATGGCCCCCGGTGTCTTTATCCGATGCGTCTCAGCTTGCCGGCAGCTCACGGTGGAATAAAGGACCTGAAGACGTCAGCGGTCACATGACCCGTCACATGACTAAATGACATCATGGCAGGTCCTTTTCAGACCATCGTGAGTTGCCGGCAAGCGGACACGCATCGCTAAGGAGACCGGGGGCCATCAGAAGGTAAGTATAATGTATATTTTTTATTTTATTCTTTTTTTTACAGGTTCTATGGTACCCGGGTCCGGAGGAGAGTCTCCTCTTCTTCAAACCCGGGTACCATCCGCACATTGAAACGCATGGATTCCGCATGTACAGATGCAGGGATGCGGATTCCATGCGTTCCAATGCAAGTCAATGTCGGCGAAAATGCCGCGTTTACGCAAAATAATTGCTAGTGCTGCGGATTTTTCCACAATGATAATCTGCAGCGGAAATTTCCGCAGCATGTGCACAGCACATACGGATTATCATTGGGGAACATGGCGGACCTTCTACCAAGCGTTTTTTAAGCGTTTCTGCAGCAGAATTGCAGCTGCAGAAACGCTTAACAAACGCATAGTGGGCACACAGCCTAGCAGTATCAAAGCTAAAGAGCAGCATCGAGCTGGACAAGATACTGACAATGAATAAGGCCAAATACACACTGCGCTTGTGCACTTTGCGTCAAGCTCTTCTCCTGATGTCTACTGTAACGTCTCCATATTCCCCCATTCACTAGGTGGAGACCAAGAGCGTGTTCTTTCGGCCTCTGTCTGGTAAGTAGGAGGCTGCATACCGTTTAATGTAATATATAGGAAAGTGCAGCATCCTGTGGTTTTCTATACAGAGGGCACTTCAAAGAAATGTGAACGGATGTCTTGGCATCCATCCTGACTGTGGCCACCACTGTGTGCCGCTTACCTCCTGAGTGTTGGCGCATGCCTAGGCTACCACTGCTCAACTATGCTGGCATCATCTGGTAAGCAGACAAATATTAGGTATTTATTTTACTTATATTGTCATTAATTCCACAGCACTTTACCGACATGATCATCACTGTCCCCATAGGGGCTCACAATCAAAATTCCCTATCAATCTTTGTTGTAGGAGGAAACCCACGCAACACAGGGAGAACAAACTTCTTGCAGATGTTGTTTTTGGTGGTATTTAAACCTAGGACCCCAGCGCTGGAAAGCAACAGTGCTAACCACTGAGCCACTGTGCTGCCTGTATTTTTCTCTATTTCTGAGAAGGTCAGGAAACCTCTTGAATTTTTACTAATATACATTACACATAAACAAGTCAGTGGATTTATGTGAATAATACAGTTACTAGTATAGAAGACCAAAAGCCCCCAAAAGACGAACATCCATGTGTTTTCAAAAGCGAGAGCGGAGAATACCACTACCGCCATGCCTAACAAAAGGGAGAGCTGAGAAGGTTACTACTGTTATACCTAACAAAAGGGAGAGCGGAGAAGACCACTACCGTCATACCTAACAAAAAGGGAGAGCGGAGAAGACCACTACTGTCATGCCTAACAAAAGGGAGAGCTAAGAAGGTTACTACTGTCATACCTAACAAAAGGGAGAAAGGGAGAGCGCCACTACCGTCATGCCTAACAAAAGGGAGAGCGGAGAAGAACACTACCGTTATACCTAACAAAAGGGAGAGCGGAGAAGACCACTACCGTCATGCCTAACAAAAGGGAGAGCGGAGAAGACCACTACCGTCATACCTAACAAAAGGGAGAGAGGAGAAGACCACTACCGTCATTCCTAACAAAAGGAAGAGCTGAGAAGGTTACTACCGTCATACCTAACAAAAGGGAGAAAGGGAAAGCGCCACTACCATCATGCCTAACAAAAGGGAGAGCGGAGAAGACCGCTACCGTCATACCTAACAAAAGGGAAAGCGGAGAAGACCACTACAGTCATACCTAACAAAAGGGAGAGAGGAGAAGACCACTACCGTCATGCCTAACAAAAGGGAGAGCTGAGGTTACTACTGTCATACCTAACAAAAGGGAGAAAGGGAGAGCGCCACTACCGTCATGGCTAACAAAAGGGAGAGTGGAGAAGACCACTACCGCCACGCCTAACAAAAGGGAGAGCTGAGAAGGTTACTACTGTCATACCTAACAAAAGGGAGAAAGGGAGAGCGCCACTACCATCATGCCTAACAAAAGGGAGAGCGGAGAAGACCACTACTGTTATACCTAACAAAAGGGAGAACGGAGAAGACCACTACCGTCATGCCTAACAAAAGGGAGAGCGGAGAAGACCACTACCGTCGTGCCTAACAAAAGGGAAAAAGGGAGAGCGCCACTACCGTCATGCCTAACAAAAAGGAGAGCTGAGAAGGCCACTACAGTCATGCCTAATAAAAAGGAGAGCAGAGAAGACCACTACCGTCATGCCTAACAAAAGGACGAAAGGGAGAGCGCAACTATCATCATGCCTAACCAAAGGGAGAGCGGAGAAGGCCACTACAGTCATGCCTAACAAAAGGGAGAGCAGAGAAGGTTACTACTGTCATACCTAACAAAAGGGAGAAAGGGAGAGCGCCACTACCGTCATGCCTAACAAAAGGGAGAGTGGAGAAGACCACTACCGCCACCCCTAATAAAAGGGAGAGCTGAGAAGGTTACTACTGTCATACCTAACAAAAGGGAGAAAGGGAGAGCGCCACTACCGTCATGCCTAACAAAACGGAGAGCGGAGAAGACCACTACCGTCATACCTAACAAAAGGGAGAGCGGAGAAGACCACTACCGTCATACCTAACAAAAGGGAGAACGGAGAAGACCACTACCGTCATGCCTAACAAAAGGGAGAGCGGAGAAGACCACTACCGTCATACCTAACAAAAGGGAAAAAGGGAGAGCGCCACTACCGTCATGCCTAACAAAAAGGAGAGCTGAGAAGGCCACTACAGTCATGCCTAACAAAAAGAAGAGCAGAGAAGACCACTACCGTCATGCCTAACAAAAGGACGAAAGGGAGAGCGCCACTACAGTCATGCCTAACAAAAGGGAGAGCGGAGAAGGCCACTACAGTCATGCCTAACAAAAGGGAGAGCAGAGAAGGCCACTACCGTCTTGCCTAACAAAAGGGAGAGCAGAGAAGGCCACTACCGTCATGCCTAACAAAAGGGAGAGCAGAGAAGGCCACTACCGTCATGCCTAACAAAAGGGAGAGCAGAGAAGGCCACTACCGTCATGCCTAACAAAAGGGAGAGCAGAGAAGGCCACTACCGTCATGCCTAACAAAAGGGAGAGCAGAGAAGGCCACTACCGTCATGCCTAACAAAAGGGAGAGCAGAGAAGGCCACTACCGTCATGCCTAACAAAAGGGAGAGCAGAGAAGGCCACTACCGTCATTCCTTAACAAAAGGGAGAGCAGAGAAGGCCACTACCGTCATTCCTTAACAAAAGGGAGAGCAGAGGCCACTACCGTCATACCTAAGAAAAGGGAGAGAGGAGAAGGCCACTACAGTCATGACTAACAAAAGGGAGAGCAGAGACCACTACCGTCATACCTAACAAAAGGGAGAGCAGAGACCACTACCGTCATGCCTAACAAAAGGGAGAAAAGGAGAGCGGAGAAGGCCACTACCGTCATGCCTAACAAAAGGGTTGGGCTGCCTGAGCCTCCTCTCCCCTGACATCACTGTCGGTGAGGATTCGGAGGCCCCCATACACATAGACTCTTGGCTAATCCTGCTGATATGGGCGAGCTCAGATGACTTTTATTCTAATTATGCCCCTTCCCACTTTCATGCAGAGGCTGATATGTTCTTAAGGAGCGGCTCAGGAGGTTAAATCCAACTAATGTGCAACACGCTGTTGTAATACACAGTAATGTGAGTGGCATTTCTCTGCTCTTGGAAAGAGTTTGTCAGCTGATTTATGATTAATAAGCCATCTATAGCACCAAGTAGCATATAACATATCTCTGTGGCCATGGGTTGATTAATGTAGAAAAAAATAGCATGTGCTCAGATCTGCCATGTTTTGTACAGAGATCTTGTGCTTGCGCCATGTGTTCCCAGCCTATTGTAGGTACTTTCCTTGCTATGGACAACGGGCTCACTGATGTACATGTCACAACGGTGCAGACCAAGGGAGTGGCATTAGGAGGGGTTTAAAGGTGTTGCCCTATTTCAAAGATCACTCCTCCGCAGGCTCAGGGATACAAAAAAAAACAAACAAACTGAGCTTTTACTCACCCTCCCAAGATCCAGTGCTGTTTCCCACCAATGATTTGGTCTTTGATATTAGGCAGCACGTGTTACACCACATTGATAGTGCTGCAGCCAATCACTGAGCTCAGAAGTTCTGCTAATGCAGACGGTACGAGCTGCTGAGCTCAATGATTGGTTACAGTGCTGTCAAAATGATGTCACGACTACAGCTGATGAACAAAGAACGGAGCAGTGGTGAGAAATAGAAAGTGAATAAGCGCTCAGTTTATTGGTTGTTGGGCCTATGGGGAAATAATGACTGAAATGGGACAACCCCTTTAAAGGAGAATCAGAGAACTGGAAGGCCTGGGATGGAATTTGGGTCACTTGCCAGGTCATTTATATAATGAATGTTTATTTTATTTACATTCTTCAATAGATCAGTGACCACACAGATGAGTCTGAACAGGCCTTACTCTACTCAGCACAGTAGATGGGTCAGTAGACATAAACCAGGACTCTGAATCGACTCTCTTTAATGATCATGGGAAGATCTTAGTGGCAATTACATGAAGGTGCAGTGGGAGGAACGTAAGTGGTGCAGCAATAATAAACCGAAGCCAAAAAGGCTTCCTAATATCATACATCCAGATATGATGTGTCTTATATAATAAAGCAGAACGGACGCCCATTAAACTAAGTCTTTCTGAGACAGATCTCCCTCCTTATTCCCTCGCTGAGCACAATCTATTCACAACTTCCTAATCTTCATCAGGTACATTAATATTCTCTCTACCTTTTGAAGTAAAATATGAAAACACTGTGTCTTTGTCTGGAAATCCTCATCTCCGTCATTAAACGGGGCAGGAAACACAATGTCATATTATTGTAGACTGGTCCCAGCAATAAATTTAGAAGGATAAATAATGAAGAGCTTTATACTCCTAAATACAGTGAACCTGTCACCCAGACAAACTGCATCAATGGTGAACGTCAGTGCAAACGTGCGCCAGCGGGACGCCCCTCAGTGCAGACGTGCGCCAGCGGGACGCCCCTCAGTGCAGACGTGCGCCTGCGGGACGCCCCTCAGTGCAGACGTGCGCCTGCGGGACGCCCCTCAGTGCAGACGTGCGCCTGCGGGACGCCCCTCAGTGCAGACGTGCGCCTGCGGGACGCCCCTCAGTGCAGACGTGCGCCTGCGGGACGCCCCTCAGTGCAGACGTGCGCCTGCGGGACGCCCCTCAGTGCAGACGTGCGCCTGCGGGACGCCCCTCAGTGCAGACGTGCGCCTGCGGGACGCCCCTCAGTGCAGACGTGCGCCTGCGGGACGCCCCTCAGTGCAAACGTGCGCCTGCGGGACGCCCCTCAGTGCAAACGTGCGCCTGCGGGACGCCCCTCAGTGCAAACGTGCGCCTGCGGGACGCCCCTCAGTGCAAACGTGCGCCTGCGGGACGCCCCTCAGTGCAAACGTGCGCCTGCGGGACGCCCCTCAGTGCAAACGTGCGCCTGCGGGACGCCCCTCAGTGCAAACGTGCGCCTGCGGGACGCCCCTCAGTGCAAACGTGCGCCTGCGGGACGCCCCTCAGTGCAAACGCATGCCAGCGGGACGCCCCTCAGTGCAAATGTACGCCAGCGGGATGCCCTCAGTGAAAACGTAGGTCAACAGGACGACTTCTGTGGGAGCCTGTAGAGCCTACCGCAGGTTATGGTGGTGTCAGAATAAAGTGCTCAGTTATTATAATTGCTGCGTTAACTGGTCAATGCTTGTGACTTATTACCAAGCCCAGCTCCAATTCTTGGCACTCTATCCAGCCTTACAATGCTGGCATGGCAGGTGCTTAAGGAAGCAGGTCTGGCGTTCCTGCTAAAATGCCCAGGCAGATATAATAAGAGAACAGAGCGATACAACTTGGAAGTCATTGTAGTTGCCAAAAGTCATATAGTTCTTGCAAACGGGTCGCAGAAAATGGTAAGACATGGCTGCGCCACTCTCATCAAGCCTTTATATGGCTTCCGGATCTCATGGGGTTACTAGATGATGGTGAGTAGGGATGTGGCCCCACCACCTCAGGGCTCTGTGAATCACGCTGCATTCACTCATCCGTGATTTACCAGGCACGTCGTGCATATATGAAGCTGTCACAACCCAAGAGCAGTTCATCAATAGTGGTCCGTACTCGGACCGTGATACACAAATGTGTGAATCCAGCTCAAGACCTTACTCCCGAAATGGGACTGTTCCCGGCAGATGCACAATGAAGCATGCGGTGCCACACCGTGGAGATGTGCCATTTGTCTGGGGAGACTGCGCACATTTGCGCCTCGCGTCTCGCGTCTCCAGATCCCAATTTAAAGGCTGATGCTAACCACCTCCACCGGTATTCGTTGCGTCCTTCCTCACCCACCTTAATGCCACCGCAGAAGGTGCTGACAGCGCCTCATCTGTCGGCTCCCCATCAGGAGCGAGGACACTGGTGTTTGCCATCCTGCTTGTAGAGACTCTGGGCTAGACAGTGACAGCTACTTGTCAGGTAGGCCTCGTTCTGCTATGGATGTAAAGGGGCATTTTGGAGGTAGCGGGTGCCCTGTGCTGCTGGTACTGTACCCAATAAAGGAGTCCAATTCAAGAGAGGGGATCATTGTGGGTTATTCTTGATGCATTTTGAAGTATTCACATTTCTTTAGGAGACCACAGAGATTAATTTCTTTTTTATCGAGAATAAACTGCAATGAGACCCTCTCTTGAATTGGACTCCTTTATTGGTTACGCGCAGCGCAGATTACTCGCTACCTCCAAGCTGCCTAAATACTACGCTTCATCTGCCAACCTGTGGGGCTGCGGCAGCTGGGAATCCCGTACAACGCTCCTTCAGCATTGTGTCTCACACAACCGCATGAGGCGAGCGGGACCACCTTAGGCTATGTTCACACATCATGTTTTTTTAAGCCTTTTTGATGCAGTTTTTTATGCAAATTTTCAGCTGACTTTTGAAGTACCAGCAAAGTCTATGAGAAACCAGAATTCTCTGTTCACACATCATGGTTTTTTTTCATTCAAGACTTTGTGCTTTGCATGTTTTTTTTGGAAAATACAGCATGTCACTTCTTTCAGCGTTTTTTTTTCACCCATAGGAAGTAATGCGTGGTGAAAAAAGACGCATAAAAAAATGCATCAAAATTTGTATCAGCGTTTTTGATGCCAAAATAGAATGGGGTTGTTATTTTTCACAGAACTTTATGTACATGCATAAAAAGAGACAGAAGGATAGTGAAAAAATACACTGAACAAACGCACCAAAACTGCAAGAAAAATCCTGAACAAAATGCCCTTGAGGATCAGGTTTTGCTGCAGAAAATTGACGCCCAAAAAACATGATGTGTGAACATAGCCTTATGCTTAACACGATCATCTGGATAACAGCATATTACTTTTATTGTTACCGCAGCCATTTTTCTAACAGATGTGAAAAAAGCCTGTGTACGCAGACCTGCCTAGAGTTATCAGGGAACATATCTTCTGTCTGACCTGGTCTGGGCCCTATGTGGTCCTCTGTTACTCCTCCTGGAAATGTATTAATCAATTGGCAACTTTTACTTAGACTTAGGGCTCGCTCACACTAAATCAGATGAGTGCAATGCGAGGAAACATCTCATTGCACTCTGACCAAATGTTGGTGACTGAGTCAGTACTCAGCTGCCAGTTTTTTCTCAGCTCGGACCGGACTGAGGAAAAAGAATCGCAGCGTGCTGCGGGTGGATGCAAGAATTGGGTTGCACTCGCCAATGCAAGTCAATGGGGGGCGAGAAGAAAATAGCATGGCGCATGGACCATGCGTGTGCCGACTGACTTTTACGCACAAATCTCAAAAGGAAACCTGACATTTCATCAGCCAAGTACAGTAAATTCACAGCCAGAACCGTCAGAATAGAAAAGATAGATAGATGGATATGTAGAATACATAGAATAGAGATAAAGAATAGATAGATGTCATGAAGAAATTTAATGACACAAGTACCCTACATATAATAAACTTGCACCAAAAGGTGTTTAGCCTTATTAAACCTATTAAATAATTAAAAAAATATAATGTGGGGTCGCCCCTATTTTTATTAACCAGCTAAGGGAAAACAGACAGCCGTGGGCTGATATTATCAGGCAGGGAAGGCCAGATATTAATAGGCTGGGAAGGTCCATGGTTATCAGTTCTGCAAATTTCTCTCTTCTATTTGCAAATTATTGCTGAAAATGTATTTCTTGCAGCAGGACCGGGTATAAGGTGGCGTGCTGCTATAAAATAAGAGGAAAAAAATCATCAATCAGGCACTCAGCACCCTGCTTCATTAGAAAAGTCCTGTCTAACTGCATATTCACCCCATGGGTACGGTCACATGACCGTTTCCTCTTGATCCAAGAAAAATGATCCGTTTCTTACTGATCAGAGTTTAATTAGAAAGGGATCAGTTTTTCTCAGAGGTGGACAGAGAAAAAAATAAAAATGTTTCTCCACCTTTTCCATTAAGGCAGTCTGTGAAAATCGGACCGCACTTGCATGTCATCTGAGTGCTGTCCGATGCTTTTTCACTGACCCATAAACTTGCATGGACACTGGGATCAAAATCAGAAATGTCCCCGGTCCAGGAAAAAAAAAAAAAGAATCGGACATGTGCACAGCCCCATACAATATCATGGGTATGAGTGCTATGTGTGAAAACTACGGATAACACTCATCTGATATAATCGGTCGTGTGCATGCGCCCTGAAGGTGGGAGCTATACTGGAACAAGACTCTCCGGTCGGGAACAAGCATTGAAAGGCTTCAAGCACACAATCCTATTATCAGTCGCACATGGATCCTGAATACAGCGGTCAGGGACGTCAATCAATGGACCCTACTGCATAAAAACACGGCGGTATTATCAATGTATACTTTGTGTAAAAAATAATGACACTCTATTCTTGAAAGCTGTATATCAGCTGGAGAGTTGGTATACACTGCGGATGGGATAATCCATATACAGATATAGGTCTACAGCACACATGGGCCGGACTGATCAATAGCTAAACGCATGTGTATGGATAAATGTGACAATACTGATTAATAGTACAGCAGTTTAGTCCACTATTGTGTGAACGGGCGGCTGGACAAAAGTTTCCTCAATCAAATGCAATTCAAAGCCTGATGTGAGTCACCGGGTGTGGAGAAAGCCAAAGCGAACGCTGCGAGGACAATAAAGCTGAAATAACTCAGAGAGGTGTCATGAACCCAATACACTGGTGTGTCATAGGGACAGTGCAATGTACAGGTACCACACCATGAGAAAGCACTGCTGCGTGTCATCATGGGCACATGCCGACATATAGCTGGCACACCACCTACTACACATGGGCATCATATACTGTCACTGAGGGTCTGCATACATTATTAAATACAGTGAACAGACTGCATGCATTATTAATTAGATCTTAAACTTGAGGAGGCCGGTGTATTTCCTTTGAAAATCCAGGTTAAAATGGCTGTATAAAGGTTCTTTCACACTGCGTTCTGGCACCCATATACGACGTCTGAGTGTCCGCCTCCAGTAGCCATACACGCCCGAAAATGATGCACATCAGAGAGCACGTTCGCTCTGTCGGTGCATATGCCTGAATCCGGTTTTTAAGTGGGTTCGGAACCAAGCCCCGTCTGGCAACAAACGGGTGCCAGAACGCAGCGTGAAAGCCCCCTAAAAGAAATTTAGTTTTCATCAAGCTAGAGCAGAACTCATAAAATTCTCCTTTGATATACAGTAGTTAAGGGGGGGACTTTCACAAAGGATTACATAGTCATGCATTTTAAGAGTCAGTACACTAGTTTCATGAGATCCATTATCCCCATACATACAGCTGTACTTGGCTTTCTCCAGGATCCTGAGCCCTGATTTGGGGATTGCGGGGAGTCCAGTGATCATTATGTTGTCCTCTAACCTTTGGATTGGAATAACCCTTTAATAAAGTATGCATTTTGTAATGTAAAATCTGGTGACATATCCACTTTACTATAGAGAGGAAACTCCAAGTCATGTCCAAGCGACAGAAGCCCTTGTACAACATTAGTCTATGAAGTTTCCATGCACTCAGGTTACATAAAATATTAGGTATGCTGAGCGTTGGGATGATGGACACGTATGTGACGAGAGCACGGCCGGCATATTGTGCAATCTGCACTCCACACAACATGCAGTGTGTGTAAGCCTTGCTGCATAACACAATGGTGTCACTTGGCCGGATGCCCAGATAACATTGTGTAGAGCACAGGAAAGACCAAAGCTTAGTAACCCTATCATTAGAAACATCACATGCCGCTCTATGTAAATACACATACTCAACACTGGGTTGTAAAATTGGAGCAGAAAATGTTGTATTCACATGTCTCGAATCCACACAGTATGGACGTGACGTATGGCCTTTACAAGAGGGTTTCTGGCTTATTCAATAATTAGACCAAAGGTGGTGGTGGGGGGGATGGATAAAATAACAGACTCACTAGCTACCTGATAAACCAGCCACCATTACCGTACCACCGCTCTACCCAGCAGCCAATCACCGGCCTCAGCGATGTACCGGGGATGTCATTACTGCACCGTGTTGTACCCCACTAGTAGAGGACATCACTATAGCTGGAAAGACCTGCAGGGCAAATTCACCCAACTTTGTTTCATTTTTTAATTATTTAGAAAACCCATTGGCTGATTTTGGAAACTAATTTAAGTGAATCCTGAGTTATTGCAGGAAGGGTCCTGCCCCTCATTTATTATCCAGATTGTCTCCGGAGGACGCAGCACATCTGTGCAGTATAGATACAGATTAAACACTTGCTCCTAAGTCCAGTCACAGTGAGCAGGTGATTGCTGAGGTCCTGGAGTGGGAACATCTCTATCAGTAATGAAGTAAAGTCATTTTCTTTTAGGCATGGATGTTTTTAAAACAATAAAGGGAACACACTTACTCTCCTTAACCCATGTGGATTTAGGTCTGCGCCAGCTCTGGAAACGATGTGCGTGCCACATGGAAGACAACAGGACTGCTGAAGCTTGGATTGGCTGCAGTGGTCAGATGGCTAAAAGCGCATCATCAAAGAAACATCCAATGACGCAATCTTCCAGTCACTTGACTGCTGCAGCCAATCGCATGCTATAGGGTTCCTGTTGACTTCCAAATAGAACAGACACCAATTCTGAAGCTGCCGGCTGGAAGGTGAGGGCGCTGCTCTCAAATGTTTTAAAAACATCCATGCCTTAAAATATGCTTTTTTTCCCCAGTGTCAGACAACCCCTTTGAAGGGAATCTGTCATGCCCCCCAAAGCTATTAACCTGCAGATATAGGGTTAAAGGCAGGGCTGTGGAGTCAGAGTCCATTTTGGAGGAGTCAGTATAAAATGGACCAACTACGACTCCTAAAATATATGATAAATTGGGTAGAGTAGTTCAATGCAGTTTGTGGGGAATATTTTTATAATAATTTGGGAAAGTTATGAAATGTCCTATAAATGTCTGTCCTATTCCTGATCTAAGGGTCTAGAATTTTAGGCGAGATTAATCTGTGCTACAGTAAATTTATCACTTAAACATGAGCCGTGTGTGAGGGAGCCGGAGTCTGTGTCATGGAAATTGAGGAGTCGGAGGTTTGGCTTACCGACTCCACAGCCCTGGTTAAAGGGACTGTCAGCACAGAATGACTGTTCAAGCCAAGTACAGGCACTCAGCGCATGATGGAGGGGCCAAATATTTATATACACCTTCCCTTCTGCCTGTTGTCCCTCTATCTCCATCTTTGATTGACAGCTCTGGCTTCATAGAGAAAGAGAGAGGTAGAGACAGATGGAAAACAAGCAGATGGGAAGGAGTATTGAAATGAGTGGCCACGCCATGATGCTCCATGCGCCTTTACTTGGATTGAATAGTCACCCTGTGCTGACAGAGTCCCTTTAGTCTGCAAGTTAATAATGTTACAATGGTGCCTGGACGCATTACTGAAAGTGCGACTACCAGGAGAAAATGAACTTTATTCCTCCCGGGAGCTGCTGGCTTTCAGTCATGGAGGTAAGGAACGACTTCAGTCATCACTCAGTGAGCTGAGGCTGTAAGCGCACTCCGAGACTTTGATTGACAGCTCGCTCTTCACAGATGCACTGTAGAGCCAGCTATCAATCAAACTGCCGGGTGTGCTTGTAGCCGTTGCTCACTGTGTACTGAGCAATGACTGATTACCATATTTTTGGTTCGAGTGCTGTCCTCATATGGACAACACAAGGACCAACCTTATTCAATAAGGCTGATCAGATAAACATTTGTTTTTGTTTGTATGTTTTTTTTAATCAAGGATCAAGTGCCTAAGTGAAAAAATACAAAAAGTGCAGCATGCACTGGCCTCTTCAATACTTTGCAATTTGCATAAGAGTCACCAATTCAAGTCTATGGGTGTGCAAAAACATACAAGAAAAGTCAGATTCCATACAGATCATCTGTACAGCATCCGATTATAAATACACATTGTAATTCTGTACATAGAAAACTAGATTTGGTCGTTTAAATGTTATTTACAGCTGATGAGTAAAAGTAAATAATGGACCTATAGATCGTGTACAGACTGCATATGGGGGAAAACTTGTTATTTTTTGCTGGCTAAAAATGACTTATTTCTATGCTCTAGTGCACTAAGAATCCGTCCCCACAGACAGACTGACGGCACTAAAAGGCCGTCGACCAGTAAACGGTGCAGATTGGCGGATGTGCAATAGTCTGCTTACACAGGCTCCCCCCGTGGCCCCCACACTTTCTGCCAGGTGCCCCCGTGGCCCCCACACTTTCTGCCAGGTGCCCCCGTGGCCCCTGACCTGTGACACGCCCCAGAAGTGAGGGCAGCAGTCTGGGGGCGCGCCCCCTGCCGGACACCCTGTACACTGCACAGGTGACTAGGACGGCCCCCAGCTGCTGTGGAACTACAGCTCCCTGAATGCACAGAGGAAATAAACCACCCACCCCCCTGGGAGTTGTAGTTCCACGGAAGTCTTTCACAGCTGCGCGGTTCTGCATTCCGCTCCATAAGCCGTGTCCGGGAGGCCCGAGGCCAGCAGCAGCCAGGCCGCCACCTGCTCAGGGAGTCCCGGGCGGCGCAGGGACGGACAAGACACATGGCAGCCAAGCACATACATAAGGGCGACAGACCTCTCCGCGGCGCTGCAGACTCCGAGATCCCACCTCTTGTGTCAGGAAGAGCCGGCGCTTCCGTACTGGGCTGCCCAGAGAATGACACTGCGCCGCTACCATAGCAACAGCAATGAGTGACAGGAGGGAAGGGGCGGGGCCATGGCGTTTGTAAACACAGAACACCGAAAACTTTATTGACACACGTGAGCTCATACAGAAGGCGAATGGCCAGGTCACGTGACCTCTCAGCGGCTCTTCCGGATATGATAGTCACAGCGGTGTTATCTGCCTCACTTAAAATGGCGGGGAGCGCTTCTACGTGTGGTGTCTGGGCAGTGAGTGTGTGAACGGCTTATGGTGCGGCCTTCGCCATATGCGGCACTGTAAGTTGAAGTTTCGCTCTTGTGGGCTTTGTTCACATTTCCCTGTTTCATTTATGTGTTCTGTTAGTGTTTTTCACAGGTATAGCACTTACCCAATGGATGGCAGCAATGTTCAGTCTGGGAATAATATTGCAATGTCCTAGTTTCTGCTGGCTTGTTGCAGAAATCGTGTTGTATATCATTCCTGTTTACCTGTGCAGCCAATCACTGGCCTCAGCGATCATGTGCGTGCTGCAGCCAATCACTGGTTTTAGTGATTATGTGCCATACATTATCCCTGTGACGTCTGCAGCTAATCACTGGCCTCAGCGATAATGTGCCTTGTATGCTGACATCGCCCCTGCGGCCTGTAACTGGCAGCAGTGGTCACATGACTGATCTACAGTCCCTGATTAATGGATTATTCCCATGTTCTTATACAAGATAAATTGTAAAGTTCTTGTGAAAACGGGCAATGTTGCAATTTACTTATTCTTAAAACTTTTCTTGAGAAACGAGGGTTTTTAAATGTATTGTTTATTGCTGGTTGCCTGGGTTACCAACCACCACTGCAGTCTAGTGGCTGAACGTGCACCGCACTTACAAGCTCTTTGCTATAGATAAGCTTCAGTGTCCCTGTGCTCCTCCCATGCTGTAGATTCACATACAGTGGGGAAAATAAGTATTTGATACACTGCCGATTTTGCAAGTTTTCCCACCAACAAAGAATGGAGAGGTCTGTAATTTTTATCATAGGTACACTTCAACTGTGAGAGACAGAATCTAAAAAAAAAAATCAGTCAATAAAACCTCGCAGGGATTGCCTGCAATGCACGAGCGATCGCCACATGTTTTTTGTTTGGGTGTCTAATAACCGTGAAACATGCAGGGCGGGGCCTCGAGCATGTCACTTGAGCACCCGCGATACTTGGTGCATACCCGAGTACCCGATGCAAACTCGAGTAGTCAGCACTTGTGCTCAAGACTAATGACAATTTATTCAAGATGATGACCTAATGTTATCAAATTCTGTGCTGTACCTCTGGGTTCAAAATGTTCACTTATACCCCTTGATAAAATCCTTGAAGGGTCTAGCTTCCAAAATGGGGTCACTTGTGGGGGTTTCCACTGTTTAGGCACATCAGGGGCTCTCCAAACGCAACATAGCGTCCGCTAATTATTCAAGCAAATTTTAAATTCAAAAAGTCAAATGGCACTCCTTCCCTTCCGAACCCTGCCATGCGCCCAAACAGTGGTTTTCCCCCACATAAGGGGTATCAGCGTGCTCAGGAGAAATTGCACAACAAATTTTGGAGTCCATTTTTTTCCTGTTACCCCTGCGAAAATAAAAAAAATTGGGATCTAAAGTAACAACATTTTTGTGAAAAAAAAAGTTAAATGTTCATTGTTTTCTTCCACATTCCAAAAATTCCTGTCAAGCACCTGAAGGGTTAATAACCTTCTTGAATGTGTTTTTGAGCACCTTGAGGGGTGCAGTTTTTAGAATGGTGTCACTTTTCGGTGTTTTCTGTCATAAAGGCCCCTCAAAGTCACTTCAAATGTGATGTGGTCCCAAAAAAAAAAAAAATGGTTTTGTAAAATTTTGTTGGAAAAATGGAAAATCACTGGTCAATTTTTAACCCTTATAGCTCCCTAGCAAAAAAACATTTTGGTTCCAAAATTGTGCTGCTGTAAAGTAGACATGTGGGAAATGTTATTTATTAACTATTTTATGTGACACATCTCTCTGATTTAAGGGCATGAAAATTAAAATTTTGAAAATTGCGAAATTTTTGGCAAACTTACTATTTTTTTTTCACAAAGTAACGCAAGTCATATCGACAATTTTATCACTGTCATAAAGTACAATATGTCACAAAAAAACAATCTCAGAATCAGGGGGATCCGTTGAAGCGTTCCAGAGTAATTACTTCCTAAAGTGACAGTGGTCAGAATTGTAAAAATTGGCCTGGTCATTAACGTGCAAACCACCTTTGGGGTTAATTAATTTTCAAAGGTGTGGAAAAACGTGAATTTCTGTGTTGCACGCCTTTACGTTTCTCCTCATAACTCAGGCAAGAAACAAGATAGAGAAATGGAAAAAAAAACATCATTCAACTCAGAACAGTACAGGCTTTCAACAGATATGTCACTATATTGTACCCATGCGGAATCAAACGCAGAAAATCAATATGATATTAAGTTTGCAAAAAAATCACATGTGCCTCCTATGCTCCTAGCCACATCTGTTCCAAAATTCAAGTTGGGCTCTCAATGGGATTATACCTAAAAAAAACAAACAAAAAAAACCCTATATAAACAGTGTCAATTTAAAAATCTTGAATTCCGATTTGTTCAGCTTGTGGTCTAAAAGTGTAGGGTCTGTTTTCCAAATAAAAAAAACTTTTTTTTTTTTTTAGACTTTGGGTGGGTGAGGGGGATGCTTCAGCTGCATCTTCACACAACGAACAGCTGACCGGACCATGAGATGAGCTTTAAAACACTCAAATCCTCCCTCTCAGACTGCTCTCCACCAATCCAGTCACAAAAAGTAAACAAAAATCAGATCTAATTCAGGTGGACCCAAACACCATAACAGCCGGACATACTGAGACACAAAAGGAAACGGCCATTGTTAGTAAGAGATTGTGGACAAGATTAAATCTCGCCCAGTACACTTACTAATAATTGTTCAGACTTGCTCATTTTGTTTTATTTTAAAGCTTGATGAGTTAACTACCATACTCTGTTTAAAAACTTGAAAAAGGACACGTCTAGTGTTGTAATAAAAACATTTGATACATGTATATTTAATATTGCTTCTTTTATTTTAGTATTAAACAGGATAGGATAAGGCTGGGTGCCCACGTAGCGTTTTTCAAGCGTTTATGCTGCGGAATTTCCGCAGCGGAAACGCTTGTGAAACGCTAGGTAATCCGCACCCGATGGTCCCCAAGGGGATTCCGCATGTTCTATGCACATGCTGCGGATTTTTCCGCAGCGTTTATGCTACGTACAAAAATCCGCAGCATGTCATTTAATTTTGCGGAAGTGCAGCGGAACTCCCGCCATTGACTTGCATTGAGACGCATAGAAACCGCGACTGTACATTTTTACAAGCGGCTTCTATGCGTCTCTATGTGCGGATGGTACCCAGTTCTGGAGGAGAGAAGACTCTCATCCAGACCTGGGTACCATTGTACCTGTAAAAAAGAATAAAATAACAAATAAAGTTTATACTCACCTGTCCGGCGTCTTCTCTCTGAATGCCAGCAGCGCTGAAGGACCTTCGGTGACGTCACAGTCATGTGACCGCAGGCCCTTCACCGCTCTGTCTCGCGATATGCCGGCAGCCGGGAACCAGACAGGAACGAGCGCTGCAGCCACGCCGGGGCATCGGGGGTGAGTATAGCTTTATTTGTTTTCATTTTTACGGTTCACACTGTATAAATCCATGCTGTTTGCATGGATTTATACAGTGTGACCTAGTTGTCAAGCACTTTCCAAGTGATGCTATCGCCTGGAAAGCGCTTGTCAATCTGCATGCGGAAACGCATGTGGATCCGCATGTATTGTGCATGCGTTTTTCCTGCAGAATCTGCATGCGTTTTTTTCTGCCAGGGAGATGCAGAAATGCTGCAGAAATTTTCTGCTTCATTTCTGCATCGTGGGCACATAGCCTAAGACTGTATTTAGAAAATCACACTTAAAAATATGACCCCAAGGAGATCCTTGTACAAATGTAACCAAAAACTCAAGTAACACATGCCTTTTTGGGAAATTTTATAACATATTGTTTTTTCAAAATTGTGCATCAAAATTTTGAATTTGACTCTACAAAAACAAAATATCAACAAACATAATCTTGTGACATAACAAGTTAAAGCCTGTACCGTTCTAAACAAAATGGTGTCTCTACCCTCTCTCCATCTCTTTATCTTATTTCTAACCCGCTGCTTGCCTATTGTCTTGTAGCCCATCCCAGCCTTGTGCAGGTCTACAATTTTGTCCCCGGTGTTCTTGGACAGCTCTTTGGTCTTGGCCATGATGGAGAGGTTGGAGTGTGATTGATTGTGTGGATAGGTAATGAGTTCAAACAGGTACAATTAATACAGATAATGAGTGCAGAGTAGGAGGGCTTCTTAAACAAAAACTAACAGGTCTGTGAGAGACAGAATTCTTGCTGGTTGGTAGGTGATCAAATACTTATTTTATGCAATAAAATACAATTTAATTATTTTAAAATCATACAATGTGATTTTCTGGTTTTTATTTTTAGATTCTGTCTCCCACAGGTGAAGTGTACCTACGATAAAAATTACAGACCTCTCCATTCCTTGTAGGTGGGGAAACTTGCATAATCGGCATTGTATCAAATACTTATTTTCTCCACTGTATATCCGCATCGGCGAGTGCACCGGTCGGCCGGCAGCACAACATTGTCTCTGGTACAAACTGTCAATCACTCAGGAATGCACCACTGCCCCCAGTAAGTAGGAAGCTGGGAGACGGTAGGGTGTACTCATGAGAATCACCTCGCCCTATATGGGCCTTCAGTGCTGAGCAATTATTTTTTTCTTCCAAGAGCTATAAATTTTTTTTTTTTTTTTTCCATTCAATAAAGCTGCATGAAAGCTTGTTTCTTGGTGCATGAGTTGTAGATTTTTTGTCTTCTGAGGAACACATAATTTCTTAATACATTTTTTTTTTTTTTTTTTTTTTTTTTTTTTTATAGAGAGGGGAGAAAAATTTTGACTTTTTTTTTTTTTTTTTAATATTTTGTATTCATTGGATCCAAAATATTGTTCTCTCGTCGTCATTTTTTGCTGGAGATGTCACAGCTTCTATAACCCACCTGACATCTACAGCTAATCCGCAGATGTGTCGGGACATTTACCCCTGAGCCCATTGATTGATTGGTTGCCGACGACACGTGGGGTAAACGAGCCGTGTGTCTGCAGACAACGTAATCCGAGGTGTGCGGGAACGTTATGTTGAATCCAATGCATTTTCAGACTCATAACTTCTTAATTTGCCCAAGGATGGAGCTGTGCGAGAGCTTGATTTTTAGGGGAAAAGTTTTTAGTGGTATCATTTTCGGGTGAAAAAAAAAGTGATCATAAAGTCGCATGCAATTATTGCAAACCTGCAATTCTGGCGTTTTTTTTTTTAAATGCACAGTGTCTACTTTATAAATTAATGAATTAATATATTGACTAATTTGGTCAATGTGAAAATTGCAAGACAATTTTTTTTTTTTTTTTTTTTTTTTTTTATAAAGATCATGATATGAAGATAAAAAAATCACTAATTTAAAAAAAAAATAATAAAAAAAAAAAAAAAAAATACACAACTCAAAAACCTGATTAAAACAATAGGTAACTTTCTGATGACACATTCCCTTTAAAAGTATTGTCCCCCTCCTCATATGTCCTAATAGGGCCTTGGTAGTAGGAATCTTCCGATGCTTCATTCTTTGTTTTACGTTGGGTTTATGTTGTGTTTTTAGCAGAAAAATGAAGCGGAGAGAGACGACTGCAGGAGTAACCAATCCATCTACCATCTCTTCAGTACGAATTCCCAGAAATATTTCTGTTCGTAAGTGGGGTGTTCATTTTTTTTATTCAGTATTTTATTGTTAATCATCTGTAGACCAGGCCATTTGTTCCGATTCATGACCGGGCACATTTGGGTATTCTCTGTACGTGAAGTTTTTAGAAACCCTGTATAGTGGTTTTTTTTGTTAGTTTGTTTGAGCACAGCTAAAAAACTGCAGCTGGGAATAGAGGTGGCTTTTTTATCTATTTTTATTTTACTAATTGTGCCCCTCAAAAGACTTTTTTTTTTTTGGGGGGGGGGGGTGTAAATAGACCAGGGGTCTCAAACTAAGAGGTGGTCTGGGGCCACTTAGAAAAATCACATTAGGTCATAGCTCTTAGACTCCAAAGACATACTGATAGGGAATTTAGATTGTGAGCCCCAATGGGGACAGTGCTGAAAATGTCTGTGTAAAGCGCCGTTGAATTAATGGCGCTATATAAGTGAGTAAAATAAATAGGCTGTGTTGTTAAATTTAGGCCTCAGTCACACATCAGTTTTTCACGTATGAATACTTTCCTCTTTTTTTCACATTTAGCACATACTGAATCACAGAGATATGTCCGATGTTGATCCAAGTGTCGGATCAAAATCAGCAATGTAAGTCTATGGAGCAGTGAAAAAAATTCTGACAGCATTCTGATGCCATCTGTGTGCTGTTTGTTCTTTACTGACTTGAAAAATAAGTTCCTCCACCTTCTCTTATCTATCAGTTTTAAAAAAAAAAAAAAAAAAACTAATGAAAATTTGACCAAACACTGATGAAAATTGGTGCCTTTTTCTCATGTGTCAAAAAACCTGATGTCTGAATGAGGCCTTAGGCTGGGGCTACACGATGACTGGTAGCAACACAGACAAAGTCCTCCACACCGCGCTCCTGAACACAGATATGCACCACACCATTAATGTACGGTGCAATTCGCCATTCAAAATATAAACTGATAAACCAACACTGTGCCCCCCATTAGCTATAATTAGCCACTTTTCCCCTGACAATAAAAAATATAAATTATTTAGCTTCTGTGCCCCCCCCCCCAATTCAGTACAAGTTCCCTGTGTACTATTACATATCCTGCTTCTCCCTCACCCTCCAGTTTCATTGCTATTCTATGACCTACCTCCCATCACTACCCCCTGATTTTCCATTTGTTAATCAGTTTGATCGCTGCTGACTGGCATTATCAATTCCTTGGATATTTTTTTTGTATCCCTTTCCTGTGTTATACAGTTCAACTACCCTTTCCCGTAGATCCATTGACAAGTCTTTTGCTTTCAGCATGACTCACAATCCAGAAACGTCAGTGGCTGGATGAAAGATGCAAGGGTCTGTCTGGATCCCAGAAACTCGCTCAGCTTTTATGCACACACACTGATTACAAGTAGTGATGAGCGAGTATGTTTTGTTAACCCTTTCGCCGAGTATGCTCTGGCGAGCACCGAGTAGTTACAGCTGCTCGGTGTTATGTTTGAGTCACTTCTTGTGCATGACTTGCGACTGTTTGACAGCTTTAATACATGTGAGGAATGTCTATTTCCAGTACGTCCCCATGACAGCACCATAGGAGGAGTAATCCCATATCCTGTGTAGGGACAGGAAGCACAAGAGGTTAAAAGCCCTCCCACTCCCAGCTGCCTCAGTGTTTTTCCTGTCCCTACACAGGACAGGGAGTACAGGAGGAGCGCTGGTGCCGGAGCACTGGTGTGAAGGAAAAGATGCCTCAGGGGACCCCGGGGTGATCGGGGGGGCCACGGCTCTCTCCTTCCCGCCGCCAAGCGGGTCCTGGGCCGACACTCCCTGTCGGGAGTCGCTCGAGCCTCCAGGTGCCGCTTCCCCATCGCGGGGCTCTCGGCGTCCTGCTCTGGGCGGGTCCGGCTTCTCCTGGCTCCAGGACTGCCCGGCGTCGAAACCGGAAGTCCGGAGATGACGACTTACGGTGGCGGTCGCGCGGGAAATTCAAACCGCGGTTAGACCAGACGCCAGGGAGCAGGAGAAAATGACAGGACGACCAGGTAAGGTATAAGAAGGGGGGCTGGGGAGCAGCAAAGGCAGGCTTACAGCTTTGGCACCCCTGGCAGTATAATGGCAGATATGTCACACCCTGATACATGACTGTGGGGTGATCCAGGGAGGGTAAGTGTACCATTACCCCTTTTTATATGGCTAATGGGGCTTACGCTTACCAGGCCCTCCATATTTTTTATAGGATGTCTCTGGGCAATTACCACCTCCTTCTGAAAAAAAGAAGTATACGAGGGAAAAAGGCCACAGTAAAATCCAAGAGGTGCCTGGATTGTAACATCAGACTTCCTGACTCGTATACAAAACGTCTATGTGCTGAATGTAGAGCCTCCATGCTGAAGGAGGAGCACGGGGCTTTATTCAATGAGATGCGCAGTATAATTAAAGAAGAAGTTCAGGCTTCTATCACGTCTCTGCAGCCCCCAGGTTTAGGAGTTCAGGATGTCCCGGGTCCCAAAAGACCCAGAGAAGATATAGCGCCATCTTCTGAGGGTGAAATCGACCCATCTGGCGACTCTGACAGTGAGACAATTAGTCCACCTCAGGGCGGGGAGCGGAAAAGATACATGTTCCACTCAGATTTTATGGACATTCTTCTACGAGCAGTCCGAAACACGATGCAGGTAGAAGAAACGGAGAAGAGCAGTAACATTCAGGATGAGATGTTTGGTGGTCTTAAAACCCAGAGATCCATGGTTTTTCCTGTTAATCCCCATGTGAAGGACATGATACTAGAGGAATGGGAGGATGCGGAAAAGAGACTCTCTATACCACAAGACTTCCGTGCCCGACTATCTTTTAACCCAGAAGACACCAATGTGTGGGACACTATTCCTAAAATTGACGTCCCGGTGGCTAAGGTTGTCAAGAAAACCTCTATCCCCTTTGAAGACTCGTCAGGACTTAAAGATCCTATGGATAGGAAGGCGGATGGACTTTTGAAAAAAGCCTGGGAAGCTTCAGTGGCGATTATTAAATCTAATGTCGCTGCTACATCTATTGCTAGATCCATGAGAAGCTGGCTAGAAGAGCTAGAGAGTCACCTACGAGATGGCACCCCGAGGGAATCTCTCCTTCAATCATTGCCCCTATTAAAAATGGCAACAAATTTTATGGCCGACTCTTCAGCGGAATCGGTCAGATTTGCGGCGAGAAATAACGCGCTTTCCAACTCAGCCCGTAGAGCTGTTCGGTTAAAAACATGGTCTGGAGATACAGCTTCAAAGAACGAACTGTGCTCCATTCCATTTTCAGGGCTCAGAGTATTCGGACCTGTACTAGATGACATTCTAGAAAAAGCGTCCGATAAAAAGAAGGGCTTCCCTGAGGAGAAAAAGAAGGAGCAGCCCTTTCGTAAACCGTTCCCCTCCCGTAAATATAACACGCAGAAAAAAGGGGGGTCCACAAGCTGGAGTTTTAATTAGGGGAACAAAGATAAGATACCAGCCCAGTACTAGTTCCCGTCCAAAACGACAATGACTATGTCAGAGTAGGGGGGCGATTTAAAGTTTTTCAGAAACAGTTGGCATCGGATAACTCAAAATCCCTGGATACTAACAACTATAGCGCAGGGTTACAGGATAGAATTTTCTCAAACACCCCCCCCCCCCCTCAAAAATTCCACCTGGTGAGAGGTTCCCCTACCTCTCTCCGTCTGCAGGCAGACATAGAGAAGCTGCTACATCAGAGGGTTATTGTGCCAGTTCCAGAACATGAACAACATCAGGGCCATTACTCCTCTCTGTTTTCAATAAAGAAACCGTCAGGGGAGTTCCGTACAATAATCAACTTGAAACCCCTAAACCGATGGGTCCGCTACAAGAAATTCCGCATGGAATCTGTAAGATCAGCCATCCCTCTAATAGACATGGATGCGGTAATGTGCACCCTGGACCTCAGGGATGCATACTACCACCTGCTAATACATTCCTCAAGTCAGCAATATCTGAGGTTTGCACGACCATCAGGCAGTCAGATTCTACACTACCAGTTCCGATGTTTTCCCTTTGGCCTGTCATCTGCTCCCAGAATCTTTACAAAGATAATGGCAGAGGTGGTGGCCTATATCCGACTCGGGGATATTACCATCATTCCGTACTTGGACGACTTCCTGTTGGTAGCAGGATCTCCTTTAGATATGACGCAACATCTGGAATTTGTCCTACGGACATTAACCAGCCTTGGTTTGATTGTGAACAAAGAAAAATCCAATCTTGTCCCAAGTACATCACACATCTTCCTGGGAGTCCATCTCGACTCCCAAATACGAATGTCTTGTCTCCCGGAAGACAAGATGCTCTCAATTCCACAAAGGATTCGTTCTTTTGCAAGAGAGAAAAAACCTTCAATCCGTAAGGCAATGAGTATTTTGGGAATCATGACGTCATGTATCACCTGCGTCAGATGGAGCCAGTTCCATTCCAGGCCTCTACCGAAATGCATCCTGGAAGTAACAGACGGACATCAGAATTACCTAGACAGGAAGATGTCTTTGTCCAGAGACGCCCAGGACTCTCTACACTGGTGGCTCGACCAGAAGAATCTACAGAAGGGAGTGCAGTGGATTCTGGAACCTTGTCTTTTAGTGACCACGGACGCAAGTCTCTCAGGATGGGGAGCTCGAGTGGGAGATTCTTATCTCCAAGGAACATGGTCCACAGAGATTCAGACCCGATCATCGAATTTTCGGGAACTGCAGGCAATCTGGAAAGCCCGCCAGAGAAGCCGGGCGGTCCTAAAAGACAGACATGTAAAAATTTTGTCGGACAAGATCACGGCAGTCTCTTTCATCAGACATCAGGGTGGATCAAGACATCCACTTCTCCAGTCCCTTGCCAACAGGATATTCTTAGGTATAGAGAAGATAGTGAGCTCCACTTCAGCAGTTCACCTTCGGGGATCCGACAATAAGGAGGCAGATTACCTCAGCAGGCTTCAGATGAAGGCTTCAGAATGGGAACTGAAGGAATAGGTGTTCCAGCAATTAACCCGCAGATGGGGTCAGCCGCACCTAGACCTTTTTGCATCCAGAACAAATACGAAGAAGACCTCTTTCTTCTCTCTAGAACCCAGAAGATCATCCTCTGGCTGTGGACGCACTCACAATATTGGGGAGAGGGACTAACATATGCCTTCCCACCTGCTCCTCTAATTCCAAGAATGCTGCGGAAAATTCAGGAAGATCGGGCGACAGTCATAGCAATTGTCCCGTTCTGGCCAAGGAGAAGTTGGTTCTCCCTTCTACGTCATCTAGCATTGGAAGACCCAATCATTTTACCTTTTCAGGAAGATCTTCTGACGCAAGGTCCACCGTTTCATCAGTGTGTGTGTGTATATATATATATATCACTCTGGCAGATAAGCCCTTGTTCTTCAGGATATCCCCTTCAGAAGCCAAGCTGGAGCTGTTGAAGATTCTGATGAAACGGTGGACCTTGCGTCAGAAGATCTTCCTGAAAAGGTAAAATGATTGGGTCTGGAGGACCTTTTGTCATTTCCACAGGACGGTAGACACCTCCCAGCCAGACATCCCTGCGAGGCAGGATTTGATGCAGGTTTTAGACCAAGTACCTTGAAGGTGCAGATTGCGGCACTAGGTGCTTTCTTTGACACATCATTGTCCTCGCATCCCTGGATAATCAGGTTTGTCAAGGCAATGCAGAGACTTAGGCCTACACAGAGCATTTCTTCCCCTCCGTGGGATCTGAATCTTGTCCTGAGAGTCCTTTGCAAACCTGCCTTTGGCCCAGTTAATGATTTGGGAATAAAGAACTTGACTGAAAACAATCACCACAGCTAAACGGTTGGGTGAAATCCAGGCTCTACCTGTCGTCGAGCCTTGTATGCAGATTCGGGATGATTGCATCATACTGAAACTGGATCCAAGTTTCTCCCCGAAGGTGGTGTCACCGATGACCTTAAACCAAGAAGTGGTTCTTCCATCATTCTGCGAAAACCCTAGGAATCAGAGGGAGGAAGAGTTCCACCATCTTGATGTCCGCAGAGCAGTGTTGGCCTATTTGGAAGCCACTCGGAACTGGAGATTAGACTCTAACCTTTTTATACAATTTGGGGGGAAAAATAGAGGCAGGAAGGCTTCAAAACCATCCTTAGCTAGATGGGTCACATCCATGATTAATCTAGCATATCTTTCAGAAGGACCGCCTCCCCCTGAAATTATCAAAGCCCATTCCTTCAGAGCAATTTCCACCTCATGGGCAACTAGAGCAGGGGCTACCATTGAACAGATATGTACCGCAGCCACATGGTCAGGACATACTACTTCCTGCAAAGACTACAAGCTAGATGTTCTCTCACAGCAGAGATCTGCTTTTGGTAGGAAGGTACTTCAGGTAGTTATCCCACTCTAAGCTATGAGTTCTTGGGTATACTCCTACGGTGCTCTCACGGGGACTTACTGGAAAACCGGAATTAGTCTTACCGGTAATGATGTTTCCAGGAGTCCACATGACAGCACCCTTATTTCCCTCCCTATATTACTACTATATGTGACTCTAACATATGTCTAAGCAGTGTAAAATAAAATTTTGTTGTACCCAGCCAATGTGGTTCTTGGAAAATCACTGAGGAGGTTGGGGGTGGGAGGGCTTTTAACCTCTTGTGCTTCCTGTCCCTACACAGGATATGGAATTACTCCTCCTATGGTGCTGTCATGTGGACTCCTGGAAACATCATTACCAGTAAGACTTACTCATTCCTCACATGTGTTAAAGCTGTCAAACAGTTGCAAATCATGCACACGGGAGTGATTCAAACATAACACCGAGCAGCTGTAACTACTCGGTGCTCGCCCAAGCATACTCGGCGAAAGGGTTAACAAAGGATATCAACCCATTTACCCTCTGCTCTGAGCCCAACCTAGCCGTGGAACTTGGCACTCTAAAAGCTCAAAAGCCCACAAAATTGTATGATATGCTAACACGATGCAAACACGTCTCCTACAGTAGTGCTCCGAACGTCTGTGGAGAAAATCCAGTGTGGCCGAAGATTTCATCCATTATAAATGTAGGCTTAAAATGTACAACTCTGCTCTTCATCTCTCCAAAGAAACCGACTTCACCCCTCTTATCACCGCACTTTCCACCAATCCTAAACGACTCTTTGACACTTTTCATTCGCTCCTCAGTCCAAGAGTACAGGCCCCCACCACCGACCTAAACGCTGATGTTCTGGCCAATTATTTCTGGCCAATTATTTCAAAGAAAAAATTGATCATATCCGACAGGAAATTTTATCCCAGTTCCCTGATATCATGCATTCTCTTCCTTCCCTCGCTGCATCTAGCTCACTTTCTATCTTTGAACCGGTCACAAAAGTGTCCAGGCTCTTCGCATCTTCACGCCCTACTATCTGCACCAGTGACAATATTCCCTCACATCTCCTTCAGTCCCTTTCCATGGCTATCACCACTCGCCTAACTAAAATATTTAATCTCTATCATCTGGTATCTTTCCTTCCTGTTTTAAATACGCCAGCATACATTCATTACTTTTCAAAAACATCCCTCGACTAGAAGTGCACTGCTAACTACAGACTTGGCTGTAATCTTCCTTTCATCTGTAAACTCCTAGAATACTTGGTCTAATCCGCTTTCTCTCAGATAACTCTCTTCTTGACCCTTTACAATTCGGTTTCCGCTCCTTACACTCAACTGAAACTGCCCTCACTAAAGTCTCTAATGATCTACTAACAGCTAAATCTAATGGTCACTGCTCCCTGCTGATTCTCCTGGATCTCTCTGTAGCATTCGAAACTGGATCACCAGCTCCTCCTCACTATGCTCTGCTCTATGGGGCTCAAGGACATTGTTCTCTCTTGGTTCTCCTATTACTCTGTCGCCTCATTGGGGGACACAGGACCATGGGTGTTATGCTGCTGTCCACTAGGAGGCGACACTATGCATAATCTGAAAAAGATTAACATTGGCTCCTCCTCTGCAGTATACATCCCTGGACGGCGTCAGCCATCTTCAGTTTTTGCTTAGTGTCGCAAGGAGGCACACCTAAAGATTTTTACTCCCATTTTTTCAGATTATTTTCTTTTATTTTTTCCGACGGAATTATGGATGAAGATAAGGGGGCTCCGGCGAGACTCCCGGCATGGCTCTCCTTCCTCTGCCCCCTCGGGTGTTGATCCGAAGTCGAGACCCCCCCCCCCCCCTTCCTTTCTCAATTCCTTTTGGTCTCTGGGTTGAGGTCGAGGCGAGGATTACAGCCCCCTGATGGTGACAGCAGCACCCTCCTGAATCCCCCTCTGGGGGTATTAGGTTGAGACTCCTCAGGTAGGGCCTGTGCAGACAACAATCTGCAGCTCCTAGTAGCTGGCACTCTGAACCAACTTCCAGGAATCCCAGCCCTGCTGCAGACTCCTGTTGGGGCCGGGGGACAGTGCAGGCAGACAAGACATACAGAGACACAGGCCTTCCCAGCTCTGTCTCTCTGCTGGCACCAGCGCTATGGTGCCTCAGGGGGACCCTTTAAGGGCCCCCCCTTACGCTGATATCCCCACCGCCTTCCCTGCCGTTAAAACCGGGGAGGTCCGCTTCAGATCCGGCACCCCCCCCCCCCCCGGACTACCGCGCCGGCCTGGAGCCCTTTTGGGCATAGGCCATAAATTTACACCGCGGCTCCAGCCTAGCCGAAGCTGCCGCCCATTCTCCGCCACCGGCCCGCCCCCCGGATGACAAATATGACACTATACAGTGTCCTAGAAGGGGCGGAGACTAACTGAAAGGGCACGCTTTCCAGCATACTGCCGCCCTTTTCAGCTCTCTGCCCACCTTCTCCGCACTCCTGCGGCCATTATCTGCTGAAGGATCGTTAACCCTTCAGATACCGGTCGGCAGCCAGTCTCTGGGGGGCACAGGACCTTGGATCTACGGCGCTGGACTTAAGAGGCACATTGGTGGGGTAAGATCACAGCTGGAGTCTCTCACTCAGCTGTGAATTCTATAAGCTTCTCTGCATTGCTGGCCCCCTCTGCATAGCCTCCCCTGTATACTATGCCGGGCTCAAGGTCCAAGAGAACCAGGCATGACTGCTATTATGCACTCTGTACAGCCTGCAGTAATACTCTCCCTAGTGGCAGCACGTATTCACATTGCCAGGACTGCATGCAGACGGCTGTGCCAGAGCCCCATGAAGCACTTGCCAATACTTCGGTGCCTAATACCACACCGGAATGGGTCACTCAGATGTCGCAATCTATGACGCAGTCTATAGATAACCTCACATCCACATTGCTTCAGGCTCTGCAGAGTCATGCCTCGGCTATGAACACTACTCAGCAAAGGGAGAGTTCCACTTGGGGACATGATGGCACGGGCACATCCACGTCTAGGTCAGGACGCAAGCGGACCCACAGGTCACGTTCATCTGTGTCATCCCATACCACACGGTCATCCCCTTCTAGTGAGAGACACCATACTCCCAGCTCATCTAGACCGTCCCCTGACAGGGACAGACAATGTAGATCCCCACAGCCATCCCTGACCAGAGAAGGCCTCCGCTCCTGTTCTCCCAGCAGGAGACGCCTTAGTGATACACAGGATTCGGAAGACATCTGTGATTCCGACTCAGACAAGGAAACCGAAGGGTCCCTAATCCCTATCCCCCGTGGCAATACAGTGCTAGTTGATGATTTAATCTCATCCATCCATCGGGTGCTGGACATCTCCGATCCACCCCTGGAGACACCAGGACATAAGATTTCCTTTGAAGGAGTCCTGAAACCGCCTAAGGTCTTCTTTGACCACCCACAGTTTAATGCGATCCTTAAAAAGCAGTTCTCACAATCTGAGAAAAAGTTTGCTAATCGCAAATGTCTGGAGGTGCGGTACCCCTTTCCACAGGAGGTCACCAAACAGTGGACCGATCCACCTGAAGTGGATCCCCCAGTCTCCAGACTAGCAGCACAGACACTGCTTTCACTGCCAGATAGCTCAACCCTCAGAGACGCAGCAGACCGGCAGGTGGAACGCATGGCTCCTTCAGTTTTCGAGGCCGCAGGGGCCTCCCTGGCTCCCGCATTCGCCTCAGTTTGGGCTGCCAAGGCAATTTTGGCCGGGGCCCAAAATTTACAAACTGGCCTACAAGCATCTACCCCTGAACTGTCGGACCAAGCGGCCCAAATAGCAGTTGTGGCAGATTACATGCTCCATGCAGCTCTGGATTCTGCAAGGGGTGCAGCGGGGATAGCATCAAACACCGTCATGATTCGGCGTATCCTCTGGCTGCGGGAATGGAAAGCAGATGCAAAGAAGTCCCTCACACACCTCCGGTACCTCAGTGGTCGGCTTTTCGGTGAACAGTTGGACACAATGATATCCAACGCCACTGGGGGTAAGAGTACCTCTCTCCCCCCAACTGAAGCCCAAACACACTTACAAAAAGCGCAATCAAGCACGATTCCGATCCTTTCGAAACTCTTCCGGCTGGTCCGTCTCGCGACCAGCACAGAATAACAACCGTGCTCCACGCAGGGACAATTCGAGGTCGACGCAAAAGTCGGACAAGACCTGGCAATCAAGGGCAGGCCAGTCAAAATTTAAAGGAGGAAAATATCACATTTCCACCTCCTCATCATGACTCGCGAACTCCGGAAGACACCCCACCTGCAGGCGGCCGTCTTTCGCTCTTTCACCAAGTCTGGCTGCCTATTACAGAGGACAGGTGGGTCAAGGAACTAGTGTCTTCAGGATACAGGATAGAGTTCATTTCCAACCCGCCAAACAGATTCTTTCTGTCTGTTCCCCCAAAACCGCCAGCCAAGGCTCTTGCCTTCCACCACGCGGTCTCCTCGCTTCTTCAAGCAGGAGTCATAGTATCAGTCCCCACGGCCGAGCGCTTCCAAGGGTTCTACTCGAATTTATTCGTAGTCCCAAAAAAAGGAGGCAGCGTGCGGCCCATATTGGACCTAAAACAGCTCAACAAATATGTACGGGTACGTTATTTTCGCATGGAGTCCCTTCGGTCCATCATTGCGTCCATGGAGAAGAGAGAATTTCTCACCTCCATAGACATTCAAGACGCATACCTACATATACCAATTGTGCCTGCTCATCAGAGATTTCTCAGGTTCGCAATCGACCAGGAACACTACCAGTTCGTGGCTCTCCCGTTCGGACTCGCCACGGTTCCCAGAGTGTTTACCAAAGTCATGGACATCCTGCACTCCAGAGGCATAATAGTCCATATCTGGACGATCTCCTCATCAAGGCTCCCACCTTCAAGGACTGCAAAATCAGCGTCTCAATTACAATCGACATTCTGAGTTGCCTGGGCTGGTTAGTCAACTTAAAAAGGTCATCACCAACTTCGAGTCAGTCTCTGACCTTCTTGGGAATGTTATTCAACACCCTCAAGGGTCTAGTACTCCTCCCCAAGGGCAAAGCACTGCCTCTCCATATAGGAGTCTGCACCCTACTTCGCAAACCCCCCTCGGTCTCTCCGGTTTGCCATGAGTCCTTGGCAGGATGGTGGCGGCAATAGAAGCGGTCCCTTTTGCCCAGCTTCACCTCAGGCCTCTCCAACTAGCCATCCTCAAGTCATGGGACAGTAATCCTTTTTCTCTCGACAGGGAGTTTCAGTTGACGTCGTCAACCAGGAGGTCCCTGCACTGGTGGCTCAAGCTAACCTCTCTAACAAAGGGGAAATCCTTTCTCACGGGTCAATGGAAAGTTCTGACCACCAACGCGAGCCTGACTGGTTGGGGTGTGGTATACCTACACCACAGAGCACAGGGCAAGTGGTCCCCAAAAGAAGCGACCATGCCCATCAACATCTTGGAAATTCGTGCCATTCTCCTGGCGTTGAGAGCCTTCCATCACTTACTGGCAGCCTCTCACATCAGAGTACAGTCGGACAATGCCACGGCTGTGGCATATGTAAATCACCAAGGGGGGACCCGCAGTGCCCAGGCAACGCGAGAAGTGACACACATTCTCCACTGGGCGGAAGACACAGGTTCAGTTCTCTCTGCGGTCCACATTCCGGGTGTGGACAACTGGGAAGCAGACTTCCTCAGCCGGCAAGGAATGGACTCTGGAGAGTGGTCTCTCCATCCCGAAGTTTTTCACCAGATCTGCCATCGCTGGGGGACTCCGGACGTGGACCTAATGGCATCCCACTTCAATGCCAAGGTCTCCAACTTCATGGCCAGAACTCACGACCCGCGGTCGCTGGGAGCGGAGCCCTGGTTCAAGACTGGACTCAGTTCCAGGTCCTGTACATCTTTCCACCTCTTCCCCCTGATACCCAGAGTGGTGAGGGAGTTCCAACCATCCTCATCGCACCAGACTGGCCCAGACGTACGTGTTATGCCGACATCGTGCCTCTTACAGCAGACGTCCCCTGGCGTCTCCCCGACCGCCCAGATCTTGTGTCACAAGGCCCGTTCTACCACCAGAACTCAGGGGCCCTCAATTTGACGGCATGGCCATTGAGACCTGGGTTTTAACCCAGTCGGGGTTCTCGCCTGACGTCATCGCACCCATGATCAGAGCACAAAAGCCAAACTCTGCAAAGATTTATTACCGTACCTGGAAAGCTTTCTTTTCCTGGTGCGATTCTCGTGAACAGACCCCATTCCCTTATTCTCTCCCCAGGGTACTTGGGTTTCTCCAATCGGGTCTGGAGGCCAAACTGTCTCTGGGCTCTCTTAAGAGCCAGGTGTCAGCTCTCTGTGCTTTTTCAGACGCGCATTGCTAACAAGCCGCAAGTAAGGACATTTCTTCAGGGGGTTTCCCGATTTGGCTCCACCCTACAGGCGACCACTAGAAACGTGGGATCTCAACTTGGTGCTGACAGCATTGCAGGAAACTACTTTTGAACCTCTTAGGGAAGTCTCACTTCGCCTTCTATCCCAGAAAGTGGTTTTCCTAGTGGCAATCACCTCGCTACGCAGGGTGTCTGAACTCGCAGCACTCTCCTGCAGACAACCCTCCTTTTTACCAGGACAAGGTAGTTCTCCGTACGGTTCCATCCTTCCTTACTAAGGTTGTGTCCAACTTCCACCTCAATGAGGAAATTTCACTGCCATCCCTCTGTCCGGTCCCAGTTCATAGAGTAGAGAAGGCTCTGCATACGCTTGACCTTGTCAGGGCATTACGTATCTATGTGTCTAGGACTGCGCCCTTCCGGAAGTCTGATTCTCTTTTCCTTCTTCTGGAAGGTGGCCGCAAGGGTCTACCAGCTTCCAAAGCTACCCTTGCCAGGTGGATCAAATCCACCATACAAGAGGCCTACCACCTCAAAAATTCTCCTCTTCCAGCAGGTATTACGGCACACTCTACACGTGCGGTAGGGGCCTCCTGGGCCATTCGGTTCCAGGCCTCGGTGCAACTAGTGTGTAAGGCAGCCACTTGGACTAGCCTACACATTTTTACCAAACACTACAGGGTTCATACCCAATCCTCAGCAGATGCGAGCCTAGGTAGACGTATCCTGCAGGCAGCAGTGCCCCAATTATAGGGGCCTGTCTATACAATATTCGTCCATTGCTTCCCACCTAGGGACTGCTTTGGGACGTCCCATGGTCCTATGTCCCCCAATGAGGCGACAGAGTAAAGGAGATTTTTGTGTACTCACCGTAAAATCTCTTTCTCTTAGCCTCTAATTGGGGGACACAGCTCACACCCTGTTGCCTGTTCCGGGCCGTTGTTTTTGAGTTCTCATATTGATTTTTTTTCTTGAGCTCGTACATAGTTGCCTTCTTATAGGCATGGTATGTTACCCATGTTACGTTCCTCCTAATGCTTTTGCACAAAACTGAAGATGGCTGATGTCGTCCAGGGGTGTATACTGCAGAGGAGGAGCCAATGTTAATCTTTTTCAGATTATGCATAGTGTCGCCTCCTAGTGGACAGCAGCATAACACCCATGGTCCTGTCTCCCATGGTGCTGTGTCCCCCAATTAGAGGCTAAGAGAAAGAGATTTTACGGTGAGTACACAAAAATCTCCTTTTTTCTAACTGCTCTTTCATTATATAATTTGCTGGCTCATCTTCCCCTTACAGTCGGGGTTCCCCAAGGCTCAGTCCTAGGCCCCCTATTGGAAAAACCATCAGTAGATTCAGTTTTCAGTACCATCTCTATGCTGATGACACCCAATTATACACATCGTCTCCTGACATTAACCCTGCGTTACTACAAAATACCAACGATTCTTTCCGCTGTCTGTAACATCATGTCCTCCCTCTATCTAAAACTGAACCCTTCAAAAACTGAACTCTTTGCTTTTCCTCCCTCTACTAATCTACCCATGCCCGATATTGCCAATTTCCGTGTGTGGCTCCGCCATTACTCCCCAGCAACAAGCCCGCTGTCATGAAGTCTTCTTTCATTCAGATCTTTCCTTCACTCTCAACATCCGATCACTCATCTGCTCATGTCACCTACACATCAAAAACATCTCTAGAATTTGACCTTTTGTTACCTTTTAACTCTGCAAAAATTCTTACTGTCGCTGTTATTCATTCTCGTCTGGACTACTGCAACTCTCTACTAATCGGTCTCCCTCTTACCAAACTCTTTCCTCTCCAATCCGTCCTAAATGCTGCTGCCAGGATTACATTCCTCTCCAACCGCTACACCGATGCCTCTGTCCTGTGCCAGTCATTGCACTGGTTGCCCATCTGCTATAGGGTTCAATATAAACTTATCTTACACACACACAGCTCTCCAGTTCTGCGCCACCAGACATCTCCCTCATCACTGTCTATCACCCTGGCCATGCCCTCAGTTCTGATAATAATAATTTTTATTTTTATAGCACCAACATATTCCGCAGCACTTTACAAATATTAGGGGGGACTTATACAACAATACAGAATAAACTTAACTCATATCGAAAGGAGTGAGGGCCCTGCTCGCAAGCTTACAGTCTATGAGGAAATGGGGGAGACACAAAAGGTAGAATGTACATATATTGTATAATGCAGCCTTGATATACTATATAGGATAAATAATACATGGACTGGTCGCCTGCCAGTATGTGTACAGTCCAGACCGAGGCTATTATGTGCATGGTTGGTATGAACCTGAAATTGAAGAAGATTTTAATATGAGGGGAAAACTGGGATGGACAGATAGTGTGTGGAGGCGATATTCCAGTCTAAAGAAATGGGTTTTTAGGGTCCGCTTGAAACTGTGGGTATTGGGAATTTATCGAACTGTCCTGGGTAATGCATTCCAAAGAATTGGCGCAGCATGCGAGATATCTTGGAGACGGGAGTGGGAAGTTTGGATTATGGAGGATTTAAGTTTTAAGTCGCTGGCAAAGGGAGGGCACGTGTAGGGTGGTAGACTGAGACAAGGGAGGAGATGTAGGGGGGTATTGAAGCATGGAGCGCTTTGTGGGCAAGCATAATAAGTTTAAATTGAACTCTATATTGGATGGGTAACCAATGCAATGACTGGCACAGGGAAGAGGCATCGGTGTAGCGGTTGGCGAGGAATATGATCCTGACTGCTGCGTTAAGGACGGATTGGAGAGGGGAGAGTTTAGTAAGAGGGAGCCTGATAAGTAGAGAGTTGCAGTAGTCCAGACGAGAATGAATAAGAGCGACAATGACTAACATCCTCAATAATCCAAACCTCTCACTCTCGTCTCCAAGACTTCTCGCATGCTGCACCAGTTTTCTGGAATGCACTACCCTGGAAAATTTGATTAATTCCCAGTATCTGCCGATGAGAGATAAAGGGCTCTAAAGAATGCCACAGCTCTGGGCTCTGCGGCTTCTTCTGGTTTTGGTACTTAGACCTTTATACAAATATCATCTCCTATCTTCTTTTTAGTGACATGTCGGAAAAAAGGAATCCGTGCGCTTTTCCAATAATATAAGCGCATACAATCTATGATCTTTGTGATCTGCTGTGTCCTGGCCATACCATGGATCCGTAGAGAAAATTACAGGCTGAGGACACATGCTGTCAGATAATCTAGGTATTTCTTGTGCTCGGTTTAGTTGACTGATCTTTGTTATTTTAGCACCAAATTGCAATTTATAACAAAGGCACAAGTGCATTCCCTACAGGAGCTCCTTCAGTGAGACCTAGTCGAAAATACTAACGAGCTGCACTTATCGATTCACAGTAATGGGGACTTTTGCTTTTTCAGATGAAGCAAAAACATTTTGGCAAAATCAGCGCAAAGAAGGAACCGTAGATGTCATGTTCAAGAAGGTTCAGAGCAAGCTGCAACTTCTATGTCAGAAAATCAAAGCTGGGGCTGCCACAAACCAAGGTTGGCATGATGAATACTCTTCTGCAGTGTTACTTTACTATGGCTTAAAGGGAAAGTGACCTATTGTTTAAAGTATTTTTTTTCAAAAATAATTTCAATTTTCAATATTGCTATCCATAGGATAGGGTATAACTTCCCGATCACTGGGGGTCCAACTGTTAGTGCTCGCACCGATCCCGAGAATTGGGGCTCTGAAAACCCGGTGGTCAGTCATGTGCATATCCGCTCCTTTCATTCTTTACGGGAGTGCTAATGACTAGCCGAACTCTGGTGGTCACCTAGAGAATGAATGGAGCGGAAGTTCACATGATTGACCACCTCTCCACCCGCAAGGTTGGACCCCAAGCGATCAGGAAGTTATTCCCTATGCCGTGGATAGGAGATAACTTTTAAACTTTCAACAACCCCTTTAAATGGTTAATCCCACATTCTTTAATGAATCAAATTTCAAGGTGCTTGCAAAAACAAGGAACTTGGCAAATTCATTTTTTATTAAAAATCCTCTGCATTCTTTAGAACGGAGGGATTTTTAATTCTATAGTTTATTGCCCATTGCTTGGGCCAGCGGTGAGATGGTACCGCAGATCTGAACTGCCTGTCCAGCAGGAGCACACCACCACCCCCAGAAAGCAGGATGCCGGGAGGATTGGGGAGTAGTTAACTCTTCAGGAACTAACACGGGCCAACCCCTTTAAAGTGTCTGCCTGTGCCTATCGGCTCCTAGGTTGTAAATTCAGGATTAATTGCGAAAGTTAGGTGTGAGAAATCTCCGAAAATATTTCTTTAGAAATGTTTTTTTCTTTTGCATTTTCTTTACTTTACCATGACTGTATGTTCTCTTTTAGATTACATGAGAGCTCTGATGTTGGTGAATAATGTGTCCGATCTAGAGGACTCTGAAACCTCCCACTCCGGTAAGTGCTGTACTAAGCTGGGGTACTGGCTTGTCTCACAGAATCTACTTGTTCATCTCACTGAATTAGAATATCATCAAAAAGCTAATTTATTTCAGTTCTTCAATACAAAAAGTGAAACTCCTATATTATCTAGAGTCATTACAAACAGAGTGATCTATTTCATGTGTTTATTTCTGGTAATGTTGATGATTATGGCTTACAGCCAATGAAAACACAAAAGTCATTATCTCAGTAAGTTACAATAATTAACAAAAACACCTGAAAAGGCTTCGTAAGCGTTTAAAAAGGTTCCTTAGTCTGTTTCAGTAGGCTCCACAATCATGGGGAAGACTGCTGAATTAACAGATGTCCAGAAGGCAGTCATTGACACACTCCACAAGGTCCCAGAGTTCCAATTTTGATTTGGAAATCAAGGTCCCAGAGTCTGGAGGAAGAGTGGAGAAGCCACAATCCAAGCTGCTTGAGGTCTAGTGTGAAGTTTCCACAATCAGTGATGGTCTGGGGAGCCATGTCATCTGCTGGTGTAGGTCCACTGTGTTTTATCAAGTCAGCACAGCCTTCTATCAGGACATTTTAGAGCACTTCATGCTTCCCTCTGCCGACAAGCTTTTTGGAGATGGAAATTTCATTCTCCAGCAGGACTTGGCCCCTGTCCACACTGCCAAAAGTACCAATACCTGGTTTAAACACAACAGTATCACTGTGCCTGATTGGCCAGCAAACTCACCTGACCTTAACCCCATAGAGAATCTATGGGGTATTGTCAAGAGGAAGATGAGAGACCCAACAATGCAGACGAGCTGAAGGCTGCTATCAAAGTAATGTGGGCTTCCATAACACCTCAGCAGTGCCACAGGCTGTAATTGATGCAAAAGGAGCCCCGACCCAGTATTGAGTGCATTTACTGAACATGCATTTCAGATTTTAAAAACATTTTTCAAGCTGTTATAAAGTATTCTAATTTACTGAGATAATGACTTTTGTGTTTTCATTGGCTGTAAACCATAATCATCAACATTAGCAGAAATAAACACTTGAAATAGATCCCTCTGTTTGTAATGACTCTATATAATGAGTTTCACTTTTTGCATTGAAGAACTCGTATAAATTAACTTTTTGATGATATTCTAATTTAGTGAGATGCACCTGTAAAAGAGCCATGGCTGCTTTTTTTCCCAAAATAGAGACCCGCTTGTCCACAGGTTGTGTCTGGTATTGCAGCTCCACATCCTTCACTTCAGTGGAACGGAGCTGCTGCCTTACCAGACACAACACATAGAAGAAACCTGCATTTTTCCAATTCTGTACATCCTCACTGAATAATGTGATCAGTTGAAGCAGAAATGTCTGTGTCCGCTACATTCGCCGGAAACAACTGAATCAGTCATGGAATTTATTATAATCTGCTGAAATATCTGTTTCAAATCTGACCCATGTGCACACTCTAAGGCTGCGTTCACACATTGCGTATTTTCCTGCTTTTTTTTACCTGCGTTTTTTTACGCAGGTAAAAAAGCACCTCCATTCACACACTGCGTGAAAAAACGCAGCAAAAAACGCAGTGTGAAATGAAGGGTGACATGTGTACTGTCTGTGTGTCGTGTGTGTGTCCCTAGCAGTGTATGTACAGACTATGGATACTCACCTACCCGATGGATGAGAGACGCGTCTGCTCCGTCCCGCGCTTGCGGCATCTGCCGTGAAGCGATCAGCAGACTGTCAGCTGACCGGCTTGTAATCAGCTGACCGGCCGGTTACAAGCCGGTTAGCTAACAGCTGATCGGCTCACCGGCAGATGCTGGAAGCGCGGGATTGGAGCGGACCGGACGTCTCTCCCCTGACATTGGGTAGGTGAGTATCCATCCTGCGCCTCCGTAAAAAAGCGATGTAATTACGCAGTGTGTGAACACCGCTGCGTAATTCCATCGCTTATAATGGGCAAAATAGAGAGAAAGCGCAGGACGCAGCTGCTTAAAGAATTGACATGCCAATTCTTTACGCAGCTGCCCTTTCCCGCTGCGTAAAATTACAGTGTCTGAACGGCAAAGTGAATTTCCCATTCACTTTGCTGACAGACACAAAGCACATTGCGTATTTTCAAAAAGCGCACGCAAAAAAGCGCACGAAAATACGCATTGTGTGAACGCAGCCTAAGGCTGTGTTCACACACTGAAGCGACGTTTTTTTTGTTTTGTCTGCTGGTAGCACTCCCTAATCCTTTGAAAAGGGAATGATAGCTGGAATATTGAGCATGCTTTATGCCATGTGCCTCAATTGTTGCATTGACCTCTTAAGAGTTGGGTATTATCTACTGGTAACTTGCATCTGTCTTAGGGCTCGCTCACACCAGCGTATAATTCAGACGAGTGCAATCCGATAAAAAATCAGCACTTGGACACGTTATTCCAGGAGGCAGTGCAGATCTGCGTATTTTTCTCAGCTGTATTCTGCATGAGAAAAAAAATCACAGCATGCTGCGATTTCACTCCGAAATAAAATTGGTGCAAGAACAAAATTGCATGAAGTATGGACCATCAGTATGACATCCGATTTTTACTTATACGTTGCAGTTCTGTAGCATGAGAAACTGTAAATGGTCTTATAAGTGATTTAATAACTAATGATTAAAAAAAAACGGATTGTACATGGATAACAAGTGAGGGAAAAAATTGTCCCACTTTTCTGCATGAAAATTCAGACCAATTTCTTGATATGCTTGTGTGACCCCAGCCTTAGGTTTTTATCGGTGAGCTCTCATATGTGTGTGTGTGTGTGTGTGTGTGTGTGTGTGTGTGTGTGTGTGTGTGTGTGTGTGTGTGTGTGTGTGTGTGTGTGTTTGTGTGTATACAGTGGTGTGAAAGTGTTTCCCCCTTCCTGATTTCTTATTCTTTTGCATGTTTGTCATACTTAAATGTGTCAGATCACAAGTAAACACAAAATGCAGTTTTTAAATTAAGGATCTTTATTTAGGGAAAAAGAAGTCCAAACCTACAGGGCTCTGTGTGAAAAAGTGAGGGATAACTTGCTCTTTCATGAGCAGTCATGGAGGGTTGTGGGATCCAGCCCTGCATGCTGGGATCCCACCACCCAGAAGTTCAGTCCCGAGATTTGCTAGAAAGTCAGGTTAATAGGGTTACTCCTGAGTACTTCTGACAATACCTTATGTTCAGTATAATCACTCTTCTGAGGCTGCCCACTCTTTTATTAAATATAAAGGGAAGCCCCAGACTGGTGATGAGTACTCTTTAAGGCTTGCTTCTGCAGAGCGAGGTAGTAAATAATTATAATTTCTTTGGAATATTGGCATATTTCTACCAAAATGCTCATTAGAGCAGCTTGCAGACTAATATGGAGCTTTGCTTTAATATTCTTCACATTTGTTTAAGGAACCATTTAAAAAAAAAAAAAAAAAGTTGTGGTAAATACAATGACCAAGAGATGAGCAAAAACATTTGTGGTACCCAGTTCCGACCTCTGGTTCTGTTCTATGTTGCAGCTGGACTTCAGTTCTGTGGTTGGCATCTTCAACGCTGGTTTTCCTGGGCACCTCTGTCTCTTCCAAGGCCTCGCAAAGTTATGACGTGGTGTGAGGCCGAGTCACTAGACTTCACGCCACTATGTTGTGGGGCCGAGGAAGCGACAGTTGCACTCCGGATGCCGTGACGGTCACAGAAGTGAAGTCCGGTAAAGACCCAGAGCACAGGTCGGAACTCTGTACCGCAAACTTTTTGAATATTTCTCAAACCGTCTATAAGACATTCTTTTTATGTTAAGTGTGTGTATATGAGTAGGGTAACTGCATTTTGAGTCACACTCAGGACAGAACAGAGTGAAGGCATTGGTCGTACAGTGTGGCATATGTCTGCAACAAGGTCTTGAAGGTATGGTCAGTTATCATTGTTGCAGGACAAGCTGATAGCCATTTTCTTTAAATATTATCTGATTACGTCAATGCATCTTTTTCTTGCTACAGATCAAAATTCTGCAGAAGAGCTGCCGGAAGATGAGGATTGTCTACCAGTAAGGGCAGAAGAGCCTTTACCATCTCCCATCAACAGTAATTTGTACGTATAGCTATATCATCTTTTTCTTTTTTTCAAGAAAAAAGCTGTGCCATATACATAATGTTGGAAATCCACTACAACAGAGCTGTAGCCATTAACTGAGCTCAGCAGCTTGTGCCATCAACTCGGGCAGATCTACTGAGCTCCGTTATTGATTGCAGCGCTGTCGATATGATGTCATCACTGCAGTCAATTCTAGTGTCCAGGTGCAGGGATGGATACTTGGCACTGGACCCTGTAAGGGTGAATAAGGCACAGGGTATTTTTGCTTTTTAAACAGACTGGGGATAGGGGTTATCAAAAGTCAGAAAATCCTTTTCATACATTATATGTACTCCGAACTAGTGCCATTGAAAAAAACTCCAACTTACTCCACAATACACCTTCATACAGACTTGTTAATGGAAAAATTAAATTGTTATTGCTCTCAGAAAGCAGTGATGCAATAAAATAACCCCGACAAATTTGTACACCCAAAAGATCTTTGATCAAAGTCCCACATCATCATTTGCTTAGACCCCACAAGTGGTCCCATGCAACAACAACAGAGATTAATTTGTAGTTACAAAGAAGCCAAATATTTGGCAATACTTAAACAGTTCAATGCTCTTTGAAAAAAAAACAAACTATATCTATCTATATAATATTTTTTTTGATATATTGTACAAAAAATGAAAACTGGCGGCTTCATACAACCTTAATTCCAAAAAAATTTAGGACTCTGTTTTAATATAAAGAAAACAAGAATGCGATGATTTGGCAATCTTATAGCTATATTTTATTCAGAACTGAACACTGATCAGAAGGTGAACGTTAAGACATTTTTCCATTTCATTTGAAATATATAACTTTCACCTTCTAATCTGTGTTTTATGTTCTGAATAAAATATGTCTATAAGAGGTTTCCAAATCACTGTTTTCTTGTTTTCTTTACATGGCGTCCCAACTTTTTTGGAATTGTAGCTGTAAATGAAAAGAAGCAATTTCAGTGATATTAATTCTACAGTTGCTATAATAAACAACAATCCGTATCTAAAATTTGGAAGTGATGGCGGAAGATGCAGTATTAGGGCTCTTTCACACGTTAGTGTTTCCATTAGGTGTGGTGACAGTTTCCACATGTACCGGAGACACAAACACACACAGACCCATTGAAATGAAAGGGTCTGTGCACATGTCAGTGTTTTTCCATGGACCGTGTGTCCGTGGGCAAAACACGCCGACATGGACGTTTTGTGGCCCGTGCAAAAATAGGACAGCACACGTGCACACTGATGACAAATGGATGACATCCGTGTATCATCAGTGTGACATGTACCAGTGCCTGGGAATCAGCGGTACAGTTCGCTCTGTTCCCATGCACCTGACGCTGAAGGAATCTCTCATCATTGTCTCCTGCTTGTGCTGCGATCAGCGCCAGCAGGGGACAATGTTGAGAGTTGTATTCTGCTCCCGATGTCTCCTAGTGTAAAAATAAGAATAAAATAAAAAAATCATTATACTCACCAGGTTTGAGGTGACAGCACACGCTGAGGACCACAGCGCTCTTCAGGGGCCCGCTCGCTGCTACGAGTCATTCTCCTCAGCGTATATGGTCGCCTCCAGCCAAGAGAGTATAATTTTTTTTATTTTATTCATATTTTTACACTAGGAGACGGCGGGAGCAGAATACTACTCTCAACATTGTCCCCTGCTGGCTTTGAACACAGCGCAAGCAGGGGACAATGATGAGATATTTCTTCAGCACCCGGCGGTTGGGAGCAGCGCAAAGTGTACCGCTGATTCCCAGGCGTCCATGTGATACTGATGCGCCACACAGGTACATATGGACACCGATATCTCTGGTACTGTGTTTTCCAGTACCGGAAATATCTGGCCGTGTGAAAGAGGCCTTAGACAGGGCTATACAGTTGCAGAGAGAACCATATTTGTGAATGGCCAAGGCCACCTCTGCAGAACCCAGACTTCCCTGCCTCATTCTGCAGCTGCTGCCACTGCTTGCGAGTTTTGAAGCCAGAAGCGTCTGTCTTTTAAATGTGACTAAGATTTGTCTTACTTCTGTTCTTTTCTTAACAGAGAGAAGAATTTACCGTCTTCTGAATCTGAGTCCAGTGAAGCCGCGCCATCTTTGACCACAAAACATGTCCTTTATCAGAAGCACCGCTGTGGGCCAATATGTCTCTCCAGTGTGAGTCCGTACTTCAGCAAAAGAGAAAATCCACTCAAATTTCCAGTTCTGTGTCATTTCCAAAGGCGACATGCAAAGTCAAGTCTCATCTCAAGACAGCTGGATGTGATTTACAAAACCCCATGTGGAAAGGGTCTTCAGAACTTCGATGACGTGCGTTCTTACCTCAATCATACTAAATGCCGCTTTTTATCTGTAGATCATTTCTCGTTCAATACCTATCTCCAGCTAGATAGAAACCTTGTCAAGAACCAGGTAGTTTTTCAGGAAGCTGATATCAGCAAAGATACAGAGTTGGTGCCAGTTCCACTCTGCAATGAAATCGATAAAACCAGACCGGCTCCTTTTACGTACAGAAAGTCCCCTTGGCCACGTGGATACTCCATCAATAACTTCACTGACCTGTTCAGAGGATGCTGTGACTGTACTGATGGCTGCTTGGATGTGTAGGTATTTAGAACTAAAGGCCAAAATGATAAAAATTACAAATGTAATTCAGCTGATAAAGTACTCTTTCTCTGCCTGACATTTAAAGGGTGAGAAACAGGGCCACTCGTGTCCATGGCATGCATGTGTGTGGTTTTACAACTCAACCCTGTTCAAGTGAAGAGAACTGGAATGCAATACCAGACACTACCTGAAGAGGCGCACATAGAAATCAAGGGGCCTCATGTCAAAACTCTTAATTGTACCCAAACCCACAAAAAAAATCAGAGCAGGCACCTCAACCTCCTAAAATGTATAAAACAGGGAGGGATATGTATTGTGGCATGTACACAGTAACTATGCCCATTCTGAAGCCCTTTTTTTCACCCACTACGATACCTTATTACTGGCTCTTGTAGAGTATGTTGCCCCCCAAAATTCCCCCCCCCACAGTATGATACACCCTCAGTTGCCTCCCCCACACGCAAAGCATGATGATCCCACAGCTCCTCCAGCAAAAGTATAAAGCCCCCCCTCAGTGCCCCCCCCCACACACACACTAATATGCTGCCACAGTGCCCCCAATGTAGTATGATTTTCTCACACAGTATAATGGCCACCACAGCGCCACACAAGTACTGACCTTTAAAAAAAAAATTAAAATGAATACCACTCACCTAGCTGCATTCGCTCTGCGTGTGGACGGAGTCTCCGTGCAGCAGGCACAATTTAGTGACGTCATTGCAACTGCTGCGCTGAGCCTCATTCGCACAGGCAGAATGGTGCAGCAGGGAGTCAGCTGTTCCACGGCTCGACCCGTTCAACATTTACACTGACCTCAATGATATTCCCCTACTACGTGTAGCCTTGACAAAGACCACAAAAGGTTGAAACGCTGGGTACTAAATCTATGGTTGGATTTCGTAAATACATTTGAAACAATCGTTTTGATCTCATTCATTCTTCGGTGCTGAAGTCTACATATTCCTTACCATTTTATTCAACGGTATCTACATCGTTTGCAGCACCGTCAAAATGATGATGGGCTCTCCTAATCACTGTACAAAACACCCCTGACTATCTTTGGACAAGATTGGCACGATTTCTGGGAAGCAGAATTATTATTTTTTCTTTCAATCTAGTGAACTAGTTTTCTTTCTTTTTTTGATACTCCTGAATGTGTTTTGAAAAAAGCTTGTAAGTATATATACATAATAAGAAAATGTTCACATATAGCAAATACGCTGCAGAAATATCTGCAGCAAAATCTCCATGTGTTGCATGTGTTGGGATTTTTGCTGATTTCCCTTTTTGCATTGCAAGGTGGAATCCGCAGTGAATTCCACACAAAGTATTGACACTGTAAAGGCTGTAAAATCCTTCTGATCCCCCTTTAAAGTGTATTTATATGTGCATGTAGCTCTTTCAAAGACCAATCCAGCAATAACTTTACCTGGTCAGTCACCTCCTCTGTTTACTGAGAAATCAACATTTGATTTGATATGCAAATGAGACTAAAGAGCTATGGTAGATCTGAAGCTCCTGTCACTCCAGCTCTATTCCCTGTCCAGTGTCACCGCCTCCTGCTTGTTTGTCTGCTCTTTGGCCTGAAAGGTGTCCACTACTTGGACAACCCTTTCTTGAACTAAATGTTTGGCCCCAATGACATAAAAAAGCCTATACTCCCCTTCCGTGCTGGTGCGGTTCCAGCGGTGTCAGCACTCGTGGTCCCGGGGCTGCCTTGCGGTTGTTGTGACACGTGATGTCGGCACCCAATCAGCGCTGGAGTCACTGTCCCCGCCTTTGGACAAATTGAACATGAAGAGGAAGTCCGGTATCAGCTGATCTGATTTCCTCTTCAAGTTCAATTCGACAGGAGGCAGGGACAGTGACACCAGGGCTGATTGGGGGCCGGCGTCACGTGTCACAACAACCGCACAGGAGTCCTGGGGAGAGAATGCCAACACCGCGTGAACGGCGCTGACACGGGAGGGGAGTATAAGCTTTTTTATTTTATCGAGGCCAAGCGTTTGGGATGACAAGGAGTTGTCCAAGTAGTGGACAACTTCTTGAAGTCACACGGCAAGCAGTAAGAGGCTTCTCTGGGTGGGGAATAGAACTGGAGTGACAGAGGCTTCAGATCTACCATAGCCCTTCAGCCTTATTTGCATATCAGTTCAAACATTTTGATTAATGAAATTCGTCTGACAGATTCCCCTTAAAATCCACATTCAATGTCAATTTTCTCAGCAAAACTTAACAACGTGTAGATGAAATATCCTTTATGCCGGTATTCTGCTATCCTTGGGAATTTCTGCACGTAAATTTGTGAGCGTACCCTGAGAACCTGATTCATGGACACCCTCCAAAACTAATGCCTGGATTTGGAGGAAACTCGGATCATAGATGTTTAACCCTTTTAACAATGCAATCCATTGCCACCCCAAGTGATCATAATGTAGGAGTTTTATGGAACTTCCCTGCTTACTGATCAATGCTTCTATGACTGTTTTCATAACCCTTTGCTTGGCCTACCTTATGTTGCTTTCCAGATGGTACTCCCATCCATAAAATGGCTACTGTTTTAGGGGCATGTAACTCGGCAAGTCATCCAGCATCTTCCGTAGTAACACTGTGCACATTAAATCAGTAGGTGCAGCGGAGGAGACTGAATGACACGTCTGTCCATATGCCTCAGCATCCGCCATCCCATGGACAGGAGCACCGTATGGACGGTAGAGAGAAAGAGGATGTGAAATTCTGTCCTCATCCTGACCGATCATACATAGATTAGTCTGCAGAGCTTTTCATCCAATAGACATAAGTAATTCCTGCTGAATCTCACATAGTAGGGATAGTAAAAACAAGCCGAATTGTTACGTTTTATCACTTTTCATTATACAATAAATAATTTTTATTTGAAATACCGATTTATCTCCCTCCCTCCTAACAAAATACTTACATGTACATCCTATTTCCAGTGTGGGTGTGTGGTGCAGGCTCAGGAGCTGCGCCTGCTTCGTACAGGACAGACTCCCTGTGTTTCCTTACAGCTGGCTCTGATTGCTTCTGTTTAACCACATAAATACATCTGTTAATCTGACAGTGGCATTTGAGTGGTGTGGCACCAGAGGGGTGTCTGTACCTACTGAAGGTTCCCGTCACCACCATCTTTGTACTTCCATGAAGCCTAGCCTAATGATGTACCTTGTACTTTATACTGCAATACTTCAGCATATAGTACAAGCATAGAAATGATTGTAAGGTCAAGTCCCCAAAGAGGCAACAAAATAAGTAAAAAGTTAAAAAAAAAAATCTAATAACTTTAAAACTAGAACCATTTAACCAATCTAAAAATATATTTTGTCTTGCCGTGTCTGTAAAAGTCAGATTTCTAAAAATATAAAATGGCGTAAAGAAAAAAAATATTGAAATGCCCGAATTGCCATTTTTATTTTTTGTAACGACAACTCCCTCAAAAAAAAAAAAAATTGTCGAAAATGCCTCAAAAATTGTACCAATAAAAAACCGTTCGCAACGCAAAAACTTTCACAGGTTCTTCACCAGAAATATAGTGAAAGGCTGCAAAAACACATTTTTATCAATACCGTGTGTGTGTATAAAATTTCAAAAACCGGCAGAGCTTCACTTTATGTATGTTTTATTGAAAAGTGTTGTAATTTTTTTTTATTGCAAATGCAACAAAACCTTCATGCACCATGACTGGATTGTGTACACACTGTATATTAGTATTTGTTTTGGGGGGGGTTTTATATTGTGCCATATAATCCTCTCTGTAGGTCTAAATGTGTTTGTCTGCAACTTACTACCAAAGACCTTGGTACAGATGTTACATTACCAGAAAGAGGAATAGCGGCAGGTTATAAGTACAAGCAATTGCAGACTCCTGTGCCAACTGGGTGAGTATTAGACCCATGACTACGTAAAGTCTCCAAACAGCATTTCCTTGTGTTTTTATGGATTGCTTCTAATATAACATTGCAGTAATGTGAGTGTTTGCTTTTTGATGCAGACTGTATGAATGTAATGTATCATGTAAATGCGACCGCAAGATGTGCCAGAACCGGGTTGTGCAGCACGGCCTCCAGGTGCGACTCCAAGTGTTCAAGACCAAAGGAAAGGGCTGGGGAGTGCGCTGCATGGACGATCTCGACAAAGGAACGTTCGTGTGCATCTATGCAGGTAATTGAAGGGGCTGTCCACCCTGGTTTTTTATCTAAATCACCCACCATGGTGTAAAATAAAAAAAAAAATTATATATGTACTCACCTTACCGACCCATTGCCGCTTTTCCTAATTATTGGAGAGCGTGCGGAGTTCAGCAGAGAACCTGTGAAGCACTGAAAGAGAATTGGCAGGGGTTTGATAAGGTAAGTACAGAGAATCCCTGACTTACAAACGCCCAACTTGCGTACGATCCCTAGTTAGGAACGTCTGCTATTTAAAAAAAACAAAACAAAACCCTAATATACTCACCTCTCTGATCGCCTTTCCGTCCTATTCTTTCTGCTGTCACATCTCAGCCCTCTTCACAATAGACCAGGCTTCCAGACGTGCCATAAGGTTACGTTGTCATCGAAAACTTATGGCACACAGTAATTCAGGGGTGATCAACCACTTTCAGTACGTTTAATTTCCATAGAGAGTATTTTCTAGAGATTAAAAGGATGTTTTAATTTCTCAAAGTGATGGCATGTTGCTAGGGTATGCCCATCTGGGGGCCGATCTTTACACCAACTCTAAGAATGCAGGGGTCACTGGGCTGTTTTAGTGCTGCGTCCTTTTTTTTCCTTGCCTTGTAGCATTTTAAACCAGTTAGTTTTCTACAAGCCGGTTGGTTGGGAGCGCTACCTTGTCAGGAAAACTTTGAAGGGGGCTCAGTGTTCCTTGTTGGCATCAGTCAGCATCGCAGAGGTCAGACCAGGACTGACCATGGAGAGTGATTGCTAGGATGTACCATCACTCTAAGAGCAGAATACATTCATTCTGATATATACAACCCCTAGCAAAAATTATGGAATCACAGGGCTCGGAGGATGTTCATTCAGTTGTTTAATGTTGTTGGAAAAAAACAGATCAGACATGGCACAAAACTAAAGTCATTTCAAATGGCAACTTTATGGCTTTAAGAAACACTAAAAGAAATCAAGGTAAAAAATGTGGTACTCAGTAAAGGTAATTTTTTTTCAGACCAAGCAGAGGGAAAAAATTATGGAATCACTCAATTCGGAGGAAAAAATTATGGAATCATGAAAAACAAACACACAAAAGAACACTCCAATACATCACTAGTATTTTGTTGCACCACCTCTGGCTTTAATAACAGCTTGCAGTCTCTGAGGCATGGACTTAGTGAGTGACAAACAGTACTCTTCATCAATCTGGCTCCAACTTTCTCTGATTGCTGTTGCCAGATCAGCTTTGGAGGTTGGAGCCTTGTCATGGACCATTTTCTTCAACTTCCACCAAAAATTTTCAATTGGATTGAGATCCGGACTATTTGCAGGCCATGAGGTTGACCTTATGTGTCTTCTTTCAAGCAATGTTTTCAGTTTTTGCTCTATGGCAGGATGCATTATCATCTTGAAAAATGATGTCATCATCCCCAAACATCCTTTCAATTGATGGGATAAGAAAACTGTCCAAAATATCAATGTAAACTTGGGCATTTATTGAAGATGTAATGACAGCCATCTCCCCAGTGCCTTCACCTGACATGCAGCCCCATATCATCAATGACTGTGGAAATTTGCATGTTCTCTTCATGCAGTCATCTTTATAAATCTCATTGGAACGGCACCAATCAAAATATCCAACATCACCTTGCCCAATGCAGATTCGCGATTCATCACGGACTATGACTTTCATCCAGTCATCCACAGTCAACGATTGCTTTTCCTTAGCCCCTTGTAACCTTGTTTTTTTCTGTTTAGGTGTTAATGATGGCTTTTGTTTAGCTTTTCTGTATGTAAATCTCATTTCCTTTAGGTGGTTTCTTACAGTTCGGTCACAGACATTGACTCCAGTTTCCTCCCATTCGTTCCTCATTTGTTTTGTTGTGCATTTCCTGTTTTGGAGACATTGCTTTGTTTCCGGTCTTGACGCTTTGATGTCTTCCTTGGTCTACCAGTATGTTTGCCTTTCACAACCTTCCCATGTTTGTATTTGGTCCAGATTTTAGACACAGCTGACTGTGAACAACCAACATCTTTTGCAACATTGTGTGATGATTTACCTTCTTTTAAGAGTTTGATAATCCTCTCCTTTGTTTCAATTGACATCTCTCCTGTTGGAGCCATGATTCATGTCAGTCCACTTGGTGCAACAGCTCTCCAAGGTGTGATCACTCCTTTTTAGATGCAGACTAACGAGCAGATCTAATTTGATGCAGGTGTTAGTTTTGGAAATGAAAATTTACAGGGTGATTCCATAATTTTTTCCTCAGAACTGAGTGACTCCATAGTTTTTTTTTTTTTTTTTCCCTCTGCTTGGTCTGAAAAAAATTACCTTTACTGAGTACCCCTTTTTTTTTTTTTTTTTCTTGATTTCTTTTATTGTTTATTAAAAGCATAAAGTTGGCATTTGAAATGACTTTAGTTTTGTACGATGTCTGTGATCTGCTTTTTTTCAACATTAAACAACTGAATGAACATCCTCCGAGCCCGGTAATGGCATAATTTTTGCCAGGGGTTGTACTAATTGACACTGGTGATCAACCTCCTTTTTTGTTTTTGAACCATTTTAAGTTTTAATATATTCAACTGTGGTTTTTGTTTTGCTTTTTCTCTCCTAGGACGGATATTAATGAAAACAGTTGGTATGAACACAGGCCAGGATACTACGAAGCAAACTCATGCAAAGAAGACCACAACCATTTGTGCTGGAAAGAAGAGAGGTGTTTCTCATTCAGACTCAGAGATTACTACTTCTCCTTCAATTTCAAGCATCACCCAGAAGTTTCGGCTTACTCCACTACACGTAAGGTACTTGTGTAATCTATTTTATGGGGGTGCAGGTGCCTCTGTTCTTTAGTGAAATATTTTACCATGTATACAGTACCAGTCAAAAGTTTTGACACATGTTCATACAATGGTTTTCCTTGTTCTTGTTGGAATGTTGACATTGTAGATTAAGACTGAAGGCAGCAAAACAATGAAGAAACACATGGGAATGAGGAGTAAAGAAACGCTTGTGACACAAACCTGAATATATGTTAAACCTTAGGTTCCTCAAAGTATCCTGATGACAACTTTACACACCATATGCATTCTCTCAAGCAGCTGAAACATATAGCCACCTGGAATGGCTTCCAGGGAACAGGTACGTCTCCTCAAGTGTTCATTTGTGGAATCATCGGTCTTCAGAAAGTGTTTGCGTCCATCAAATTTTTTTTGTGGAGGTAGTGTTGTTACACAGGTCCATACAGTGCTGACCCTTATTCCACAAGTGCTTAAAGTCAGATTATGGCAAGAACAACTTAACTAAGTAAAGAGAAACCACAATCCATCAATTACTTATGAAAGCCAGTCAATGCACAAAATTGCTAGAACCTTGGTGAAGTGGTGAAAACCATCAATTTCTATGAGAAGACTGGTTCTTCTGAGGATCGTCTCATGAAAGGAAGACCAAAAATTACCTTTGCTGCAGAAGAGAAGTTTACAGTTACAAGCCTCATAAAACGCAAATTGACAGCACCTCAGATAACAGCCCTCAACTGAGGAGACTGCAAGAAGCAGGTCTTTAGGGTCAAATTGCTTCAAAAAAGCCACGACTGAGGACAACAAGAAGAGACTAATTTGGGCCAAACAGCAGTAGGACCGGGCATTAGATCAGTGCTGTGGTCTTAGTCAACATTTTAGACTTTTGGTAGCAACCACCATGCTTTGAGATGCAGAAAGGGTGAGTGGATGGTTTCTTCATGTGTGGTGCCCACCGTGAAGCATGGAAGGGTGATGTGTTGGTGTGGGGGTACTTTTCTGATGTTACTGTTGGTCATTTTCCAAATTCAAGGCACATTTACCCAGCATGGTTATCACAGCATTATGCCATGCCATCCTATCTGGTGTGTACCAAGCGGAACCATCATTTGTGTTGCAACAGGACAATGACCCAAAGTTCTCTAGGCTAGGGAAGGGCTTTGTTACCCAAGGGAGGAGGTCGATGGAGAGCGGTGTCAGATATCATGGCTTCCATAATCGCCCAATTGAGATGGTTTGGGACAAGTTGGATCTCAGAGTGAAGGCAAAGCAGCCAACAAATATTCAGCACCTCTAATAGCTCCTTCAAGACTCTTTGAAGCCATTCAAGGTGATGACCTGATTAAGCTGCAGTGGGGGACGTAAAGCTGTTCTCAGAGTAAAATGGAGGCCTTTAGATTCCTCAAACATTAAACACTCTGGTTTGTTTTACACATTTTTCTTTACTCCTTGTCTCCACATGTGCTCCTTCATGGGTTTGCTGCCTTCAGCCTGAATCTGCAATGTGCACATTCTAATAAGAACAAGGAAAATCATTGCATGAACTGGAGTCCAAACTTTTGACTAGTACTGTAAATAATTTCCTGTTGCTCTGTTATTCCTACCAGAAATGCTTGAATAAACTGACAACTGGGTGTTTCCATTCCCCATGTGTGCTGTCTTTACATGCTATTATACTGTGCAGTCAGATCTAATTGTGTCATACTTCATTGATGAGGGTAATTGTAACATGCACTTGTCAACATTTCCAGTAGGAACAACAGAAGAATGGCACAATGTAAAATTAAAAACTGTGGTCCAGTATTGTAATTTTATGGGAAATAGAAGTATTTACTGAAATAGACTGACAGATCTTCTCTACTGTATCTGCCCAATAACATTTATCACCAAATTGCATCTTGTTAGGACCATCGTTTCAGAAGAATTTTATACTGTGGTCATGATTTTCATAATTTTATTTGAAAGATCACAATTTCTTCTACAGAAAAGGTTTTTGCCGAGCCAACGAAGGAAAATTAAATTACACAGGTTTGAAAAGACCAAAGACCAAGACTTCTATTCTTCAAAAACGCAGACGGCAGCTCATAGAACAGGTAGGATGGAACCTACTATGTGTAGAATTGCACCAAATGGGCCTGTTTATAAAGGCGATCTGCCGCCAGATTTCACAATACAAGCTGCATACATTATTAGCTGGATCTTGAACCTGGTGACATTGTTGTACTTTTTAAAAAAATCCTTTTTAAATGGCAGTATTTTCTAATCCCTGTGAAATCCCAGCAGCAGCTGGGAGGCGGGACACAGAAGCACAACCAATCTGTGGGTGGAGATTTATTGTAAACTTTCATAAAGGATTATACAGCCATGGATTATCTAAGTAAGTAGACCAGTTTCATCAGGTCTAAGACGCCTATCTAATCATAAGTTCTGGTGACAGATCCACTTGATGTACAAAATAATCATACCACATCTGCAGGGCAGGGGGGAGAAAAAAAATTATACGGACATTACAGCACGAGATCACAGCTGATTCTTTCTGTGAAGTAAAACATTTGTTTTTAAAACAGGCAGGGAAATGTTTTACCTCACAGAAAGAATCAGCTGTGATCCCGTGCTGTAATGTCTGTATACTCTTTTGCTTCCTCCCCTGCCCAGGAGATGTGGTATGATCAGACCATGTTCCTGTACGGTCAGACACAGCCATTACACAGTACACAGCAGGGGCACATTTATAAGATTATCTCAGCACAGGAACATTTTATTTAAACACATCCAATTGTGAAAATGTATTATTTTAAGATCTATTGATTAAAATCTACTTTGTTCGTGGGAAAACCCTTTAAGCATGTGAAAAGAACCCGAATTTGAGATCTGTCAGTATCTGAAGGATTTATGTGAAGAGCTGAACAGAAGTAAAATTTACACTAATCAAACCACCTGTCCAACATTTCTGTTCCACTCGTGCCCCCATTACTGCAGGGGTTCACCGAGTTATGGACTTTATAAGACCCCGAAGGTGTCCTGTGGCATTTGTTAGCAAGATATTAGCAGGAAAGCCTTTTAAAGGGACTTTCTACTTTTAAAAAATGTGGTCCCCAAATGTTTTCTGGCAGGTCTGTGAAGTGTCAACACATTTTCATTTGCTCTTTAGACATTAAATAAGTTTTCTAAAAATATACTGTATGTAGCTAATTATTAGAAAAGTGTAAAAAAAACAAAAAAAAAAAACAATCGAAGATGTACTGACGCAAAAAGACCAGTTACAAAATGATCACATAAGTGACCCTGCCACAAGCGGGACCCTAGAATGCGACCCCAGGACATGTCCTATAAATATGACATCATCACTTCTCACCTGAATAGTGAGAATGTAAATGTGTAGGACTACAGCGCCATCTAGTGATGTAAAATATGAATGCAAATATCGGTGAAATACTCATATCAGCCTTATGTATTAAATGGGCTGTCTACTTCTTAGACAACCCCTTCTTAAATTCTGTAGTCCCCCATGTAAAATAAAAATAACAGATACTCCCCTCTTCACGCTCACTGGTGCCGTTCCAGTGATAATGGAGCCGGATCTCCTGGCGCGTATGACCTTATGTCACTTCAGAACTATGGTTCCTCGGGCGAAATTTGGACTTCTAGTGTAACCTAAGAAGTCCATCTGTGGTCTATGATGGGCTGCAGCGTTCACCAAGCATAACAAGGTCACACGAGCACCAGGAGATCCAGCAGGGGAAATGTATCAGTGAGGAAGGGGAGTATGGTGGTTTTTTTTTTGTTTGTTTTTTTTTAAATTTTATGCAGAGGACCACAACATTTAAGAAGGGATTGTTAGATAAATAGACAACCCCTTTAAGCAGCACACATATAACTGAGGAGGAGAGTGGCTTTCACTGCGTTTTTCACACATGTTCATTGTGGCTTTCTGGGGGGCAGCCAGCTTTCCTTGGCGCATTATATGACATTTTTGAAATGTTGTAGTCCATAGCTGCACAGATTTATAGGCCCTTTTATTTAGTTTTTGGATTAGGCTATGTCCTCACTCAGCGAAAAAATGTATCCGATTTCTGTGTGCCAGCATAGAGTGAGATTTTTAGATATCACATGCTGCAAAAAATATCCGCAAAGTGAATTTACGAGCTGCATGTTGGAGAATTGCAGCACATGCAAAGCAAAAGATGGAATGTGTGGCTTTCCTGCGCCTTTCTTGCAGTGATATCCGGAGCATTGTGTTCAGTTAACATGGGGGCACTACAGACCAAGCCCCTTGAAGACTGAAGTCATGGACCAATATGCTTTATTTCCTTGCTACGAAGCTGTTCAGTAACCTCATCAATCACTGTATATTATATCCTCTAATTAACCCCAGGGGACCATGACCGTACAGCACAGTTCAGATGAAGAGCTTTTCACTCCTCCTGCTTCTCCTAAGAAGCTGCTCCCTGGTAAGTGAGAACACAGTAATGGGAACATGAACAATGCATGGTTTCCATCCATGGCTTTATACCAGTTGATAAAAATGTCCAGATACACACGGAATAGTAGAAATTTTTGTTAGGAAGACAATAACTTGAGGTTGATTACTATAGGAAAGGCTTTCTGCAGATTTCCATATGATTACTTTGGTATGTAAAATGGTAATGGGATGAAAAACTTCAAATGTTTTGTACTTGTGACGTTTCATCCTGTGAACATGACACACACATAAATGGGCACTGTGAACAGTGGCAGCGGTTATATGGGTGCTAGACACATTAGGGGCCACATCAATGAACAGAGGTATGGGTAAGGAGGAAGGTATAGTGGAATGAAAAAAATTAAAAAAAAATAATTTGCATTGTGGCCTTTTAAAGAGTTGTTCCCCAGAAATCAATAAGTATAGAAGTAGATTAGTGATAGCTGATCGCTAGGTGTCCGCTTGCTAGGATCTCCAAGAAGGGGGCTCTCCAGCCCCATCCTGTAAGGAGTGGTGATGTGCATGCTCGGTCTGTTCTCCATTCATTGTCTATAGGACTGCCGTGTCCTGTAGAGAGTGAATGGAGCAGAGGTCGAGCATACACACCTCCACTTCAGGACGGGGCAGGGTTCCATATCTCAGGATCCAATGGAAAGGGTGTAACTTGATTTTTGGGGGGAGTTACCCTTTAATGTAGTGGTTTATGACTTACTTTTGCTTCATTTTAGCAGATTGTTCACAGATTAATCCCGCACTGTTAGCTGCTGTAATATCAGTTCTGTGAACACTTCCTAGAACGGCTTCACACTTTTCTCTGATTTGGTAGTTGTATAGCAGAAAACACGTATGGATGATATACCCCGATTCTAAAAATCTGTCTACTTTACAACCAGGTTTGCAAACTTGGGGTCTGTTTCCATGTCCGATCAGACATTGTTTGTCTGCTCCATTTAAGCAACAAAGCTGAGGAACTCCTGCGTAAAAGTGATCCCTGGCATCCGTGATGGAAATAGCAGCAGGGGGACCCCACTCATTATTATGGGGTCTGTCTGGGTTTACGATTGGTGTGTTTTTTTAGAAAAGGAAAAAGTCCTGTATGCAGAACTTTCTTCCCATCTAAACAACGGACACCAAACCGGAAACCCATACGGGCCCCATCATGAGTGGGACCCTCCTGCCCCATATACATAACTGAAGCTGTGCTTTACCTTTGTACAAGAATTCCATTTGTTTGTTCCTAAAATGTAGCAGACAATTAAATGTAGCTCAAGCCTTAGGAACATGGCCACATGGATACAACCATTGTGTTCTTCCATGTAAGAATACAATCTTCTCATGTCCCCTCATTTGCAAGGACTAGTAGATTATTATGTTTTGTCCGTATCAGCTATTAATTCACCATAGACATCAATAATATTGTTCTAAAGGAATATTGCAGATACCTGGTATTGTTTGTAAAACTAATGAGCATGGGAATTGCCTGAAATGCAAGAAGTTAAGGCCAGTGAAAAATGAGTTATCACCTATCCAATGGAAAGGTGATTGGTGGGTGATTGTCGGTGCACCGATCAGTAGAACTTTTAGACCCATTACGAAACGGTGCAGCAGGTCGGACTCGCAACTGCTGGGACATTCATTCTTTATGTGGCTGCTGGAAAAGCTTGGCAGCCCCATAGGGGTTGGATGTGGTGGGGTCGAGCATGCACACTGCCGCTCAATTCGAAGGGCTATAAAAGTGCCCCATTCTGCCGATTGGTCAGACCTCCACTGACCAACAAGTTCTCACCTATGTTGTGGATTGGAGATAAAGGGGCTGTCTGGTGAAAACAAGTTAAGTACATAACACAGTGTTTGGGTGATCTCTGAATGTCACTGCTTGTGTTGGAATATGGAACGGATGCGGTCTTCTTTTTCTAGAGTGTTCAATTGCAGAAGTAGTGTTTATTCCGCCATCCCATAAACAACAATGTTTCGACACTGGGTCGAAGCATTGTTTGAGATGGCAGAATAAACACTACTTTTGCAATTGAACACCCTGGAATGGACGCCGCCTTCTTTTTCTATATGCCATTACACCTTCAAGTGGGTCCCTTGGGGATTTTGGATGTGCGTCTCTCACAGTGAGTGCTGCCAGCCATTTTTTCTTTACTGGTTGCAGCGGACTCTGATTATATCTAGGAGACCAAATTCGCCTAATATGATCTGTCACATGAAAGTCTGATCCATTATGCAATAGCTATACTGGTATGTTATTTATGATGACAGAAACCATCCTACGATTTAGGTCCCTGTGAGAATGACGATGAGACCGTCAAGGTGCGATGTGCACCTATGGGTAATTCTGTACTGAACAATGAGGCCGGCTATGTATCCGATGAGAGCAGCTCATCTGTCCAGGGCGGTGCTGAAGAGAAGTCCGATCTGCCAGATTCAAAGACTGGAGAAAATGTCTTCTTCTTGGATGCTTCCACTGAAGGAAATGTTGGACGATTTTTGAATGTAAGTAGTGAATTTCCTAAAATGTAAGAATAAAATAATTAGGTTTAAACCTAGGACATAGAGGTGCTCCTCATTCTGTCCCCTATTTACTCTTGGGCACCACTACTAAATAATAATTTACAAATAAGCAAAAATTGCGTCAAAAAACACAATGCTATAGCTCTAAATCACAATTAGCACCCTTTACTGTGCCTCCAGAATATAAAAATTAATACACAGTGTGCCCCCTGAATATAAAGGAAAATCATACACTGTGCCCCCTTGAAACGAAACAGCATTGTGAAACTGAAAACTTGGGAGCTAAATCAATGTTTTAGTGAAAAAAAAACACATTTTTTTTTTTTCATTTTCACAGTCCTGTTACAAAACAGTGAAGAACCTCTGCGTTCCAAACGCTCACAAGACACTTAAATTACATCTTTGAGGGGTATACTTTTCAAAATGGGGTCATTGGCGGAAAGTTTCTGCTGTTCTGGCACCTCAGGTGCTCTTCAAATGAGACATGGTGTTTCTCCTGTTTCCCTAGTGTAAAAGAAAAAACTTTGCAGTTACAGTAACTTTTTTTTTTTTAGATTAAATTTCGTTTTTCATTAATTTCTGTGAAGCAACTAAAAGGTTAACAAATTTCCTAAATGCAATTTTCAATAGTTTGAGGGGTTCACTTATTTTTTTTATTTATTTTTTTTACATATAGGTCACTTAAAAAGTGAAGTGTTTCCTATAGAAAAATAGGATTTGTGAATTTCCTTAAAAAAAGTGGCTGAATTCTTAATCCCTCTAACATCTTAACAAAAATGCCAATGTAATGTAAGCATATGTTTAATAATATATAGTGGTGATTGTGTGCTTTTGAATTTTTATTTTTTTAAAACAGATAGTCAAAGTGTGAAATTTGGGAATATTTTGAAATTTTCATAAGTGTTGTGTTCATTTATCATTAAATTTACCAGTAACAAAGTAGAATGTGTCACGAAAAACAATCTGAGAATCACTGGGATCGGTAGAAGGATCCCAGAGTTATTACCACATAATTCGAGTTGAAAAATTGGTCTGTCGGGAAGGTTAAAACTGGCTTTGGCAGTAAGAGGTTAAAGCACCACTCCGGGTAAAACTTTTTTTTAAGCTTTTCCTCTATTTTTGTACTGTATATCTTGAATATACTTGCGTTATCAGTACAAAATTGGAAAAAGTGGGCGAGCACCAGTGCGACTAGACTTTTTGTGATTGTATATCAGCTGGGTAACCTCAATGTAGGAGCATAATAATAAAGCCGAAGGGATGGTGCTCCAATCACCTCCATCAAGGATCAATGTTAAATCCAAATGTAGAGGAAATTGGATGGCTCTCACCAAATAAAACAGTAGCTTTTATTTTCTTCATAAAGTGCAATACAGACAGTGGAGGCATAGAAAGCAGTATAGACCGACCGTTTCGCACTATTCTGTGCTTCTTCTGGCCAAAAATCTCTTCTCTGGTCGGGGTGCTTTAAACTGACCTACAGTTACCATCACTCAAATAAACTTTACCTGTTAGTTATATCCCATTACCAAACCATTTTCCTTACCTTTCTCTTCTTATTTTACAGCACAGTTGTTCTCCAAACCTTTTTGTGCAGCACGTTTTTGTAGAAACGCATTCCAAAAATTTTCCATGGGTGGCCTTTTTCACAAAAAGGTAAGTAATTATACTACCAAGTACTTGTTCATGTAAGAGACATGTGGCCATTGAGAGAACAGTGAAATATTCTGGCGAATGCAAGCCTGGAAGTGAGAGTGAAACTATTAGAGCATGTGCACACTGAGTTTTTGGAGCTCTCCAAAAAACTCTCCATATCCTTCTCAAAATCTTGGCGTTTCCTCTCCAAAATGATTCTGGTCCTGATTGTAAAAAATGCAAAAGTTGTAAAAAAAATAAAAATAAAAATAGTTCAAGACAGTAACAGAGCCCATATTTTTTTTTTTTTTTTTTTTTTTGCATAAATTTGTTGCTAAAAACGGCAACTAATATCACAAGACAAAAAAGGAAAAATGACTTAATAATCCCCCTTGCAAATGATTAATCCGGGCCACCGTGTGCACATACCCTTAGGACCATAGTGTTGTTTGGCTATGGAAGAATTTCTTCACTGTTTGGAATCTGCATTGATAAACTTTGAAACTTTACAGTATAATAAACATGGATGATGTTAAAACAAAAAAAAATCTGCATACAAATTGGAACCTGCTCACTGATTTTTGTGCTGATTTCATTCTTTGGATAAAATACACTGCCAAGTCCATTTGCAGAAAAGAAGGTGAACTAAACGTAGTAAGAGAATCATGTCTTGAAATGCAAATAATTACACAATCCGTATTCTACTCGGAATAATCATTCTTATTTTATTTTTTTCAGTTTCATAAAAGCCGGGACAGAATTGACTTGGGAATACAACTATGATATCGGAACTGTTCCAGAGATGGAGATTTCTTGTTTATGTGGACATAAAAAGTGCAAAAATAAAATAATATAGTATATATTCTACATATCTCAAAGTAGCAAGAATTGGAAATGTAATTCTCTTTTTTTTTTTTTCCTTATGTTTTTGTGGACCGTATGAACTATGCTGTTTCTTTTTTAAGGGGGATATGAAATAATTTGGCTAATTTATTGTAGTGAAGACTGTACTTTTTTTAAGTTTCATGTACATTTATTACTTTCATAAAATTCTGATTCTTATTGTATATCAACTTTTTGCAGGACTTTTTTAAAGGGTATTTCCTGGATTAATTTTCATTTCCCCATTGGCTTGCAGACTTAGAAAACAACAAACACAGCTACACTCCTCCTCCCCAGGTCCAGCGCTGCCTTCTTGCAGTGTCCATTTTTATTGGCAAGCTGCAGTGGTGACTGCACAGCTATAGTGCGCATGACTGCTGCAGCCAGTCACTGGGCACAGCTGCTCTTGCTGTTTACATCGATATCACCGCTGAGCCCAGTGATTGGCAGCAGCAGTCATGTGTACTGTATTACTGAAGTCACTACTGCAGCCTTTCAACAAAGACTGAGGCAGTGGACACCTATGGGGAAATAAAAATTAATCCTAATATGTCAGATGGCACGAGTGGACTGAGAATGGTTGGGTTTGGGCTGCAAGGCATTAAAAGCATAAAAAAATAAGATCAGCTAATTGCTCGCCATGTTCATTTAGGGCTTGTGTGACCATAGGTGAGGCCATACTCCGGTAACGCTGACAATGGATCAGTTTTGGGGATAAAAAGCAAAACGCTTAGGCTGTGTTCACACTGTGCTTTTTTTGATGAGTTTTTTCTTCGCGCTGAAATGGACCAAAAATGCTAGTGAATTCTTCTGTCAGCTAATGCAATCCTGAAGTGCTGTGCAAATGATCAGGAATTTTCCTGTCTGGATTGTCATTGCGTTTAAATCTGCAGCATGTCAATTCTTTGTGTGTTTTTGCTGCGTTTTTCACCCATTGACTTCAATTGAGTCAGTCAAATACGCAGAAAAAAACGCAGGTATAAAAATATTTGCGTATTTGCTGCAAAGAATTGACCGCGGGTCACAGGTGTCGGCTGATGAGACTACTTCTCCCATCAGCTAATTGCTGCTGCCGCTGATAACAGCGAGAGCAGGCGGCGCTGATGGGAGAAGCAGTCTCATCAGCCGCCACCTGTGCTCACAATGTTAAAAAAAAAAAAAAAAAGTTAAAATAAATAGTATAATGTGTTTATTTTAATATCTATCTGCCGCATTCCCGAGTGTCCCACGTCAATCTGATCACCCAGCAGCAGGCTATACACTGACAGGAGAATGATCGCTCCTGGCAGTGTATAGCACTGAGCTGCTGGGACAGAGGTCACATGAGTTCATCAGCTGATGAGCTCTGGTGACCTCACTTACTGCACCACTGATGAGTGAGAATATTCTCACGCTGTGGTGTAGTAAGTGAGGTCATCGGAGCTCATCAACTGATGAACTCATGTGACCTCTGTCCCAGCAGCTCAGCGCTATACACTAACACAGGAATGATTACACTCCTGTCAGTGTATAGCCTGCTGTCCTCTAGAACAGTCACATCAGTGATTGCTGATGTGACTGCTCTAGAACTGACCCAGATCTTCATGGGACACTGTGGATTATGTCATCACGTCAAACAGGTGAGGGATATGGTTGTTGTTTTTGTTTTTTTTACTGGTGAAAATGACTTCAGCGGATTAGGCATTAGGTGAGTATACAGTGTTTTTTTTTTTTTTTTATTGTTACATAAATGATTAAAACCATGTGAACTTTTATTTCAAATAAAGGATGTTTTTCAATCTGTGTGTTTGTTTAAAAACCTTTACTATGGGGTTTGTAACAGGGGCGTCTTATAGACTCCCTTCCATTACTAACCTGGGCTTCATGTGAACCCCAACCTTATTACCCCACTTGCCAATGCACCAGGACAAGTGGGAAGAGTGAGGCTAAGTGCCACATTTGGTGCAGCTTATGGATGTGTCATTTTTGGGGCTACTGAGGGCTGACATTATTAGCCTAGGAGGGGGCCCCTTCCCTGGCTATTAATATAAGCTCACAGCTGTCTGTTTAGCCTTTGCTGGTTAGATTTTATAGGGGGACCCTACACCAATCTTTTTCAGGGGTCCTTCTGTAATCTAGCCAGTAAACGCTAAGCAAACAGCTGTGGGCTGTTATTAATAGCCAGGGAACATTTCTGGCTAATGGCCCCTTTCCCGGCTAGTAATATCAGCCCCCAGTGTTTTGCTTTCCCTCTGCTGGTTATGAAAATGTTGCGGGAGCTAACGCTATTGTTTTTATTTAATTCATTTTATTTCATAAACTCACCCACAGCATGTCAATTTCTGTAGCGGTGGAGCAGAGTAATGGGATTAGGTATTGCTGACACCAAGCCCTTGCTTTAGTAATGAAGAGGTGTCAGCCAGACACCTTCATTATTAAACCTGTAAGTAGTTAAATAAACACACACTCCTAGAATAAAACACTTTTTTTGAAATAAAACAGACACATTCTTTAATCATTTAAATTAACCCAATATACTCATCCCAGGTCCGATGGTAATCAGAGGTTTAAAGTGATGCCCCACATTTCTTTTTTCAAATATCTTTATTTAGCTAGAAAAAGCATTTATTGCTGTAAAAAAACGTGTGTTTTGATGTAGCATTTTGCTGCTGAGACATGCAGAAACCTTTGCAGAAATTTCTGCAATTAAATACTCAATGTGCGCACATAGCCTTATCCAGTTTAAAGAGAACTTTTGCCTACGTTTTCCCAATATAAAATACAGCCCCCACTTTTAAGGCTTTTTTTTTACGGTATTCTAGGAAGCTGCATGCAAGTTCCCAATCCCTTCGGCATAGAACAAAAAAGACCTTTTATTGCATTCCCCTCCCCCCCCCCCCCCCCCCCCCTCCACGGTGCTGTCCAAGCCGATGGGCGTCACTGGCCTTGTTCGGCTCCTCCTCTTCATCACCATTGCTGTTCTCCTGCTTGCTTCATATGGATGACATGTCCTACTTCATCCACACAGTATCCCCCAATCCTCTGCAGGCGTACTTCGTTCTCCCCTTTTGAAGGTTGTGCAAAGTACTGCAATGCGTGCGCGTCCCACACACGGGCTCTGCCTACAACATGCAATTATTCTAATACTATACTATAAGCAAGGGAGGCCACAGAGCAGGAGGTTGCAGTAGTCGAGGCATGTGTGGATTCGGGAGATATTTTTGAGTTGGGAGATGGCAGGAAGTGGTAAGAGCTTAGATAAGAGGTGTGAACATACGGGGGTCAGTGGGTGATCTTGTATGCTGTCTTTAGAAGGACCACATGGACCAAGGATTATACAACTGAATGCTCGCTCTCTTTTACCGTGGGCAGAACACTACTCAGACAACACAGGGTGATGGTAAACAGTGTGGCAATAATTTATTGAACCACCAGCAATCGATAACATATAGAACAGTCCCAGCACATACACAAGATGGTGCAAATTAAAGAGTCTCACCCTTCCGCTGGCTCGCTGGGATTAGGGCAGTGAGATATGTGGCCAGGTGCCCTGATTATCCCAACCTGGTTTCTTCAAATAGTTTCTGAGAGTTCAGCAATTGTCAATGGAGCAGATCTTTATTTTTCCAGCCAGGGCAGTGGTCTCTTAGGCTGACATCCTGTAAAGTCTCTCAGAACAGACCCAGAGACCCCCTTTTTATAGTTCACATTTGTCCTTTCAAGCCATCATTCACAGGTCAAGGGTCAGGATCATGATATTAATTCACAGTGCTCTAGTATCCACAGCTCATCCCCCAATGTTGATTGGCAAACACCCTGCAATGGCATTTAACGTATCTAGCAAACATCCATTGTTTAGAGTCCCTGCATTGTGAAACTGGCAGACGATACATTGTAGGAGCTGATATAATATGTAAATAGCAGCCATTCATCAATTACCAAACACCAACTCAAGTGATCAACTTTCAGATTTATGCGAATAGGTTGTGTTGATCTACCAAGAAGAACACAAACTTAAAAGTAAAGATAAAGGTAATACCAATTTATGCCTAACATATATGCCAAAGGCGATGTATAAGAAATTTTTAAGTAGGCAGGCTAGCAAAATATTTTTTAACCATGGCTGAAATATATAGAATTTAAACCAAAGACAAAAACGCCAATTTGGTGAAAATAATTAAATTTATTGGTGCAAAAAAAATTACACAATCAACCAAACAAGGAAGTAACCAGAGCAATGCTGTTGCGTCAGAGACAGCAGAGGGGGATGGAGTTTACATTAATTAAATGGATCATGGCTAGTCTCAAATATAATACACAATGGGGTATAGTAATGTCATTAATAGTGCTATACACAGAGTGGTTTGTGCACTAATATACTAATAAATCCCCAGTTATAATTAACCAGCCAGATTGAGAAAAAGCAACATACCTGTAGCCATCCCCTCCTGCTGCACCAACGCCAAGTCCCTACACGTGTTTTGGCAACACGGCATTCATCAGGGGGAGTGGCGTTCGATCAGCAGGAGGCGCTTTATATATTAGCCCCATTGAATCAAGTGCCACCACGTCAGGGAAGGAACGCCTTTAATCGGCGCAGGTCGTGTCACGGAGTCCACAAGATCCCGCCCTCTGCCGGCGTCATCTGACGGATCAGGCCGGGTGACGTGAGCAAGGGCCGACCACGTGACCAGTCACATGATCGCAGCTCGGTCACATGACACGGTCCTGAATCAGATAAAGACACAGTGAGCTACAGGATCTGCGGGTCCGGACTACGTCTGCACACAGGCACGATAATTGCTTCCCTAGAGGGCAGGGGCGTAAAACAGAATAAAACCTCTCACTACATCACAAAGCAAATAAAAACAGCAGGGATAGAGAAATAAATAAATTGGATAATTATGCACAACAATGTAAGGACAATATCTAATTGTACACTCAAAAGCTGTATAAATATAACTAAGGTCTAAGGCATAGCATTTCTCCTTATGGAGAGTGACACACCAGCTCTGGCACGTCAAGGTAAGGACGCTTATTCGCTGTGCAATGCTCCTCTGGGAAATTTAATATGCAAATTGCCTCTTCAGAGAAAAAGTGGACTTGTACTCTATAGCGCCACCTATTGGAAGTAGCAATCCTACAAGTCACAATCAACCCTTTAACGAGTCGTGCAATATGGCTTAGTATAAAAGCCCAATCAGAATCTCAATTTGCAGACACGGTGTTTCGGGCTGTTGGCCCTCGTCAGTGCAAAGTATGAGAACTGATTTGGCTAGGTGAGAGGCTCTGGACTGAGGTCTAAGGCGTAGCGTTTCTCCTTATGGAGAGTGACACACCAGCTCTGGCAATAGGTGGCGCTATAGAGTACAAGTCCTCTTTTTCTCTGAAGAGGCAATTTGCATATTAAATATAACCATAAATTGAGATATACAATCATATAAATATACACAAAACAATTTCAATATCATATAATGTTAAATATTTATTAAAGTGACCGCAGCAGTATACACTGGAAAATATATAATATATACCTTCCTCAAACTGTCGCAACCCTTCTAACCTCATACCCATCCAACTAATACCCACCTCCTCAGCTATACTAACAGGAGCTCTATGGAACGCTCGCTCTGTCTGCAACAAACTTTCCTTCATCCACGATCTTTTCATTACAAACAAACTCTCCTTCCTCGCCATCACCGAAACCTGGCTCACCCCCTCTGACACAGCCTCCCCAGCTGCCCTTTCATATGGCGGATTCCACCTTTCCCACACCCCCCGCCCCAATGGCAAACATGGTGGAGGCGTAGGTTTCCTCCTATCGGAACTCTGCGCTTTCACCAAAATCCCACTGCCACCCTCCGTTACACTCCCCTCTTTTGAGGTGCACTGTGTGCGCATCTATTCCCCCTCCAACCTCCAACTGGCCGTCGTTTACCGACCCCCAGGGCAAGCCACCACCTTCTTAGACCATTTCACTACCTGGCTGCTTCACTTCCTTTCCACTGACATCCCCACTATCATAATGGGTGACTTCAACATCCCCATTGACACTCCCCACTCGTCTGTCTCTAAGCTCCTATCCCTCACCTCCTCCTTTGGACTCACTCAATGGTCTTCCACACCCACCCACAAAGATGGCCACACACTGGACCTCATCTTCACCCGCCTCTGTTCCCTATCTAACCTCTCTAACTCACCACTCCCTCTCTCTGACCATAACCTCCTCACATTCTCTACCCTCTCCTCTCCGGGTGCACAATCCCCACTCCACAAACACACACCCTCGCAGAAATCTCAAACACCTTGACCTACACTCTCTCTCTGAATCCCTCCTTCCTCTCACAGACATAAATTCCTTGCACGATGCAGACGTTGCTGCTGCTTCATATAACACCACAATAGCTGCAGCTCTAGACTCGATCGCCCCTCTCACATACACCACACCTCGCACATTCAACAGGCAACCCTGGCACACTAAACTTACCAAAGAACTGCGCCGGGCCTCCAGGGTTGCGGAGCGGAGATGGAAAAGGTCTCACTCCATCGAGCACTTCATCGCATTCAAGCAATCCCTCACTAATTTCAAGTCCGCACTCACTACAGCAAAACAAACCTACTTCTCATCTCTCATATCCTCCCTATCTCACAACCCTAAACAGCTATTTAACACTTTCAACTCTCTCCTTCGTCCCCCAGCACCTCCTCCCTCTTCTCTCATCTCAGCCGACGACTTTGCCTCATTCTTCAAACAGAAGATTGACACCATCAGACAAAACTTTGGCCTAAAGTCCACACAACCCCTCCTCATATCTACTCAACCATCCTCCTCCAAACCCCACTTCTCCACCATTACAGAAGGTCAAGTCTCCTCTTTACTCTCCAAATCACACCTCACCACCTGCGAACTTGACCCAATCCCATCCCACCTCATCACTAACCTCACCTCAGTCTTCATCCCAACCCTAACCCACCTCTTCAATCTATCACTAACAACCGGAGTCTTCCCCTCATGTTTCAAACATGCCGCAATCACACCCATCCTCAAAAATCCCTCCCTTGACCCTTCCTCTCTGACCAGCTACCGCCCCATATCACTTCTCCCCTTTGCCTCAAAACTTCTAGAACAACATGTCCACCTTGAACTGTCCTCCCACCTCTCCTCCTGCTCCCTCTTCGACCGTCTACAATCTGGCTTCCGACCGCATCACTCGACTGAAACTGCCCTGACCAAAGTCACAAACGACCTACTAAATGCCAAATCCAAGCGACACTACTCCATCCTCCTCCTTCTGGACCTGTCATCTGCCTTTGACACAGTGGACCATTCCCTCTTACTCCAGATTCTCTCATCTCTCGGCATCACGGACTTGGCTCTATCTTGGATCTCCTCATACTTAACAGACAGGACATTCAGCGTCTCCCACTCACGCACCACCTCCTCATCTCGCCCCCTATCTGTCGGTGTCCCCCAAGGTTCAGTTCTAGGACCCCTGCTCTTCTCCATCTACACCTTCGGCCTGGGACAGCTCATAGAGTCTCACGGCTTTCAGTATCACCTCTATGCTGACGACACACAGATCTACCTCTCTGGACCCGATATCTCCTCCCTACTAACCAGAATCCCACAATGTCTGTCCGCCATCTCATCCTTCTTCTCCGACAGGTTTCTAAAACTCAACATGGATAAAACAGAGTTCATCATCTTTCCACCCTCTCATTCACATCCCCCATCCGACCTATCCATCAACGTCAATGGCTGTTCACTCTCCCCAGTCCCACAAGCTCGCTGCCTTGGGGTAACCCTGGACTCTGATCTCTCCTTCAAACCACATATTCAAGCCCTTTCCACCTCCTGCCGACTCCAACTCAAAAACATCTCCCGGATCCGTGCATTCCTCAGCAAAGACTCTGCAAAAACACTAGTGCATGCCCTCATCATATCCCGCCTCGACTACTGCAACCTCCTGCTCCGTGGCATCCCTTCCAACACTCTTGCACCTCTCCAATCTATCCTAAACTCTGCTGCTCGACTAATCCACCTGTCCCCCCGCTATTCCCCGGCCTCTCCTCTCTGTCAATCCCTTCACTGGCTCCCTATTGCCCAGAGAATTCAGTTCAAAACTCTAACCATGGCATACAAAGCCATCCACAACCTGTCTCCCCCATACATCTGTGACCTAGTCTCCCGGTACTTACCTGCACGCAACCTCCGATCCTCACAAGATCTCCTGCTCTACTCCCCTCTTATCTCCTCCTCCCACACTCGTATACAAGATTTCTCCCGTGCTTCCCCCCTACTCTGGAACTCTCTACCCCAACATATCAGACTCTCGCCGACCGTGGAAACCTTCAAAAGGAACCTGAAGACCCACCTCTTCCGACAAGCCTACAACCTGCAGTAAACACCACTGCACGACCAGCTCTACCCTCACCTACTGTATCCTCACCCATCCCTCGTAGACTGTGAGCCCTCGCGGGCAGGGTCCTCGCTCCTCCTGTACCAGTCGCTGACTCGTTTTGTTAAGATTATGTAAATGCTTTTGTTATGTATATCCCTATCACATGTAAAGCGCCATGGAATAAATGGCGCTATAATAATAAATAATAATAATAATAATAATATACTATAAAAAATATATATTTTCCATATAAGGGACTATAATGAATTAAATACATATATATTATTATAATTTAATTATAAAATAAAGTGCCAAGTGCATTCCTCCCCACACCGTGTAGGGTATAAGGTCTATGTATTCGGTCCAGACATCAGTGCCAGAACTGCTCATGAAGTGCATGGATGCATAATTCTTTCCAGGATTCATGAACCCCTTTAAACTGGAACAAACAAAGATTAAGTGAATAAAAAAAAATAATAAAACAAGACAAGAAAAAAGTTGCAAAAACTAATCTAAGAATATAAATTAATATTAAAAACGTCGAGGGCCAGGGATTTAAAACAGAAATATATTAACATAAATGTTTTAAAAAAACAATTGCTGAGCAAGACCATATTAAATTAACTAGAATTATATTACAGAAATAGTGCAAAGCTGCATATCTCATTCAAGCCCACAGGGTGGACAGTATTAAGTGTCCAAATCCATTTGAATTCTAATTGCGATAAGCGTTTTGCAACATTGCCTCCACGTACATTGGAGAGAATGCAATCAATTCCTCTTACATTAAGCTTCTTAGCGTCACAATTATGGTGGATTTTAAAATGTTTCGGCAGTGTCTTCAGTTGGTCAATACGGACCTCATCTTTAGCCGTCAAGATGTCACGAACATGTTGCCATCTCTATATTGGGGCACGAAATGCAATCTGCTCATCACCTGAATGCAGTAGAAGCAATCAGACAAGTGCTGCTTCTAGTCTCCTATGGAGACTATTGAAGCATGCAGGAAGCGTAAAAAAAAAATGTTTTTAAAAATATAAAAAAAATATAAAAGTTTAAATCACCCCCCTTTTGCCCCATTCAAAATAAAATTATAAAAAAAAGCCCACATACACATATTTGGTATCACTGCCTTCAGAATCGCCCGACTATCAAAATAAAAAAGAATTAACCCGATCGGTAAACGCCGTAGCGATAAAAAAATTCTAAACACCAAAATTAAGTTTTTTTGGTCGCCGCAACATTGCAGTAAAATGCAATAATGGGCGATCAAAACATCGGATTTATCCCATGATGGTATCAATAAAAACGTCAGCCCGGCGTGCAAAAAATAAGCCTTCACCCGGCCCCAGACCATGAAAAATGGAGACGCTAAAGGTCTCGGAATATGCCGCCATTTTTTTTTCTTTAGCAAACTTTGGATTTTTTTTTCACTACTTAAATAAAAAAAGAACCTATACATGTTTGGTGTCTACAAACTCGTAATGACCCGCAGAATAATATTGGCCGGTCAGTTTTAGCATTCAGTGAACAAAGTAAAAAAAAAACCTGTGGAATTGCATTTTTTTTTTGCAATTTCACCGCACTCGGAATTTTTTTACCATTTTCCAGTGCACGATATGGTAAAACCAGTGATGGCATTTAAAAGTACAACTCGTCCCGCAAAAAATAAGCCCTCACATGGCCATATTGAATGAAAAATAAAAAAATTCTGGCTCTGGGAAGAAGGGGAGCAAAAAACGAAATTGCAAAATCGGAAATTGCTCCGGTAATGAAGGGGTTAAACAGGCCGACAAGGTAGGGAATATCGTGGTATGACCTAAAAAATGTATGAGGCAGAAGCCCTTTGTCATCTTAGAGATACTTCGTGTTATAACAAATTGACCTATAACCCTCTTTTATCATTTAAGGCTGCCCTTAATAAGATTCTACAGAAGGCCCTGACGGATGGTCGGATTTCTAAAAATCTTCTTCAGGCACTCACTATTCTTGACTCTGTGGTTCCTATCCTAGACTTTCTGCCAAAAGTACACAAGAACGCAGTCAATCCCCCAGGTAGGCCTATAGTTTCAGGGGTTGGGGGACTTGTTGAGAATGTCTGTAAGTATGTCGATGATTCCTTGAAAAAATTGGTGGAAAATTTACCATCTTTTCTACAAGATACCTCTTGATCTACTTCGTAAAATTGATGGGCTGTATATTGACGATGACATGATTCTAGTTACATGCGATATTGAATTGCTTTTTACAAGCACTCGGCACAGTGACTTTTTGCGTGCCACTGCCTTTTTCCTCCAGATGAGTGACTATGCAAGGGATCATAATAATTTCATCATGGATTTACTTGAATTTGTTTTATTTCAGAACTTTTTACATTCAATGACTCCTTCTACCTACAGCTCCAGGGGACAGCAATGGGGGCAGCTTGTTCCCCCTCATATGTAAACTTGTTCCTCGGGCTGTGGGAGAGGGAGCTATTCATTTTTTGGACAAGCTACATTGATGATGTTTTTTTAATCTGGAAGGGAACGGTGCGTGTACTAAAAAATTTTTTTGAGGAATTAAACAAAAATCAATTGAATCTTCGACTTACATATAGATACGACCACCATCAAATAGATTTTTTGGATGTGTTGGTCAAAAGAGATATAAACAATGCTCTTCAGACTGACATATTCAGAAAAAATACGGCACTTAATGCGTTTTTGCACGCTAAATCTTCTTTACAGATGTTTAGTGGCATACCGACCGGGCAATTCCTTTGTGCTAGAAGAATTTGCTCTGAAGACGTCAGCTTTGAGAATCAGGCATCACAATCAAAGAAAAGGTTTTCTACACGTGGATACAGTCAGAAGAAAATAGATCAAGCATATTTGTGGGCAAAACAGTCGAATCCACAACAGTTACATAGTAACATAGTTTTTAAGGTTGAAGGAAGACTAATTCCATCTAGTTCAACCCATAGCCTAACATGTTGATCCAGAGGAAGGCAAAAAAAAACCATGCGGCAACACTAAGCTCCACATTGGGGAAAAAAATTCCTTCCCGACTCCATAAGACAATCAGACTCGTTCCCTGGATCAACGCCCTATCAAGGAATCTAGTATATATAACCTGTAATATTATACTTTTCAAGAAAGACATCCATGCCCTTCTTAAATTTGAATAGTGAATCACTCATTACAACATCATGCGGCAGAGAGTTCCATAGTCTCACTGCTCTTACAGTAAAGAATCCCCGTCTGTGATTATGATTAAACCTTCTTTCCTCCAGACGTAGAAGATGCCCCCTTGTCCCCGTCTCAGGCCTCAGAGTAAAAAGATCAGTAGACAAGTCTTTGTACTGTCCCCTCATATACTTGTACATAGTAATAAGATCACCCCTAAGCCTTCTTTTTTCCACAGTAAATAGCCCCAAGTGTAATAACCTGTCTTGGTATTGCAGACCCCCCAGTCCTCTAATAACCTTGGTCGCTCTTCTCTGCACCCGCTCTAGTTCAGCTATGTCTTTCTTATACACCGGAGACCAGAACTGTACACAGTATTCTAAGTGTGGTCGCACTAGTGACTTGTATAGAGGTAAAATTATGTTCTCCTCATGAGCATCTATGCCTCTTTTAATGCATCCCATTATTTTATTTGCCTTTGCAGCAGCAGCCTGACACTGGCCACTAAACGTGAGCTTGTCGTCCACCAATACACCCAGGTCTTTTTCAGTTACAGTTTTGCCCAGTGTTTTACAATTAAGCATATAATTATACATTTTATTTCCTCTGCCCAAGTGCATTACCTTACATTTATCCCCATTAAAGCTCATTTGCCATTTATCAGCCCAAGCTTCTAGTTTACATAGATCCTCCTGTAATATAAAATTGCCCTCCTCTGTATTGATTACCCTGCAGAGTTTAGTGTCATCTGCAAATATTGAAATATTACTCTGTATGCCCCCTACAAGGTCATTAATAAATATGTTCAGCAGAACACGGACTGTGGTTAGTCAGGTGAGATTCATCACACGATACCATTCTCATTGGCCCGCTATGAAAAGAATTCTGGAAAAATTCTGGCCAATTCTTCACACGGATTCTATTGTTAAACAATACGTCTCATCCAATGTTAGCGTTACAGCTAGACGAGGGAAAAACCTCAAAGATATTTTAGTGTCTAGTCACTATCAGCCTTCAGTTAACTGTCTCATGTCATCTATTCCACGATCCAAATGGGGATGTAGAGCATGTGGTAATTTCATTGCGTGCCCCAATATAGAGATGGCATCGAGTTTTTCAAATTCAGAAGGGACAAACACCTATACCATTACCCACAGTATAACTTGCTCTACGAAAGCCGTCGTTTACTATGCTAGATGCCCATGCCCTAAGATTTACGTAGGGTTAACAACTTGCGAACTAAAGGTTCGTGTCTGCGAACATGTTCGTGACATCTTGACGGCTAAAGATGAGGTCTGTATTGACCAATTGAAGACACTGCCGAAACATTTTAAAATCCACCATAATTGTGACGCTAAGAAGCTTAATGTAAGAGGAATTGATTGCATTCTCTCCAATGTACGTGGAGGCAATGTTGCAAAACGCTTATCGCAATTAGAATTCAAATGGGTTTGGACACTTAATACTGTCCACCCTGTGGGCTTGAATGAGATCTGCAGCTTTGCGCCATTTCTGTAATATAATTCTAGTTAATTTAATATGGTCTTGTTCAGCAATTGGTTTTTTAAAACATTTATGTTAATATATTTCTGTTTTAAATCCCTGGCCCTCGACATTTTTGATATTAATTTTTATTCTTAGATTAGTTTTTGGCACTTTTTTCTTGTCTTGTTTTATTGTTTTTTATTCACTTAATCTTTGTTTGTTCCAGTTTAAAGGGGTTCATGAATCCTGGAAAGAATTATGCATCCATGCACTTCATGAGCAGTTCTGGCACTGATGTCTGGACCGAATACATAGACCTTATACCCTACATGGTGTGGGGAGGAATGCACTTGGCACTTTATTTTATAATTAAATTGCAATAATATATATGTATTTAATTCATTATAGTCCCTTATATGGAAAATATACATATTTATTTATAGTATATATTATATATTCTCCAGTGTATACTGCTGCGGTCACTTTAATAAATATTTAACATTGTATGATATTGAAATTGTTTTGTGTATATTTATATGATTGTATATCTGAATTTATAGTTATATTTATACAGCTTTTGAGTGTACAATTAGATATTGTCCTTACATTGTTGTGCATAATTATCCAATTTATTTATTTATCTATCCCTGCTGTTTTCATTTGCTTTGTGATTTAGTGAGAGGTTTTCTGTTTTATGCCCCTGCCCTCTAGGGAATCGATTACCGTGCCTGTGCACAGACGTAGTCCGGACCCGCAGGTCCTGTAGCTCACTGCGTCTTTATCTGATTCAGGACCGTGTCACGTGACCGAGCTGCGATCATGTGACTGGTCACATGGTCGGCCCTTGCTCACGTCACCCAGCCTGTTCCGTCAGATGACGCCGGCAGAGGGCGGGGTCTTGTGGACTCCGTGACATTATCTGCGCCGATTAAAGGCGTTCCTTCCCTGACGTGGTGGCACTTGATTCGATGGGGCTAATATATAAAGCGCCTCCTGCTGATCGAACGCCACACCCCCTGATGAATGCCGTGTTGCCAAAACACGTGTAGGGACTTGGCGTTGGTGCAGCAGGAGGGGATGGCTACAGGTATGTTGCTTTTTCTCAATCTGGCTGGTTAATTCTAACTGGGGATTTATTAGGATATTAGTGCACAAACCACTCTGTATATAGCACTATTAATGACATTGTAAGGGGGAAGACCGGGCTGGAAGTACTTTCAGAACCAGGGATCCGGAACTGCTGGGGCCATGCCTCTGGTTGCAGGGGGAAGACAGACTGCGAGCACAGGAGTCAGGTGACGGGGGAACCTGGGGGCGTGGCCAGAGCAAAGGAGTCAGGCGACTGGGAAGCTGGGGGCGTGTCCAGAGCTCAGGGGTCAGGTGACCGGGGAGCTGGAAGATTGTCTAGGAAGAGGGAGAAAATGGAGTTTTGCGCGGGAAAGCGGTGAGTTGACAGTTGGGGTCAAGCCCCGCTAGAGGGAGAAGAGACGCAGGGTCCGTGGAGCCGAGCAAGTGAGGTGCAGTGTTATGGACTAGGGGCTCAGCGGGTCAAACCGGAGACTGCCCGCTGCCGCCAGAAGACGTGGAGCCGAGCAAGTGAGGTGCAGTGTTATGGACTAGGGGCTCAGGGGGTCAAACCGGAGACCGCCCTCTACCGCCAGACGACATGGAGCCGAGCAAGTGAGGTGCAGTGTTATGGACTAGGGGCTCAGCGGGTCAAACAGGAGACTGCCCGCTGCCGCCAGAAGACGTGGAGCCGAGCAAGTGAGGTGCAGTGTTATGGACTAGGGGCTCAGGGGGTCAAACCGGAGACCGTCCTCTACCGCCAGACGACATGGAGCCGAGCAAGTGAGGTGCAGTGTTATGGACTAGGGGCTCAGCGGGTCAAACCGGAGACCGCCCTCTACCGCCAGACGACATGGAGCCGAGCAAGTGAGGTGCAGTGTTATGGACTAGGGGCTCAGCGGGTCAAACCGGAGACCGCCCGCTGCCGCCAGAAGACGGAGCATTGTTTAGGCGTAGAAGCCAGAAGAAAACAACACCGGCATCAGCTGGCAACTGCCTTGTGGGGAACAAGAGTCAGCTAAGTGTAAAACTGCCGATTACAACTGTGTCGACTGCTACATCTAGCCAAACTGTGAATTGCCGTTTATAGTCTGTTACCTGCTACTCCCCTTGTTGTCCCCATATTTTCCCATATTTCCCGTTACTCCCTGAGTGGAGATTGACCCTGTTACAATAAATCCCCCCCTGTTTATTAACCCTGTACTGGCTGCTCTGTGTTTCTGTGTCACTGCATCTAAAGTACCTGTGTCACATTTGGCGTAGTCGGCAGGATGCAGTCTTTATACACAGACACTGCAGATCAGTCCATCCTGGGAGCCCCTGGATCTAGCTTGCCGCTGGGGGCCCCGCTCAGCAATCTCCCAAAGTTCACCGGGGACAATATGATGCTGTGGGACTGGGTTGAGAGAGTTAGGAGTATGTTACGTATGAATCCGATGACCCCAGCTATGCAAGCCGAAATAGCCCTACTGGCCCTGGACGGCGAGGCCCGGCACTCCGTGATGTACTGCCCCCCTCATGACCGGGATACTGTAGAAAAAGTGGTGCGCATATTGGAGGAGATGCATGGGGATCCCACCAATGTAGGAGAGCTGAGGATACGGCTGTTTCACCAAGTGCAGCAGGAGGGGGAGACTGTGACGAGGTATGTTAATGCATTACAGAGGGTGCATGCCTATATCACTAGAAAAGACGACATGGGGAATTTGGGAATGGGCCCCCCTGGCATGATCTTAAGGGACAAATTTGTGGCCGGCCTCAGGGATGTGCAGCTGAAGCAGGCCTTGGGGGAGCGCCTGCGCACTAACCCATGTATGACTTTTCTAGAAGTGGGGGCTGAGGCACGTGTGAGAGAGCAGGAGATGGGGGTGACGGCCCTGGCAGGGATGGTCCGGAGTAATGAGGTACCCACCCCGCCTGCAGCTGAACCAGAATGGGCTCGAGAGATGTTAAAGGAGATACAGGAGATGCGGGGTGAATGGTCCAGTCTCAAGAAGACCTCTGCATCGACACCAGAGATACCCGGATTGATTGCCCCAGTTAGGGAAAGAATTTAATTCAGACCCCGCCCTGCAGGAGAGTTCCGTAGAGAAGTGAGGCAGCCCTACATAGACAGAGATACGAACTGCTGGAAGTGCGGAGGCGCAGGACATTACGCCAGGGGCTGTGCAAGCCGAGGGCGGCCCCTGTCGCGGCAGCCGCTAAACTAATGGGCTCCGTGTTTGGGGGACACAGCCCGGAGCCTAAGGAAGGGGAAAGAAAAAGAGGAAGTACCAAGGACCTAGTTTCCACCATCCCGACTGTCTGGGCCGAAATAAGCGGTCAGGCTCTTCACTGCCTGATTGACATGGGATCCCAGGTGACTACGATGACAGAAGCCTACTTTCAACAGCGATTTCCAGAGATAGCGCGGCCTGAATGGGGACCAGTAATTAGACTCACGGCAGCTAATCAATTACCCATCCCGGTCACAGGGGTGGTATGGGTGAAGATCCGAGTGTATGGAAAAGATGTGGGGAAAAAAGAGGTCGTCTTGGTCGCAGGGGAAACCAGAAGTGGACCCCCGGTGACCCTCGGAATGAATGTGCTGAAAGAGATCGGGCAAATCCTGATTAGTGAGCCGAAGGAGATTCCTCTAGACCGGTGGGACCCACGAACCCCCCAAAGGAGGGTTTTTCAATAATTAATCCGAGCCACCCAGGCTCAGGAGACATCAAGAGAAGGGAAGGTCGTGGGGAAAATAATAGTACCAGCAGCTACGGGGCTCACCTTACCGCCAGGACAAACTGTACTCACGTTACCCGCATGGGCCTGCACACCTCTTGAGGGGGTCGAAGTTCAGATAGAACCAACATCGATGGACAAAGTACCCCCCGGACTCCTGGTGGCTCGGACACTGGCCACCATCCAGGGTGGCAATGTTATAGTGCGGTGTGTTAATCTGGGCGAAGGTGATCTCACACTCCCTCCCAGGACGGAAATAGTCCAGATTCTGGGAATGCCAGAGTAGTTGGTGCGACCTGATGTGGTACAGCTGTCTGCTGTATGAGGAGACCCCTGGACTCTGGCGGTCACCATGCCACCGGAATCCCACCGTGCTAGTGTGAAGGGGGGACGAAGAATCCTAGAACAAATGCGGGCTGAATTGACGGTACTTTCACCTCGACAGGTGCAGCAGGTTGAAGAGGTACTGGAGCAGTACCAGGAAGTCTTTGCTCACCATGAGGATGATTTTGGTTGCACCGAAGCCATTACCCACGAGATTCCCACGGGGAGCGCTGCCCCAGTGCGGGAGAGATACCGGCCGATACCTCCCCAGATGTATAAAGAGGTTAAGGAAATGCTAGCCCATATGTTACAGAATGGTGTGATACGGGAGAGTCAGAGTCCGTGGGCAGCCCGATTGTCCTGGTCAGGAAGAAAGATGGGACCCTGCGGTTCTGTGTGGACTATAGACGACTGAATGCCTGTACAGTACGAGACTCTTACCCACTACCCCAAATCGAAGAGTCCCTGTCGGCCTTAGGGATAAGATACTTCTCCTCCTTGGATCTGGCCAGTGGGTATTGGCAAGTGCCCGTGGCCGAACATGACCGTGCGAAGACGGCGTTCATATTACCCATGGGACTGTTCGAGTTCAATCGGATGCCCTTCGGCCTGACTAACGCCCCCGGGACGTTCCAGCGTCTGATGGAGAGGTGTCTGGGCGATTTGAACTTCGAGGCGACTCTGATTTATCTTGACGACATAATTGTCTATGCCGCCACCTTCGAGGAGCACCTCCAGCAACTGGAGCAAGTACTGAGTTGCCTACAGAGTCATGGCTTAAAGGTGAAGCCCCAGAAGTGCCACCTGTTCCGCAAACAGGTCGTATATCTCAGTCATACTGTGTCCAGTGAAGGAGTCAGGCCCACCCAGGAAAAGGTGGCCGCCATACAGGAGTGGCCTACCCCGAAGACAGTGAAGGACATTCGGGCCTTCCTTGGACTTGCCAGGTACTACCGAAGATTCATGAAGAACTTCACCCGCATAGCCAACCCATTGGTGGAGCTACTTAAGGGAGTGCCGGCAGGCTCCAAGAATTAGGTGATTCGGTGGGGAAGCAGCCAGGAAGAGGCCTTTCGTGCCCTAAAAATGGCCCTGACCGAGGCCCCAATACTTGCCTATGCGGATTTCTCCCAACCATTCCTACTCCACACTGATGGGAGCCTACATGGTCTGGGAGCCATGTTATCCGAAGTACAGGAGGAGAAAGAGCGCGTGATTGCATACGCCAGTCGCTCCCTTCACGACTCTGAGAGGAAACCAGATAATTATAGCTCTTTCAAATTAGAGTTACTAGCTATGGTTTGGGCAATGAGCGAAAAGTTCGCAGAGTATTTGTCCGGGTCCGAAGTACTGGTGAGAACAGATAACAACCCGCTGGCTCACCTGGAGAATGCGAAATTGGGGGCCCTGCAGCAACGATGGGTGGCCCGTATGGCCAGGTACCAGTATTAGATCGCCTACCTGTCTAAGGCAGAGAATACTCACGCCGACGCCCTCTCCAGAGTGACATATGAACGGCCTGATCATGACCGCGATGGTCGCGGCGCAGGGACAGATCGGAGAGACGTCGGAAGAGCAAGTGCTAGGGCAGCCAAGAGACGACAGGGTCCAACTTCAACAGACTGACAAAGAAGACGCCCAATTACGTCAATGGGTGGCTTTGAGACAGGTCCCCAGTCGAAAGGAGAGGAGCACCCTGTCCTCGGGGGCCCTGAAAATGCTGGGACAATGGGAGAGACTTTGTTTGCGAGACCGGCTGCTGTACCGACGGGTACAGCTACTGCGAGAGTTCGGGATCACTTGGCAAGTAGTGATCTCAGAGAAGTTGGTCAGAGTAGTGGCTAAGGAGGCTCATGAACGAGAGCTCACTTCGGATCAGAGAAGACATTTCAGTGGTTGCAGAGGCTGGTGTATAACCCCCGACTGCGAGCAACAATAGAAGACACTTGTCGAAGATGTCGGAGCTGTGAGCTGGTTAAGCCCCTGGAGCAGTGGGTCCCCATGCAAACCATTGTGACTTCTGCCCCCTTGGAGGTGTTGATGATCGACTATTTAACTGTTGGACCGGCGCATCTCGGGTATGAACATTGCCTGGTGATGACAGACCAGTTCACAAAGTATGCAGTGGTGACTCCAACCAGAGAATCTGCTGCACAGGCCATCTGCCGAGACTTCATTCGGGTGTACGGCTGCCCAAAGAGGATCCACTCCGATCAAGGCGCCTGCTTCCAGGGCCGGGTGATGGAAGAGCTGCACCGGTTGTACAGGATTGAGAAGTCACGGACTACTCCTTACCACCCTCAAGGAAATGGGGCCTGTGAACGCTTTAATCGGACACTGATCCAAATGCTCCGCACTTTGGAGGAAGATCGGAAGGTACGATGGCCTGAGTTTGTGGCTGAGCTCGTGTGGGTCTACAACAACCGAGTGAATAGTATCACGGGGTTCACTCCTTATACCTGACTGTTTGGGCGAAAGGGGCGAGAGATTACCAAGTTAGAGCTGGACACCGAGGAGGACTACCCACGGACAGGGATGTCTTCCTGGGTCTGGGAACACCGGCATCAACTGCAGACCCTCCGACGGTTGGTACAACAAAAGTTTCGGGAGCTCAAACATCATGAGACATTGCCTCTTCAAGGGACAGCTCTGAGGCCTGGGGAGCGGATGTTGGTTCGAGACAGGCGGCCCCAAGGCAAATTGAGTAGGCGGTGGGAACGAACCCCGCACCAAGTGAAGCGCAGGGTTGGCACTGAAGGACCTGTATATGAAGTTCAACCCGAGGGGGCTGAAGGAGCCCCTACCAGAGTGGTTCATCGTAGTATGCTGCGGCCCTGTCTGTCTAAAGATGACGAAGATGAAGAAGGATCACCTGCTTCTAGAGAGGGTCCTTTCACAGTTGCCCCAAGCCACGATGTGGATGAAGAATTGTTGATTCTGCCTCTAAGCCCCAGCACTCGATTACCTGCAGTCCCCAGTGCAGGTGGCGAGGGAACACCATCGGTTGAAGCCACCGGGCAGGCGGAGATTGGGAATCCAAGTGTCCCTGCACCCCCCATCGGTCAAACTGAGTTACGCCGGTCAGAACAGACAACACCAGGAGTGCCTCCTCCATTACGAACAAGATCAGTTTATATGGCAATGTATCGTCCAGGAAGTCCAAGAATGTGAACGTTTGGTGAAGGAACTCTCGCCCGTGGAATGGCAAGTTAAAGGAGAGTGGGAGTGTAAGGGGGAAGACAGGGGTGTAAGTACTTTCAGAACCAGGGATCCGGAGCTGCCGGGGCCATGCCTCTGGTTGCAGGGGGAAGACAGACTGCGAGCACAGGAGTCAGGTGACCGGGAAGCTGTGGACGTGTCCAGAGCACAGGAGTCAGGTGACCGGGAAGCTGGGGGCGTGTCCAGAGCGCAGGGGTCACGTGACCGGGGAGCTGGAAGTGTGTCTAGGAAGAGGGAGAAAAAGGAGTTTTGCGCGGGAAAGCAGGGAGTTGACAGTTGGGGTCAAGCCCCGCTAGAGGGAGAAGAGACGCAGGGTCCGTGGAGCTGAGTAAGTGAGGTGCAGTGTTATGGACTAGTGTCTCAGCGGGTCAAACCGGAGACCGCCCGCTACCGCCAGAAGACGTGGAGCCGAGCAAGTGAGGTGCAGTGTTATGGACTAGGGGCTCAGCGGGTCAAACTGGAGACCGCCCACTGCCGCCAGAAGATGGAGCATTGTTTAGGCGGAGAAGCCAGAAGAAAACAACACCGGCATCAGCCGGCAACTGCCTTGTGGGAACAAGAGTTATTGTAACAAGTGTAAAACTGCCGATTACAACCGTGTCGACTCTGCTACATCAAGCCAAACTGTGAATTGTCGTTTATAGTCTGTTACCTGCTACTCCCCTTGTCCCCATATTTTCCCATATTTCCCGTTACTCCCTGTGTGGAGATTGACCCTGTTACAATAAATCCCCCCTGTTTATTAACCCTGTACTGGCTGCTCTGTGTTTTCTGTGTCACTGCATCTAAAGTACCTGTGTCACAACATTACTATACCCCATTGTGTATTATATTGATCCATTTAATTAATGTAAACTCCATCCCCCTCTGCTGTCTCTGATGCAACAGCATTGCTCTGGTTACTTCCTTGTTTTGTTGATTGAGTGTGTAATTTTTTGCACCAATAAATGTAATTATTTTCACCATATTGGCGTTTTTGTTTTTAAATAAAAATAAAGGTGTATGTCTGGCATAATTAAGGAGAAAAGCTGTGTCATCACATGAGGTTTGAAGGAGAGATCAGAGTCAAGGGTTACCCCAAGGCAGCAAGCTTGCGGGACTGGTGAGAGTGGGCAACCATTAACTTTGATGGATAGGTCAGTTTGGGGGGTGAATGAGATGGTGGAAAGATGATGAATTTGGTTTTATCCATGTTAAGTTTTAGAAATGTAGCACAGAACAAAAATGAAATAGCGGACAGACATTGTAGGATTCTAGTGAGTAAGGAGGTGATATCAGGTCCAGAGAGGTAGATCTGTGTGTCATCAGCATAGAGGTGATACTGGAAGTCATCAGACTCTAGGAGCTGTCTGAGGCCGAAGGTGTAGATGGAGAAGAGCAGGGTTGCTAGAACTGAGCCTTAGGGGACACTGACAGATAGGGGGCGAGATGAGGAGATGGTGTGTGAGTGGGAGACACTGAATAACCTGTCTGTTGGTTATAAGGAGTTCTAAGACGAGGCCAAGTCTGTGATGCCAAGAGATGAGAGACTGTAGTAAGATGGAATGGTCCACTGTGTTGAAGGCAGATGACAGGTCCAGGAGCAGTAGACAGAGTAGTGTCGCTTGGATTTGGCGGTTAGTAGGTCGTTGGTGACTTTAGTTTCAGTGGAATGGTGCGGTCGGAAACCAGATTGTAGGGGGTCAAAGAGGGAGCAGGAGAGGTGGGAGGACAGTTCAAGATGGACGTGCTGTTCCAGTAGTTTTGAGGCATAGGGGAGAAGTGATATGGGGCGATAGCTAGACAAAGAGGATGGGTCAAGGGAGGGCTTTTTGAGGACGGGTGTGATCGAGGCATGTTTGACGCCTGAGGGGAAGACACCAGTTGTTAGTGACAGGTTGAAGAGGTGGGTTAGGTTTGGAATGAGGTGGGACAGGATTGGGTCAAGTTCACAGGTGGTGAGATGTGATTTGGAGAGTAAAGAGGAAAATTGATCCTCTGTGATGGTGGAGAAGCTGGTTTTGGAGGAGGAGAGTTGAGTAGTTATGAGGAGGTGCTGTGGGGACTTTAAGCCAAAGGTTTGCCTTATGTAGTCAATTTTCTGCTTGAAGAATGAGGCTAAGTCTTCACCTGAGATAAGAGGAGAGGGAGCTGGGGGGACGGAGGAGAGAATTGACAGTACTGAATAGCTGTTTAGGGTTGTGAGATAGGAATGAGATGAGACGTATGTTTGTTTTGCTGCAGTGAATGTGGACTTGAAAGTAGTGAGGGACTTTTTGAAAGCGATGAGGTGCTCATTGGAGCAGGACCTTTTCCATCTCCACTCAGCAACCCTGGAAGCCAGTCTCAGTTCTTTAGTCAGGCTGGTTTGCCAGGGTTGCCTGTTGATTGTGCGAGCTTTGGAATGTGTGAGGGGGGCGACCGATTCAAGAGCTGCTGCTGTTGTGTTGTTATATAAAGCAGCAGCATCTGCATCATGTAAGAAACTAATGTCTATAAGAGGGAGAAGGGATTCAAAAAGTGAGTGTAGGTAGGGGTGTTTGAGATTTCTGAGAGGGTGTGCAAGTTTGTGGACTGGGGATTGTGGACCTGGAAAGGAGAAGGAAGAGGGAGAGGTGAGTTAGAGAGGTTAGATAGGGAAGAGAGGCAGTTGAAGATTAGATGCAGTGTGTGGCCATCTTTGTGAGTGGCTGCGGAAGACCATTTAGCAAGGCCAAAGGAGGACGTGAGGGATAGAAGCTTAGAGACAGCTGAGTGGGAAGTGTCGATGGGGTTGTTGAAGTCACCCATGATGATAGTGGGGATGTCAGCGGAAAGGAAATGAAGTAGCCAGGTGGTGAAATGGTCGAAGAAGGTGGTGGCTGGCCCTGGGGGGGGGGAGGTGGTGGTAAATGACAGCCAGTTCGAGGGGAAGTAGATGCGCGCACAGTGCACCTCAAAAAGAGGGAAGAGTAATGGAGGGCGGCAGTGGGAGAAGGAGCAGTTATCTCACAGGAGAAAGCCAACTCCTTCAACATGCTTACCGCTGGAGTGTGGGAAAGGTGGAATCCGCCATACGAAATTGTAGCTGGAGAGGCTGTGTCAGAGGGGGTGAGCCAGGTTTCAAAGATGGCGAGGAAGGAAAGTTTGTTATTGATGATAAGATCATGGATGTAGGAAAGATTGTGGCAGACGGGGCGAGTGTTCCATAGGGCTCCTATTAGAGGGACTGGGGAAGCTGGGGCTGGGTGAATGGGTATAAGGTTAGATAGGTTGTGTAAAGTTGTAGTAGAAGTGACTGTGGGGATGTGGTGAGGAGGACCAGGATTTGGAGAGACATCGCTGGCAGTGAGGAGGAGCAGAGAAAATGTTAGCAGGTGGGAGCATGAGGGGGCTGTCTGTGTTTGGAGACAAAGGATTGTATGTTAAGGAACAGTTTTGAGGAGTTGGTGAGATGGATGGGGAGGATAGAAGGAGAGAAGACCAGTTCCTTACTAGGTGTTGGGATTAAGGGGTGTTAGTAGGAAGTGAAGAACTATAGAGGTGATTTTGAAAACAAACAAAAACATTGTTTACTGTGACTAAGTATCCAGTTACCTTCAGTTCCCTTTTGGTTCAATTCTAGTATAATTCAGAGCTGTACACTTCTATGTAGCACTTGTATGGTGCACTGAGCAGACTGACATACAACTCTTGTACCAGCACCATACTGCTCTGCAGATACACAGCCTCACACACAGCTCTGCAACAAATGCATTGACACTAGCTTCTTGGCATCTCCAAGGATACATCTTACTCCCACCTCCTTCCCATGGACTAGCACATGCAGAAGTGTGTCCCTTACCAGGGTCACCAAACTTCCTGAGTCCCGAAAGTCCCATCACTAGTACACCTTTCAGTCACCTCGCATTCCTGAGGCCGCTCGCCAGCATGAGGAACATGAGGTGAAGTAAGCATTGCAATGGCCAATGCTGCAGTCCACTGGTTGTGGGACTTTGTCAGTTCCATCATCTCTTTGTATTGAAAAGCTATGTGAACCTCGCTGTCAGTATTGTGGACCCCGGTTCTTCTCTGCACAACTCCACTTAAAAAGACGGCTCCAGGCCGCACCAGCGACACCCTGACAGCTCCTCCATGATTTCCAACTGTGTTTGCTATGCTGTAACTGCCTTTACCCAGGACCTTCAGTCTTTACACTGTAATCGCCTGTGCTCTCTGGGACTTCTGGCCCGCATTTCACCCACCCATTGTAGGGTTTTGCGCTCTCAGGTAGGCATTAGACTCAGGCCCTGGTTCTTAGTTAAAGCTAGCGAGGTACATTTAATTAAGACTTGCAGTGCTAGATTTTAACACAGTCCTACCTGGCTTTGCTAAGTGATGCACATACATCAGGTAGCAGACAGATCAACTGTTTAGAGAAGACTGCGAGAACGGGGCCTTTATGGTCAAATTGCTGCAAAGATGAAAATACTGAGGACAGCAAACAAGAAAAAGAGACTTGTTGGGGCCAAGCAACACAAAGATTGGTCAGTAGGCAGTAAAAATTTGTAGTGTTGTCTGATGAGTCAAAATTAAAGATTTTTTTTTGGTACCAACCACCAGGTCTTTGCAAAACACAGAAAACGAGAGCAGATGGTTTCTATGTGTGATGCCCACCATGAAGCATGGTGGGCGAGGTGTAATGGTGCTTTGCAGGTGGCACTGTTCCAAATTCAAGATGCACTTATTCAGCATGGCTACCATAGCATTTCCTATTTGGTTTGTGCCCAGTGAAACCATAATTTGTGTTGGAAGAGGACAATGACCCAAAACACATCCCCAGGCTACATGACCAAGGAGAAGGATGGAGTGCTGCGTCAGATGACCTGGCCTCCACAATCATCCTACCTCAGCCCAATTGTGATAGTTTAGGATGAGCTGGATGCAGAGTGAAGGCAAAGGAGCAAAAAAGTGTTCAGCGCCTCTGGAAACTCCTTCAGGACTGTTGGAAAGTCATTCCAGGTAACGACCTGATGAAGCTACTTGAGAGAATGTCAAGGGGGTGTAAAGCTGCCATCAGAGTACAAGGTGGGGGGGGGTACTTTGAGGGATCTAAGGCTAAATGCATATTCTGGTTTATTTCGCACATTTATTTATTTCCTGTGTGTATCCTTTTGTGGTATTGCTGCCTTCAGCCTCAATCAAAAATTTGCACATTCCAATAAGAACAAGGAAAACTATTGCATAAGCAGGCGTGTCCAAACTTCTGTCTGGTACTGTAAGTATATATTCTTTTGTTCGTCCTGCCTCTTACCCATCATTCTAGTTAGCACTTTACAAATGGCTTTTTTTGTAATTACTTTTTCGGCTACCATACAATGAACCAGAGGCGGACATACCGCTAGTGCAGCTGCACCAGAAGGTGGAGGGGGGCCCTTGCAGTGCGGCTAATAATGAGGGCGATCTGGCCTGCATCTTGGAGCCCGAGGTTCCAGGGGACCCATGGCCAGATTGCCCTCATCATACGCGGCAGGCAGGGAGCGATCCCTCCAGCTCCGCTGCTGACAGGAGGAAAATGGCAGCGGAGCTGAGGGAATCTGTCCTCTGATTCCTGCCCGGCGCTTTCTCCCTGACACAGGCTCGCATGGCTTGATGACGTCATCATGCAGCGCGGGCCTGTGTCAGAGAGAAAGTTGCCGGCAACGTCGATGCTGTGGGGGAATGGGCAGAGAAATAAGTCTTGGGTTTTTTTGTTTGTTTTTTACTACTGCACTGGGGAGAGGTCCAGGACAATGAGGGGTGGTGGGTTAGACAAAGATGGAGGAGGGGGAGACAATGATGGGGATGGGGGAGATAATGATGGTGATAAGGGAGAACAATGATGATGGAGGTGGGGGAGACAATGATGGAGGTGGGGAGACTGATGGGGATGGAGGAGATGACAATGATGGGGATGAGGGAGAACAATGATGGGGGAGATAATGATGGAAGTGAGGGAGAACAATGATGGAAGTGGGGGAGACTGATGGGGATGGGGCAGATGACAATGATGGGGATGAGGGAGAACAATGATGGAGATAATGATGGGGATCAGGGAGAACAATGATGATGGAGGTGGGGGAGATGACAATGATGGGGATGAGGGAGAACAAAGATGAAGACAAGGAAAACAATGATGGAGGTGGGGAGAGCAATGATGGGGATGGGGAGAATAATGATGGAGGTGGGGAGAACAATGATAGGGATAACGATGATGGGGAGAACAATGATGGAGGTGGGGGAGAACAATGATGGAGGTGAGGGAGAACAATGATGGAGGTGGGGGAGATGACAATGATGGAGGTCGGGGAGATGACAATGATGGATGTGAGAGAAAGGACAATGATTGAGGTGGGGAGAGCAATGAGAGAGGTGGGAGAGAGCAATGAGTGAGGTGGGGGAGAGCAATGATGGAGGTTATGAGAGCAATGATTAAGGTGGGGGAGAGCAATGATGGAGGTGGGGGGAGAGAAAAGATGGAGGTGGGGGAGAGCAAAGATGGAGGTGCGGGAGAGCAATGATGAAGGTGGGGGAGAGGACAATGATGGGGATGAGGGAGAGCAATGACGGAGGTGGGGGAGAGCAATGACGGAGGTGGGGGGAGAGCAATAATGGGGATGGTGGAGAGCAATGATGGGGAGAATAATGATGGTGGTTGGGGAGAACAATGATGAAGGTGGGGGAGAGCAATTATGAAGGTGGAAGAGAGGACAATGATGGGGATGAGGGAGAACATTGATGGAGGTGGGGGAGATGACAATGATGGATATATTTTGATTGGTGTGTGGCTAATAGTATATTAATGGTGGGGTACATATCTGTATTCAGGGGCGCAGTGAAGGGGAGACACATACAGTACAGACCAAAAGTTTGGACACACCTTCTCATTTAAAGATTTTTCTGTATTTTCATGACTATGAAAATTATACATTCACACTGAAGGCATCAAAACTATGAATTAACACATGTGGAATTATATGCTTAACAAAAAAAGTGTGAAACAACTGGAAATATGTCTTATATTCTAGGTTCTTCAAAGTAGCCACCTTTTGCTTTGATGACTGCTTTGCACACTCTTGGCATTCTCTTGATGAGCTTCGAGAGGTAGTCACCGGAAATGGTCTTCCAACAATCTTGAAGGAGTTCCCAGAGATGCTTAGCACTTGTTGGCCCTTTTGCCTTCACTCTGAGGTCCAGCTCACCCCAAACCATCTCGATTGGGTTCAGGTCTGGTGACTGTGGAGGCCAGGTCATCTGGCGTAGCACCCCATCACTCTCCCTCTTGGTCAAATAGCCCTTACACAGCCTAGAGGTGTGTTTGGGGTCATTGTCCTGTTGAAAAATAAATGATGGTCCAACTAAACGCAAACCAGATGAAATAGCATGCCGCTGCAAGATGTTGTGGTAGCCATGCTGGTTCAGTATGCCTTCAATTTTGAATAAATCCCCAACAGTGTCACCAGCCAAGCACCCCCACACCATCACACCTCCTCTTCCATGCTTCACGGTGGGAACCAGGCATGTAGAGTCCATCCGTTCGCCTTTTCTGCATGGCACAAAGACACTGTGGTTGGAACCAAAGATCTCAAATTTGGACTCATCAGACCAAAGCACAGATTTCCACTGGTCTAATGTCCATTCCTTGTGTTCTTTAGCCCAAACAAGTCTCTTCTGCTTGTTGCCTGTCCTTAGCAGTGGTTTCCTAGCAGCTATTTTACCATGAAGGCCTGCTGCACAGAGTCTCCTCTTAACAGTTGTTGTAGAGATGTGTCTGCTGCTAGAACTCTGTGTGGCATAAACCTATCCTCAGAAGCAGAGATGACTCTTGGTCTTCCTTTCCTATGGCGGTCCTCATGTGAGCCAGTTTCTTAGTAGCGCTTGATGGTTTTTGCAACTGCACTTGGGGACACTTTCAAAGTTTGCCCAATTTTTTGGACTGACTGACCTTCATTTCTTAAAGTAATGATGGCCACTCGTTTTTCTTTACTTAGCTGCTTTTCTCTTGTCATAATACAAATTCTAACAGTCTATTCAGTAGGACTATCAGCTGGGTATCCACAAGACTTCTGCACAACACAACTGATGGTCCCAACCCCACTTATAAGGCAAGAAATCCCACTTATTAAACCTGACAGGGCACACCTGTGAAGTGAAAACCATTTCCGGTGACTACCTCTTGAAGCTCATCAAGAGAATGCCAAGAGTGTGCAAAGCAGTCATCAAAGCAAAAGGTGGCTACTTTGAAGAATCTAGAATATAAGGCATATTTTCAGTTGTTTCACACTTTTTTGTTAAGTATATAATTCCACATGTGTTAATTCATAGTTTTAATGCCTTCAGAGTGAATGTACAATTTTCAAAGTCATGAAAAATGTCAGAAAAATCTGTAAATGAGAAGGTGTGTCCAAACTTTTGGTCTGTACTGTATATGTTTTTTTTACCAAACAATTACCTTACCATTTCCCCCACTGCAGTTGTTCTGCCATTATTACTGTAAGTGCTATGCACTACATAGCTTCATCATAAACCACAAGCAGCAGGGAGAAAAAAAATAGGTTTTCCTTAAATTCGAGAAATCCCCTTAATCTGTTTAGATCTTACTCATGCATGGCATAATGGCTACTTCTGAAAAGAAATATGGAAAAACAAGGTTAACAGTATTACTATACTGTTCTATGTGTAAGCAAATGGTGCGCTGTTCCCGTGGTTTATTAGTTGGGTCTATCTGGACATATGCTCACTGTTGAAACAGGGGGAAGGAGGGCTACTTTTTTTCAAGAGGGACTGATGGCTAATTTCACATGTCCAACATTAATGGCCTGAATCTGGACCAGCCGTGGGTCACCTGATCTCATCAGCCTCATATATCTATGGGGCTGGTGAGTTCTGATCCAACGACCTGCTGCTGGTCCAGATATCGCAGTTTGTACACTGCGTGAATGTCGGACTTGCGAAACCGGCCTATCACCATCAGAAGATTGAATATTCATAAGACTGTACAGGCTGTTTAATGTACACTAATGTCTCCATGTCATCATTTTGGAAGTGGAAAAGTTTGCATAGAACCTGTCATGTTCTGAATTCTCAGGTTTTGAACGCTGAGGGGCACTAGGCATTTTAGAGCATAATTCTTTGAATAGTTTGTGCATTGTCTCTTGTGTACCTGCATGAAGCCTTCCTCCACCTAAAACAAAGGCTTTCTCCACCCTGTTTGGATCAGTCAGTGGTCTGAGTTCAACATAGAGAAGAAAAGAAGTTTTGCTTCGCAAAAAAAAAACACAAAGAGGCCCACCTCTATGCGGATGGTCAGCAGTTCACTATCAGTTCTGATCCAGGAGTTGGCCCACACTATAGTTGTTGGATGGTTGCCCATTTTAAAAAACCTTTGAAATTACATATTAACTCTCTGATATTTCAAGTCTTTGACAAAGGGTTGTGGATTTGCTGGTCTGGTATTAAGATCGCTGCACTGTACTGCTGACTTAAAATTTAAAGGGAACTTGTTTCCATAAAATGCTCTCCAATCTGCAGGCATCATGTTATAGAGCAGGGCCATTTGTACCACCTGCCAGGCCAGCATCAGCAGGGGTGACAAAGCTACCAGCCTGACCACCACCAGCATAATCAGGCTCATGTCAGCAAAGCACCCGAATTTGTGGGACGAACCCCAGGGTCCACGACCAGTGTCAGCGGGTGTCACCACTGCTTCTTCCGCTATTGTGCATGTAAGAGAACCCCCTGTTGTGCGTGCAAGGCAATCCCCTGTCCATACTGCATGCAAAGATGCCCCCTCCTCTCAGTCTTCACTTGTTATGGCAGTTTCTCAAAAACAGCATCAACGTCCACGTCCCACCGCAGCGTTCAATTGTCCATATCCCAGACCTTTGAACAAAAGCGCAAATTTGCAACCTACGCCCCAGAGGCCACAGTCCTAAATTTGCACATTTCACGACTGCTTGCATTGGAAATGCTGCCTTTTAGGCTGGTGGAGACGGAATCCTTCCGCAACCTTATGGCGGTGGCCGTCCCTCGATACTCGGTCCCCAGCCGACACTATTTTGCCCGGTGTGCCATCCCCGCACTACACATGCACGTGTCCCAAAACATCTGTCATGCCCTCAACAACGCAGTTACTAGGAGAGTCCACTTGACAACGGACACGTGGACAAGTGCTTGTGGCCAGGGACGGTACATCTCCCTGACGGCACATCTCCCTGACGGCACACTGGGTAAACATAATGGAAGTCGGGACCCAGTCGGACCTTGGGACGGAACACATCCTCCCCACGCCGAGGATTGCGGGCCCTATGTAAGTCAGAGTTGCCCTCACAGTGTACAGCTCCTGCGCATCCTCCTCCTCCTCATGTTCAGCCTCCATCTCAGATATCACCACATCAGTTACAAGCTGGAAGCACTGCAGTACTGCCTCAGCCAAGCTTCAACAGGCTGTGCTGAAACTCATAAGCTTAGGTGATAAACCTCACACTGCTTGTGAGTTGTGGACAGCTGTGAAAGAGCAGGCAGATCTGTGGCTGAGACCACTGAACCTACATCCAGGCATGGTCGTGTGTGACAATGGCCGTAACCTGGTGGCGGCTCTGAGGTGAGACGAGATCACACACGTACCATGCCTGGCTTATGTGCTTAACCTCGTGGTTCTGCGGTTTCTTAAATCGTACCCCGAGTTGCCAGATCTGCTCGTCAAAGTACGCCGCCTGTCAGCTCATTTTCGGAAGTCGGCTACAGCTTCCGCCGCCCTTGCTGTGTTGCAGCAGCGTTTGCATCATCCGGCACACCGACTGGTGTGTGATGTCCCCACACATTGGAACTCTACCCTCCACATGTTGCAAAGGATTTGTGAGCAGAAGAGAGCAGTTGTGGAGTACCTGCTGCAACAAGGCCGTCGATATTCAGGTCAGACTCCACACATAAGACCTCAGGAGTGGATCTGGATGTCTGACATATGTACCATCCTGACAAACTTTGAGGAGTATACCAATATGGTGAGTGGCGATGATGCCGTCATTAGCGTCAGCATCCCACTTGTCTGTCTTTTGCAACGCTCTCTGCAGAGAATTAAAGAGGAATTGCAGCCAGAGTATGATGATGAGATGGATCAAGAAGCCGTAGCCCAGCCCAGCCTCATCTCATCCCAACGTGCATTGGGAGACAATGAGGGAGAGGAGGAGGAGGAAGAACAGGAGCTGGTATCATGCGCTGTAGACGGTAGTACCTGTACAACTGTCACACTGTCGTTCAGCGTGGGTGGCCTGAGGACAGGGGGGAGGAGGAGGAGGAGAGCATGGTCAGTCGTCATCTTGGTGAGGACACGGAAGTCTTGCCTGTTACCAGTCTGGCATGCATGGCTGACTTTATGTTACGCTGCCTTAACCGTGACCCTCGCATTGTCAAAATGTTGGGTGACAGTCATTACTGGTTGGTGACACTTTTAAACCCCCGCTACACGGAGAACTTTCACTCTCTTATTCCTGAGGTGGAGAGGTCTACAAAAATGGGGCAGTACCAGAAGGCCCTTGCTGCAGAACTGTTAAAAAAATTCCCATCTGAACACGCTAGTGGCAGAGGTCACAGTTCATTGACCAACCAAGGCGTACAGGCGAGAGAGACGCAACTCCAATCCAGCAGAGGCAGGGGAACACTGTCAACGTTCTAGGACAGTTTTCTGAGACCTGCCCAGCTTACAGGCCCTGAGGCGCGGGGTACTCTCACAAATAGTGGAAAGTTTCAAAAGATGGTGAGGGAGTACCTTGCCGACCGTACCAGCGTCCTCCGTGATTCCTCTGTGCCTTTTAATTATTGGGTATCCAAGCTGGGCACTTGGAATGAACTCGCTCTGTACACCTTGGAGGTCCTGGCCTGCCCTGCCACTAGCGTGTTATCGGAGCGTGTTTTTAGTGCCGCTGGGGGAATTATAACTGATAAGCGCACTCGCCTGTCAACTGACAATGCTGACAAGCTGACCCTTATCAAAATGAACAAGGGCTGGATTGGGCCAGACTTCTCATCACCACCAAATGACAGCAGAGTAACATAAAGTCAAATCCACTGTGTTGTTTCGGGAGGTGTATTCCCATGCACCGCTTCACACCCACACATGGGTATACGCTTCCTCATTTTGGCTGTTTTTTGCTCTTATCCTTATCCTCAGCCTCCACCACCACTAAAGCACCTGGGCGACCATGGTCCGTGTTGCCAGCATTGCAAGTTCCTCCGTCCTAATTTTTGGCAGTTTTTGCTTGGAAGGCATAGGCAAAGACTATGGGAGACCCACTCCCCAATAATGGAAATAATGTTTTTAATATGCTGTACTGCATGGCTCTTGTAAGGGGCATTAAAATCGTCTTGTTAAGCTACTGTGACCTCCACGTCTCTTCCACGGGGCATTGATATTGTCTTTTTATTCCACTGCGACCTCCACCACTCTTCCAAGGGGCATTGATATTGTCTTTTTATTCCACTGCGACCTCCACCATGTAACGGGTCTGGGAGGTGGAACCTCTGTGCAACTATACAAGGGGGCAGTCCTTGTAAGGAAGCGGGTGGCTCCCAGGGAAGATGGGCAGGTAGTCACGGCAAGTGACAGGACAGTCTCTGGGTAGAGGGGCAGGTAGTCACGGCAAGTGACAGGGACAGTCTCTGGGTAGAGGGGCAGGTAGTCACGGCAAGTGACAGGGACAGTCTCTGGGTAAAAGGACGGGTACTCACGGCAAGTGACAGGGACAGTCTCTGGGTAGAAGGACAGCAGGCAGGTGGCTGGTGAGCGCTCCCAGGTGAGCGGGCGAGAGTCTCTGGACGGGCAGGTGGTCACGGCAAGTGACGGCAGAGCCTCCAGGTAGGCTAGCGGGCAGGAAGCAGGTGAGCGCTCCCAGGTGAGCAGGCAAGAGTCTCTGGACAGGCAGGTCGTCACGGCAAGTGACGGCGGAGCCTCCAGGTAGGCTAGCAGGCAGGTAGCAGGTGAGCGCTCCCAGGTGAGCGGGCAGGCTGGTCCATAGACAGACTGACAGGTGTCGGAAAGCAGACCGTCGGACCGCAGGCTTGCAAGCAGGTAAACGGATATCAGGCAGGTATCAAGCAGGAATCTGGCAGGTAACTGGCAGGTAACAGGCAGGAATACGGCAGGTGACTGGCAGGTAACAAGCAGGAATCTGGCAGGTGACTGGCTGGTAACTGGTAACGGGACCTGAGGGCTGAAGCAGAGTGAAGGCTTTGCAACAACATTGCTCGGGCACCTCCATTTTGGAGGAGGTGCCTTAAATATGGGAGGTCCTCCGGCAATTGGCCGGGGACTCCTTAGGACGGCGCGCGCGGTCCCTTTAAGAGAGGGGGAGCACGCGCGCGCCCTAAGCACACTGCCGGGGAAGGAGCGCGTGCCGGAAGCAGCGGGGAGAGAAGCGCAGGAGGACGCCGCGCCAGGAGCGGGGAGGTGAGTGGGACGGCGTCTCTGCCTAGTACGGGGCAGAGACGCCGATGCTACACACCACTCTTCCAAGGGGCATTGATATTGTCTTTTTATTCCACTGGGACCTCCACTACTCTTCCAAGGGGCATTGATATTATCTTTTTATTCCACTGGGACCTCCACGTCTCTTCCAAGGGGCATTAAAACCGTCTTGTTAAACCACTCTAAACTCCACATCTCTTCCAAGGGGCATTAAAACCATCTTGTTAAGCTACTGTGACCTCCACGTCTCTTCCAAGGGGCATTAAAACCATTTTGTTAAACCACTTTGAACTCCACGTCTCTTCCAAGATGCATTAAAACCGTCTTGTTAAACCACTCTGAACTCCGCTTCTCTTCCAAGGGGCATTAAAACCGTCTTGTTAAGCTAGTGTGACCTCCACATCTCTTCCAAGGGGCATTGATATTGTCTTTTTATTCCACTGCGACCTCCACCACTCTTCCAAGGGGCATTAAAACCGTCTTGCTAAGCTACTGTGACCTCCATGTCTCTTCCACGGGGCATTAAAACCGTCTTGTTAAGCTACTGTGACCTCCACGTCTCTTCCACCGGGCATTGATATTGTCTTTTTATTCCACTGCGACCTCCACCACTCTTCCAAGGGCATTGATATTGCCTTTTTATTCCACTGCGACCTCCACCACTCTTCCAAGGGGCATTGATATTGTCTTTTTATTTCACTGGGACCTCCACCACTCTTCCAAGGGACATTGATATTATCTTTTTATTCCACTGGGACCTCCACGTCTCTTCCAAGGGGCATTAAAACTGTCTTGTTAATCTACTGTGACCTCCACGTCTCTTCCAAGGGGCATTAAAACCGTCTTGTTAAACCACTCTGAGCTCCACAGCTCTTCCAAGGGGCATTGAAATGTTGTTTTTAATTACCTCTAACTTCCATGACTCTTCCTACGGGCATTGCATTTCCTCCTAATTTTAGTCAGCTTTTTCTTTTCAATGCATAGGCGAACACTAAGGGAGACCCACTCCCCAATAATGGGTAGAAGGTTTTTAGTACGCTGTAATCCACGTCTGTTTCAAGGGGCATTGCAGTTCCTCATAATTTTTGGAAAGCCTTCCATTCACTGCTTATGCCAATAGTGTACAGGAGACCCAGTTGCTATAAATGGAAAAAACTGTTTAGTTAAGGCCCTCTGACCTCCATGTCACTTCCAAGGGGCATTGGAATGCTTTGAAATTTTTGGTAGGCATTGCACTCACTGTATGCCCTATAACTGTGTAGCCGAACCACTCCTTTTGGTACAGAAACATATCCTACAAGACGTGTGGTTGACTGGCCTGATATTGATGTGAATGGTCCCTGTTCCTCCTGCTCTTTCTCCTTTGCCACCACCTCATCCATCATTCATCACCTGAAGCTTTGTTTTAACGGGAGTCATAGAACTGGGATAGTAGCAGGAAAACATCCAGCAATCCTCGGAGGAGGTAGGATATGCGCCAAAACGCTGACCACCTCAGTCCTAGCCGCTACTACATACATGCGCTTGCATTCCAGGGAACATAAAGGTAAGGAGATGGATGGCCTTATGATCATGAATAATTTACTCGTTGCGTAGGAGGCCGACCACTGCTGCTGTCTACCTTCTGAACTTTGTGTTGAAGCATGATTGACCCAGGACCCGCAATCCTCTATGTCTGGAGGACGTGTTGCATCCCAGTGTGCAACTGTGTCCCGGCTTCCACAATATTAACCCAATGTGAAGGCGTCAGTGAGATGGACCATTTCTGGCCACATTCACTTGTCCACGTGTTTGTGGTTAGGCTGTCCTTCCCACTAAATGCACTGGGGAGGGCACAGGTAATGTTTTGGTATGCGCGCTTGTGTATAAGGCGCACTGGGACAAATAGGGGCGGCTGGGGACCGTTTATGGACACCCGGCCGCCCCCTGGCGGCTGGGGACCGAGTGTGAACACCCGGCCGCCGGGCGGCTGGGGACTGAGTATGGATACCAGTCCGCCGACGCAGCCATGACATGGTGGCTGGCGTCTGCCTCCACAAGCCTAAAAGGCCTCATTTCAAGTGCAAGCAAGCTAGCAGTATGGTATTGCAGCCTGGGGGTGGGTGGGTGGCAGGCTGCACACTTACGCTTGCAATCCAAGAAAACAAAGCAGATGCTAACTTCTATCATCATCATCATGCTCCTCACCTTGGCACTCTCAACTCCCCTGATGGAGAAGCCAGGGCCCACCGGAGGAGTCTGGTTGTCTGGTGGGCTCGGCCAATGCTGCCCTAAAGCAGGCCAGGCTAAGAAAAGTGTGGGGAAGGTTACCAGGACAAATAGAGGCGGCTGGGGACCGAGTATGGACACCCGGCCGCCCCCTGGCGGCTGGGGACCGAGCGTGGACACCTGGCCGCCGGGCGGCTGGGGACTGAGTATGGATACCAGGCCACCGACGCAGCCATGACGTGGTGGCCAGATTCCGCCTCCACATGCCTAAAAGGCCCAATTTCAAGTGCAAGCAAGCAGTATGGTATTGCAGCCTGGGGGTGGGTGGCAGGCTTCATACTTGCGCTTGCATTGCAAGGAATGGGGGAGGTACAATTGAACACTGCCCTGGGACAAGGACTTGCACGGGGATAGTAGCAAGTCTGCATCTTCTGATGCGGCAAGGATCACTTCTGATGGGCACACTTTTAGGCAGTGACCTGGGTGTCAGAGATGCTTCCAGGGGTCTACCCCATGCTGTTCCCATGTCCTTTCAGCACTGTATGCATGTGTCACACAGCACATGGCCAGATAAGGTTGGAAAATGTTAAAATGACATTTCCCGGTGAATTCATTTGTCACGGTTGAAAGCAATACAAAAGTGCAAAAATGCATAAAAATGCTACTTGTGAACATAGCCCAAGGTGTGGAGGAGTATTTTTGTTTTTGGTTATTTATTTTACCTTATACACAAGTCTTTACCCTGGAAAGGATGTTCCTTAACATATTTCACAGGAAAACAGTTTCAGTTTCATTTTTGAACGTTTTATTGTGAGCCCATAAAAGTTGCTCAATACCTCTGACCACCTTGTTGACAGCAGTGACCTGGGGGTCAGAAATGCTTCCTGGGGCGATCCTCATATCCCCATGTCATTTGAGCACTGTCACTATCGTTTTGGGTACTTTTTAGGCTTTCTACAGACTGCCAGGGGTGCCGCCACAAAAATGCTCGGGTCTCCCATAGACTAACATTGGGCTCATTGCTCGGGTCGAGCACCCGAGTATCACGGTGAGCTCGGCCCGAGCTTCGAGCACCTGAGCATTTTAGTGCTCGCTCAACACTACTCCTGATGTGCCCACACACATAAACACTGTGAAACGCGTTGAGGTAGACAGTAGAGGGCGATGCTGTGAATGGAAAAAAACAAATGTAGAAATTTTTGCAAATTTATTAAAAAGTAAAAACTGAAATATCACATGGTCATAAGTATTCAGACCCTTTGCTCAGTATTGAGTAAAGCACCCTTTTGAGGTAGTACAGCCACGAGTTTTCTTAGGAATGATGCAACAAGTTTTTCACACCTGGATTTGGGCATCCTCTGCCATTCTTCCTTGCAGATCCTCTCCAGTTCCGTCAGTTTGAATGGTGATCGTTGGTGGACAGCCATTTTCAGGTCTCTCCAGAGATGCTCAATTGAGTTTAGGTCAGGGCTCTGGCTGGGCCAGTTAAGAATGGTCACAGAGTTATTCTGAAGCCACTCCTTTGTTATTTTAGCTGTGTGCTTAGCGTCATTGTCTTGTTGGAAGGTGAACCTTCGGCCAAGTCTGAGGTCCAGAGCACTCTGGAAGAAGTTTTCATCCAGGATATCTCTGTACTTGGCCGCATTCATGTTTCCTTCAATTGCAACCAGTAAGCCTGTCCATGCAGCTGAAAAACACCCCCATAGCATGATGCTGCCACCACCATGTTTTACTGTTGGGATTGTATTGGGCAGGTGATGAGCAGTGCTTGGTTTTCTCCACACATATCGCTTAGAATTATCACCAAAAAGTTCTATCTTCATCTCATCAGACCAGAGAATCTTATCTCTCATAGTCTGGGAGTCCTTCATGTGTTTTTGAGCTAACTCTATGCGGGCTTTCATATGTCTTGCACTGAGGAGAGGCTTCTGTCGGGCCACTCTGCCATAAAGGCCTGACTGGTGGAGGGCTGCAATGATAGTTGACTTTGTGGAACTTTCTCCCATCTCCCTACTGCATCTCTGGAGCTCAGCCACAGTGATCTTGGGGTTCTTCTTTACCTCTCTCACCAAGGCTCTTCTCCCACAATTGCTAAGTTTGGCTGGATGGCCAGGTCTAGGAAGACTTCTGGTGATCCCAAACTTCTTCCATTTAAGGATTATGGAGGCCACTGTGCTATTAGAAACCTTGAGTAATGCAGAAATTCTTTTTTAACCCTGGCCAGATCTGTGCCTTGCCACAATTCTGCCTCTGAGCTCCTTCGGCAGTTCATTTGAGCTCATGATTCTCATTTGGTCTGACATGCACTGTGAGCTGTGAGGTCTTATATAGACAGGTGTGTGCCTTTCCAAATCAAGTCCTATCAGTTTAATTAAACACAGCTGGACTCCAAAGAAGGAATAGAACCATCTCAAGGAGGATCACAAGGAAATAGACAGCATGTGACTTAAATATGAGTGTCTGAGCAAAGGGTCTGAATACTTATAACCATGTGATATTTCAGTTTTTCTTTTTTAATAAGTTTGCAAAAATTTCTACATTTCTGTTTTTTTTTTCAGTTAACATGGGGTGCAGGGTGTACTTTAATGAGAAAAAAAATAAACTTTTTAGAATTTACCAAATGGCTGCAATGAAACAAAGAGTGAAAAATTTAAAAAGGGTCTGAATACATTCCGTACCCACTGTAGGTGTTTTCTACCATTTCGGCAGAAAAGAAAACAAAAGTGATTTTCTAGTACTTTAGGAAAAGTAGAAGAATGTTTTCCACATAATTTCTTCTATTGTGCATGGTAACCTTTACTATAAAACATATTACAGACAAAAAAAACATATTTTCACACATTCCACATCTTTAAAATTAACAATTATGATAGTTTCATTGATTTGTAGCCACTTTTCCAAAATTGTCAGCAAACAGATTATTGCACACCTAAAAATAAAGTTAAAAAACATAGGCCTCCTCTATATCCCCTCAAAGCCTCCTTTCCATCGCCAATATAGGTGTGTTTTCTACCATTTTGGTAGTAAAAAAACAGCGATTTGGTAGTAATTTAGGAAAAGTAGAAGAATGTTGTACACAGCTCTGCAATGTCTACTTCAGACATCTATCTAGCATATGTATCTTTGAAAGTAATCTTTTAGCTCACTTAGACCCAAAAGGTCGGAGAAACACTTAATGCAAATTACAAGGAAGTCGGGTCTTACCAAAATTTACAAATTCGGTTGATTTTCTTCTATAATGTATGGAAGCCTTTATTATAAAGCACATTACAGACAAAAACAAACATATTTTCACACATTCCACATCTTTAAAATTAACAATTATGATAGTTTCATTGATTTGTAGCCACTTTTTCGAAATTGGCAGCAGATTATTGCACACCTAAAAATAAAATTAAAAAACATGAGCCTACTCCATATTCCCTCAAAGCCTCCTTTCCATCGCCGATATAGGTGTGTTTTCTACCATTTTGGTAGAAAAGAAAACAAAAGTGATTTGCTCGTAGTTTAGGAAAAGTAGAAGAATGTTGTACACAGCTCTGCCATTTCTACTTCAGATATCTGTCTAGCATATGTATCTTTGAAAGTAATCTTTTAGCTAAAGAGCCGAAATGACTACCACTTTCTGTAATATCGGGGCAGAGTTCTCATGGTCACCACCACCAGGCAAGATCCGGGACAAAGCATCAGCCTTGATATTTTTGACCGTTGGAGGAAAAGTGACAACAAAATTGAACTTAGTAAAAAACTGGGACCATCTGGCTTGCCTAGGTTTTAGACGTTTAGCTGACTGGAGATATGAGATTCTTATAGTCAATAATAACAGTAATAGGATGGACAGCCCCCTCCAGCCATTCCTCGAATGCCAATTTGATCGCCAAAAGTTCCCTATTACCCACGTCATAATTTCTCTCAGCCGAATACAATTTTTTAGAAAAGGACGCCATTTACCAGGGGATGATCCCTGAGACAACACAGCCCCAACCCTGACATCCGAAGCATCGACCTCCACAATAAAGGGTTGAGAAACATCGGGTTGACTGAGTATAGGTGCAGTGGCAAAATAATTCTTTAAGGAAGAAAAAGCCTGGGGGGAACCATTTGGAAAAATCAGACTCCTTCTTAGTCATGTCAGTAAGGTGTTTCAGAAGAACTGAGTCATTTTGGATTAATTTCCTGTATACATTAGTAAAGCCCAGGAAACGTTGTAGGGCCTTCAGGTTCTCGGGACGTTCCCAGTCAAGGACTGCATGGATCTTCTCCGGATCCATCCGAAAACCTGAAGATGACAACAAGTACCCCAAAAACTGCACCTCCTGAACAGCAAAAACACATTTTTCTAGTTTGGCATAAATTTTGTTATCCCTTAATATCTTAAGCACCTGCTTAACATGCCCCCGATAAGTCTCAAAATCAGGTGAATAAACCAAAATATCATCCAGATAGACCACCACAAACCTCCCCACCAAATAATGGAAAATATCATTTATGAAATGCTGGAATACCACAGGTGCATTGGTCAAACCAAAAGGCATAACCAGACTCTAGAAATGTCCTTCCGGGGTATTGAACGCTGTCTTCCATTCATTCCCTTCTCTGATTCTAACCAGATTGTTGGCTCCCCTTAAATCCAACTTGGAGAATACCTTAGCTCCCACAACCTGGCTGAACAAATGAGGAATCAGAGGAAGAGGGTATGGGTCACGGATGGTAATTTTATTTAATTCCCGGAAATCTAAACAGGGACGTATATCGCCATCTTTTTTCTTCACAAAGAAGAACCCTGCCGCCACAGGCGAAGATGAGAGTCTGATATGTCCCTTCTCCAGACTTGCCGCAATGAAATCCTTCATGGCTTGTCCCTCAGGGCCAGAAAGATTATACAGTCTGGACTTCGGTAGTTTAGCTTCAGGGGTCAGGTTAATAGGACAGTAATAAGCACAATGAGGAGGCAAATCCTGACACCCCTTCTCAGAAAAAACGTCCTCAAAACCAGACAGAAAAGCAGGTAATATTTCCGTAGAGGCAGCAGCAAAACCCCGACCAGAAGGTCCCGGAGAAGGTGGTCGCACCCATCTATCCCGAAGGTACCTATTCAGACGTATGGACAAAGACATGGCAGCCTCCAAGGACTGAGGGATTTCATATACAGCCAAGGCATCTTTCAACCTTTCAGTAAGCCCCGCACAAAATTGACTTCTAAGGGCTGAGTCATTCCATTTGGAATCCATTGCCCATCTACAGAATTCCGAACTGTATGTTTCCACTGACCCAATCCCCCGCTGAAGGCGACGTAGCCTAGACTCAGCGAAGGTGACTCGGTCAGGGTCATCATAGATGAGGGCCAGAGCTCAAAAAAACCTCTCCACAAATTGGAGACAAACAGAGTCCTGCGGTTACGAAAACACCCATGACTGAGGATCGCCCTGCAATAGAGAGATCACAATACCAATCCATTGCTTCTCATTACCGGAGGAGTAGGGACGAAGTTTGAAATACAATTTGCATGCCTTCTTAAATACAAAAAAACTGTCCCTACTAGAGATGAGCGTTGTTCTACTCGAACTGTTCGCCAATCTCAAATTCGAGCTGTTTTGGGCGGTGTTCGAGCCGTTCGGCGAACACAAACAATTTGAGAAAAATTCGGCTGTTCGAGGTTATGTTCGATAACTGTTCGTGCACCAAAATCATAACTGGATTTTTTCTCAGTAATGATGAAAATTAATGTTAATACGCAGTTTGAGTGTACAGCGGGGTGGGGGGAGGGGCAGGGGATGGATCTCTGCAGGAACAATGAAGATCTCCATTTTTTTTCTCTTTCCCGCATTTGCAGTGGGGAGGTGCAATCTGTCAGCCTATCAGCAGCGCACACACGGAGCGAAGTGCTTTTTTTCACACAAGCAAGGGCATGTGTCATTGGCAGTGTATGTCACATGTCCTTGCCCTATAAGACCAAGCCATTTTCCCCGTCGCCACCATTTTCTCACTGCTGCAGCTGCGTGTTAGACGGCACCGCTGTTGCTGTGTGCGCTATACCTTGTTAATTTCAAGCCAATTTTCGCACAAATATACAGATAGCTTGGGAGTAGGGAATAGTTGTGATTGCAGTCCTTTTAAGGACTAGGTTACAGCATTTCCTACGACTTTTATCAGGGAGGTCTGTGCTCTTAAATAGATAGGTTGTGGGAGTAAAGACTAATTGTAATTGGAGTCCTTTTCAGGACTAGGTTACATCAGTTCCTATCAGTTTTTGCCAGGCAGGTCTGTGCCAGTGCTGTGCAAGTTTTTTTCACAGCATTTGGCTGAATCTAGCAAAGCTAATCCTTTTTGGCCTATTGAAGAGTGTGTTAGTCAGTGGAGTAGCCTATCTGTGTTGCAAGATATACCACCTGTGTATAGAATACCAATTTTTTTACTGCACCTAGTGAAGTAAAATCTTTTGGGCATAGCATCATTCTATTAGTCCATCTATACTGACCTCCATCAGGTTGCAAATTAAAACTAATTTTTATCTACATCTACAGTACCTCTGAAAAAATATTTGGGCTTCTACCTGTGTGTGGGACTTGTTGTATTAGTCCATCTATACTGACCTCCATCAGGTTGCAAACTGAATATATTTTTTTCCTGCATCTACCTCTGAAAAAATATTGGGCTTCTAGCTGTATGTGGGTCTTGTTCTATTAATCCATCTATACTGACCTCCATCAGGTTGCAAACTGAATATAATTTTTTTCTGCATCTAGCTCTGAAAAAATATTTGGCCTTCTAGTAGTGTGTCGGACTTTCTCTATTAGTCCATCTATACTGACCTCCATCAGGTTGCAAACTGAATATAATTTTTTTCTGCATCTAGCTCTGAAAAAATATTTGGCCTTCTAGTAGTGTGTCGGACTTTCTCTATTAGTCCATCTATACTGACCTCCATCAGGTTGCAAACTGAATATAATTTTTTTCTGCATCTAGCTCTGAAAAAATATTTGGCCTTCTAGTAGTGTGTCGGACTTTCTCTATTAGTCCATCTATACTGACCTCCATCAGGTTGCAAATTAAAACTAATTTTTATCTGCATCTACAGTACCTCTGAAAAAATATTTGGGCTTCTAGCTGTGTGTGGGACTTGTTGTATTAGTCCATCTATACTGACCTCCATCAGGTTGCAAACTGAATATATTTTTTTCTGCATCTACCTCTGAAAAAATATTGGGCTTCTAGCTGTGTGTGGGACTTGTTGTATTAGTCCATCTATACTGACCTCCATCAGGTTGCAAACTGAATATATTTTTTTCTGCATCTACCTCTGAAAAAATATTGGGCTTCTAGCTGTGTGTGGGTCTTGTTCTATTAATCCATCTATACTGACCTCCATCAGGTTGCAAACTGAATATAATTTTTTTCTGCATCTAGCTCTGAAAAAATATTTGGCCTTCTAGTAGTGTGTCGGACTTTCTCTATTAGTCCATCTATACTGACCTCCATCAGGTTGCAAATTAAAACTAATTTTTATCTGCATCTACAGTACCTCTGAAAAAATATTTGGGCTTCTAGCTGTGTGTGAGACTTGTTGTATTAGTCCATCTATACTGACCTCCATCAGGTTGCAAACTGAATATATTTTTTTCTGCATCTACCTCTGAAAAAATATTGGGCTTCTAGCTGTGTGTGGGTCTTGTTCTATTAATCCATCTATACTGACCTCCATCAGGTTGCAAACTGAATATAATTTTTTTCTGCATCTAGCTCTGAAAAAATATTTGGCCTTCTAGTAGTGTGTCGGACTTTCTCTATTAGTCCATCTATACTGACCTCCATCAGGTTGCAAACTGAATATAATTTTTTTCTGCATCTACCTCTGAAAAAATATTTGGCCTTCTAGTAGTGTGTCTGACTTTCTCTATTAGTCCATCTATACTGACCTCCATCAGGTTGCAAATTAAAACTAATTTTTATCTGCATCTACAGTACCTCTGAAAAAATATTTGGGCTTCTAGCTGTGTGTGGGACTTGTTGTATTAGTCCATCTATACTGATCTCCATCAGGTTGCAAACTGAATATATTTTTTTCCTGCATCTACCTCTGAAAAAATATTGGGCTTCTAGCTGTGTGTGGGTCTTGTTCTATTAATCCATCTATACTGACCTCCATCAGGTTGCAAATTCAAAATATTTTTTTTCTGCATCTAACCCAGCCAATAGTTTTGGCCTAATACCACAGTTTGGCCACTCAGCTCTGCTCGGTTACCATCCATTGTTTTTTTGTGCAAACAACTCCAGAGTTGTGAATTAGTTAACCACCAAAATGAGTGGAAAAAGGCCTGCTGCTGGTGGAAAGGGGAATAGGCGTGTTGGGAAGGGGAAAAAAGGTTGTGTCCGTGGGGTAGGTGTTAAAGCAACAGTAACATCTGCAGAAGAAAGACCATCTTCCAGCCAAACTAAAATGTCTACTTCTTTTAGCGGACAATGTGATAAGATCCCTTTCTTACGGCCACGCCAATCGCTACAAATTCCAGATGAGGCACAAAAACAGCAGGTGCTTCAACGGATATCAAGTGCTCCTTTAAGTGGGCTCTCCTCCACATCAACTTCAACATCACAAATACTCCAGTCCTCAAAGGTGTCACCCAAATCGCACTTGCTTCCTCACAGCTCCCAAATCTCCAGCTGCCCGTCTGAGTATGAGGTAGAACAGATGGTTGAGTCTGCAGAGCTGTTTACTCATACTATAGCCTGGGAATCAGAGGTCGACTCCAGCGCTTCTGTGAATCCAGACGAGGAAATGATCTGCACTGATGCCCAGAATCTTTATGAGTCGGATCCAGGACCAGACGCAGAAGGTTCTGACCATAATGTAGACCCTCATTCCCAAACTGTAACTCCTGTTGGTGGAGACAATGAGGAAGACGATGATGAGACTCAAATACCTGATTGGAGCGACAACTTTAGTTTTTTGTCAGGGCAGGAACAGGTTGGCTCTGAGGACGACGGGTGTGATAACGCACAGGGTGATGATGATGAGGTCGGAGATCCCACTTACTGTCAACCCACAGTCAGCCAAGAGATGAGGTCAGCAGAGGAGGTGGAGGAAGATGCTAGTGACGACGAGGTCAGGTTGCGCCTTCCTGGACAGAGACGTAGTACTGGAAGCACGTCAACAACTGCATCCTCAAACACAACTCTGCCTCTCACCACAAGTCGTGGTGGCTCTTCAGGTCGCATGGGTGCTAAGCCTTGCATAGCCTGGGCATTTTTTCAGATCGATAAAGATGACCCAACTCGTGTTATCTGTAACATTTGTCAGCAAAAGCTAAGTAGAGGCCAAAAAATACATAGTTTGAGTACTTCATGCATGAACCGGCACATGGACATGAAGCATAAGTTGCAGTGGGAAGCTCAGTGTGCTACAATGCGGCCTAGCCGGCCGGGCCAACCACCGTCTGCCATATCTTGTGCATCCGCGGCCTCTTCATCCTCTGTGACTGGGGGGACAGCAGTCACACCTGTTTTGGGGCGCAGACCTGCCACCTCTTTACCCGCAACAGCCAGCGTGATTGGCAGGTCATCATTTTCTTTGGAGGTGGTAACACCAGCTGGTGTTGAGCGCTGTCCGACATCGATAGCACCACCTTTGGATCAAGGCAACCTAACATGTCCGCCTGCATCTTCCTCACAGACCGGCAGTTTGCCGGGGACACCCTTATCAACCCCGTCTAAGCACAATAGCCAGCCCTCGGTCCCTCAGATGTGGACAAGTAAAAGACCATTTCCTCCTAGCCATGAGAAAGCTAAGAGGTTGAATTTCACCATCTGCAAGCTCTTGGCTACAGAAATGCTGCCTTTCCGCCTGGTGGACACAGAGGATTTTCGAGACCTTATGTCCGTCGCAGTGCCCCAGTACCAGATGCCCAGTCGGCACTACTTCTCAAAGAAAGGTGTGCCTGCGCTCCACCAGCATGTCGCACATAACATCACCGCTTCTTTGAGAAACTCTGTGTGTGACAGGGTGCATTTCACCACAGACACTTGGACGAGTAGGCATGGACAGGGGCGTTACATGTCGCTGACTGGGCACTGGGTAACTATGGTGACAGCAGGACAAGGGGCTGCTGTCCAAGTCTTGCCGTCCCCACGAGTTGTGCGTCAATCCTCTTTATGTCAAAGTTCCTCCACTGCTTCTGCCTCCTCAACCTCCTCTCGGTCTTCCACCTGCACCCAAAGCCTGTCTGGTCATGCCACAAGCTTTCTAACTGCACAGAAGGGATCCTGCACACCTCCTTACTATGCTGGCAGTAGGGCTCAACGTCATCAGGCGGTTTTTACATTGAAATGTCTGGGAAATGTGAGTCACACAGCTGAGGAGTTGTCGTCAGCTCTGGAGAACCAATGTCATGAATGGTTGTCTCCACTGGACCTGAAACCAGGGAAGGCCGTGTGCGACAATGCTGCAAACCTGGGTGCGGCCCTTCGCCGGGGCAATGTCACACACGTGCCTTGTATGGCTCACGTGTTGAACCTGGTTGTCCAGCAATTTTTAGCCCACTATCCCAGACTAGATGGCCTTCTGCAGAGGGCACGGTCGCTGTGTGCTCACTTCCGCCGTTCGCATCCCGCAGCTCAGCGACTTACATCTCTACAGAAGTCGTTGGGCCTGCCACTTCACCGGCTAAAATGCAATGTGCCTACCCGGTGGAATTCAACTCTGCACATGTTGCAGCGACTGTGGCAGCACCGACAAGCCCTGGTGCAATACGTTCTGACATATAGCCTGGGCCAACGAGATTCAGAGGTGGGGCAAATCACGCTGGAGGAGTGGTCTCAGATCAGGGACCTATGCACCCTTCTGCACAGTTTTGAAATGGCGACGAAGATGTTTAGTGCTGACGATGCCATTATCAGCATGACTATTCCGGTGATTTACATGCTGGAGCACATGTTAAACAGAATTCGGAGTCAGGTGGTGGCACAAGAGGAGGTGGAGGAAGTAGAGGAGGAGGAGTTGTATGCGGAAGGGCTAACATCTGCAAGGTCCAGACGGTCGGCAGCACCAAGGCGGCAGGCATGTGAGGGTGGGGGAGATGGTTTTACCAGGGCGCATGGTAGCAGCCAAACTAGTGAGGAAGGTGCAGGAGCCCAGGAAGAAGTGGAGGACGAACTGATGGAAGACTCATCAGATGAGGGAGACCTTGATCACATTTCTGTTGTGCGAGGTTGGGGGGAGAGGACAGAGGAAGGAAGCATGATTGTTACCTCGCCACCAACACAACAGGGACTTGGTGCTCCTGGATGCGCAACACACATGAGTGCCTTCTTGCTGCACTACCTGCAACATGACCCTCGAATTGTGAGAATTAGAAATAATCCTGACTACTGGGTTGCCACACTGTTAGATCCCCGGTACAAAAGTAAATTTGCAGAAATTATTCCTGCCATAGAAAGGGATGCACGCATGCAGGAGTATCAGCAGAGACTGTTGCAGAATCTTACATGTGCTTTTCCACAAAATACCAGTGGTGCACGTAGTGAATCTCACAGTTCCAACTTGCCAACCGTGGGACCGTCAAGTGTTCAGCACTCAAACCGTAACAGAACCACAGTATCTGCTGGTAACATCAATTTTGCGGAATCATTTCACCACTTTTTTAGCCCATCCTTTGCAAGGCCACAGGAGACAAGAAGTCTGACACATAGTCAACGCCTAGAGACGATGGTACAGGAGTATCTCCAAGTAAACATTGAAGCCACGACTGTGTCACTGGACCCTTGCTCTTTTTGGGCTTCCAATCTGGATAAATGGCCGGAGCTAGCCACTTACGCCTTGGAGATCTTGTCATGCCCCGCAGCCAGCGTTCTGTCTGAACGTGTGTTCAGCGCTGCTGGTGGTGTGCTGACAGATAAGCGCACGCGGCTCTCCACTGATAATGTAGACAGACTCACGTTCATAAAGATGAACAAATCATGGATCCGAAATTACTTTTCTACCCCTGTGTCATCCTGGGGAGAGTAAAAGCTTGATGATTGGTTAAAATCACCCTACCAACCGTTTTAAGCTTTCAAATTACTAATCATGTTTATCTGTATCTTGACTGGAAAATAATTTGGGCTTTGTAGGAGTGTGCAGCACTGATCCTATTAGGCCATCTATACTAAAGCTTCACCAGATTTAAAATTAAAAATAATTTTTAGCTGCATCTAGCCCGGAAAATAATTTTGGGGCTCCGAGATGCGCAAGGCACATAAGTGCCTTCTTGCTGCACTACCTGCAGCATGACCCTCATATTGTCAGAATTCGAAGTAATCATGACTACTGGGTTGCCACACTCTTAGATCCCCCAAACTTTTCGATCAACCTTTTCATTTTAATAAAGACCAAAAAAATGGTCATTTTTGAAATTATAAGCATTAGCAGGTTGTTAGAAACTGAAATCAAACAGTTTTCAACTCAAAACTTTATTCTAGGTGATGTTACATTTTCACATAGGACCCCTTGTTCGAAAGGAGCTTCTGAACTCTCTCGTCCATTGAATTTGTCAGGTTTTGGATGGTTTCTGCTTCAATTGTTTTGCATGAGGACAGAATACCCTCCCAGAGCTGTTGCTTAGATGTGAACTGCCTCCCGCCATCATAGACACTCCTTTTAATGATGCTCCAAAGGTTCTGAATGGGGTAGAGGTCAGGGGAGCATGGGGGTCACACCATAAGTTTGTCCCCTTTTATGCCCATATCAGCCAGAGATGCAGATGTTTTATGTGCAGCATGAGATGGTGCATTATCATGCAGAAAAATGATCTTGCTGTGAAATACACGGTTCTTCTTCTTGAACCATGGCAGGAAGTGCTGTTTGAGAAAATCCACATACATTATGGAGTTCATCTTTAGCGCCTTCAGGGATCCTAAAGGGGCCGACAATCTCTCTCCCCATGATTCCAGCCCAAAACATTACTCCACCTCCTCCTTGTTGGCGCTGTAGCCGTGTTTGCGTGGGGTGTCCATCAACCAGCCATCCTCCACTCCATCCATCTGGACCATCGAGCGCTGCACGGCACTCATCCGTGAACAAAACAGTTTTGAAATCAGTCTTCATGTAATGTTTGGCCCACTGGAGCCGTTTCTGCTTGTGTGAAGTGGATAGAGGAGGTCGACAGGATGGCGCATGCACAGCTGCAAACCTCTGAAGGACCCTGCATCTTGTTGTTCGGGGGACGTTGGAGGCACAAGCAGCTTCAAAAACTTGTCTGCTGCTATGACAAGGCTATTTTGCCGCTGCTCTTTCAACCTGACGTAATTGCCTGTAGGAAAGAGTCCTCAATTTGCCCTTATCAGCACGCACACGTGTGTACTGTGAATCAGCTACATACTTCTTGATTGCCAAGACACTTCATCCTGATCATCGCACAATGTTGATTGTAGTCATGCCTTGACCTAAACACTCCACAATTTGTTGCTTCTCAGCAGCCGACACATCCTTTTTCTTTCCCATTTTGGCAGAAAATGTAGGCTGCTTAATAATGTGAGAGAGCCTTCTTAAGTAGTCTTGCCTTTCATTGGACACACCTGCCAAACTAATTAGCACAGGTGTCTGCAATTGCTTACAGTGATATAAAGAGCCCTGACACACATCACCATCAATGAGTTTAACTGACAAACAAACAAATTCTTCCCTTATCACTCCTAAACACTTTTTGCATAATAATTTGGAACACAGTGTACATGTGCTTTTCCACAAAACACCAGTGGTTCACGTAGTGAATCTTACAGTTCTAACTTGCCAACCGTGGTCTGTATGGAGTTGTTCAATAAAGGGCCCAAAATTAAGATAACATAGATGGGAGAGGTCTCTATGAATAGGAATTCCTAAGTATTTGATACCCTGTGAGGGCCAGGCAAAGGGAAAGTTGGACTGGATGGAATCCTATATGGATTTGGGGAGGGAGACATCGAGGGCCTCAGACTTCGCTGCATTGATTTTAAAATTTTACCATGTAACAAAGTGATCTATTTCAGCCATAACAGCATGGATGGATATATGTGATTGAGTGATATATACTAGGACATCATCAGCAAATAGAGAGCACTTGTACTCGGTGCCTCCCACCTCAATCCACCTAATATTGGGGTTATGGCGAATTGATGAGAGCAGGTGCTCCGTCACTAGGATGTATAAGAGAGGGGACAGAGGACATCACTGCCTTGTCCCATTGGTGATTGTGAAAGGTGATGAAAATGTTCTGACGCACCCCCTGGGCCTTGGGACACCCGGAGCCGGACCCTTTTTGGTGGATGCTGGTGGTTGTAGTCTTCGTGGCGGCGACCCGGTTCCGTGGCTCAGGGCGGTCAAACCAGTGGCGGAACTATTTATGTGGTTTTGATGTTTAAATGTCCGACTACGCCACCCGTGGATTGCGGTCAGAGTGAACCGCCGCTACAGAGCAGACCGCTGAGGCTGGTGTTGTGGGTGCAGCAGAGCGTAGCATAACTCCCCACGGGAGGAGTATAGCCTCAGGGCAGTGTATGCGGAGGATGGGGGTGATGGTGCAGGGCAGCAGCAGTAACGACACGGAGTCAGTGATGCAGTTCAGGGCCTTTACTCACAGTTCTTATTATCCAGACCACGTCTGCAGGTAACGGCTGCCCACGTCGTACTGTGCTCACCAGGTGAGGGGCTCAGACAACTCCCAGATAACTTTGGAGCACTTCACAGGACCCCCTTTGTGTGTCCTTTGTCTGGCCTTTCTTACCAACACTTCTGTCTGGCTGCCTCGGGCCTCCTCTTGGTAAACTTGGCGCCAGTTTCCCTGACCCTATGTGGTGCCTTCCTAGCGGGTGTAGCGAGGGGCTGCGCCACATAAAATGTCAGAGCCTCCGGTTTCTAGCTGAGAGTCGTTTCCTGCCTCCACTAGTTCGGGGACCGGTCTCCCCCTTTGGCCTGACCCCTCCACGCAGGTGGATTCGGGCGTGCGGTGGCGACTCGCCCGTCCGCACCCCTGGGATCCCTTCATTCCTCGTTCCTGGAGCCTTCTCCGCTCCTCTTCCTTCCTTCTCCCTCTTCCAGGCCTGGGCCTCTGTTACTAGGCCCGCCTCCGGAGCAGAGCTCATGCAGAGCCCCTGCTCCCTGCCACTTCTGCTCAGACTTCTCTGCACTGAACTAAGATGGTGCCCACCTTTTATACTCCCTTCTCAATGCACCCAGGAACTGCTTCCTCCCTGCTCCTGCACTACAGGGTTCCCCTTCCTCAGTGTTCCCTCCCCCCACTCCAGCCAGGGACAGGGACTGTCGTGCCCATCTCAGAGGCATATTGGTCGCCCTGCCCCACGGCAATGTGGTGTAATGCATGCAGGTGTCGGGTCCTGATCCACACTCCATCCTTACCTGAGAGTGAGATATCACACCTCTGGGTGAGGTGCAATACCTCTGTAGCAACCGAGCCCTCAGGGTGCTACAGTTCCATTTATCTTCAGCCTAGGTGACGTATTGTGATACAGGGCCGTGATTTTGGCTATAAAAGGGTCCCCTAGACCCCTACCCCAAGCTTTTTAAGAGAATCATATATGGCGTGCCAGGAGACTCTATGGAATGCTTTCTCAGCATCCAACGAGAGTATCTAATTACAAATTTTTAACTGCATCTAGCCCAGGAAATACTTTGTGCCTAGTAGCAGTGTCTGCTAGTCAGCGGATTATCCCGGCTGTTAAGCAAGCTGCACCACCTGTAGTTTAGACACTTAATTTTTTCAAAGGAAATGCTTCGGGACCATGGGATACTTAGTGAAGAGCATCAGGAGGCACCCCAAGGCATAGGGGCTGGGACTGGCAGTAGGATGCCTTGCGGTGGACAGCCGAGCTCGATCCTTATAAAAGCTTTTTAACTGCAGCAGCTTTAGTGGACGCTACTGGAGCTGGAATTACCGCGGCTGCTGGCATGAGACTTGCCCTCCAATAGATCCTTGTAAATGGATTTAAAGTGTATTCATTCAAATTAGAGAGACAATTTAAATTAAAAAGCTTAGAGCTGCCTCCACCACAGGGGGGCTCGCTCGACCCACCAGCGGACAGGCACCAGTATTGGGAGAGGGGGGCTGGCCGTCAGGGTTCACCGCGGCTCTGGCACAAACCCGGCGACACGGAGGTGGCACGGGCAGGAGCGGACTGGCCGTGTCGGCTTCTCACTTTTTGGATTTTAGAAGGGCATGACATGCCTATATCTGTGTCTCCCCCTCCTTTTACTCCTCCACCTCTTTTATTTTCGCATGACTATATGTACTTGTCACTTTTCCATGTGTTAGTTATGTCTTCTGAGCAGTTTGTCAGCTTTTGGACACCTTTGAAGGTGTTTTCTATGTGTTTCTATGTGTTTTTGTTTGCCTGCCATTGGTTTTAACGGTGTTCGAAGGTGTTCGACGAACAGTTCGGCGAACACACGGGTGTTCGACGAACCGAACCGAACTCGAACACTACGGGAGTGGCTCAACACTAGTCCCTACCTACCGAAAACCTGTCCGGGAGGGATACCTTGGGTTCAGGCTGGACAGGCCTAACTGCAGAGACCCCTACATTGGCGGCCTGTAACCGCTGATGCTGCTGCTGAACCTCACAGAGGAGGTCATTCACCTCCAGTGACAGACAGCGGAACTGCTCTGCGAGCTCTGCAACTGATCACATACCAAGGAAGAAAGGAAAAAAAAAAGGTGCATGCCCAAAAACACACAAAGGAAAAAAAAAGTCAGTTTTTTTTTTCCCTAAATGTGCTCGACTGGTTATCATGTTATTCCAGGTGTAAGTGCAACACAGAGGGAAAAGGGAGAGGGAGCCCAGACACTAGGGAAAGGGGGAAGTGGAGACCTCCTAGTCTGGTCTAGCGTCACCCTGTCTCAACTAATGTCCCTACATAACCTCCTCAGCTATCGCCAATCGCGTGCCACGCCCTACTTTCTGTGGCATATGGCTACGGCTAGGAGTGGAAGGACATGAGCAGTAGTCAACCTCCAGTAAAACTCTAAAGGCAACAAGGGTAGACAAAGCAGGGGAAAATTACTTAGCTTTAGATGAACTCCAAATGTGCACTTGGGCTCAAGCTCCAGAGAGGACAAGGTACTGCTCCTGCTAAGCTTCACAAGTAGAAATGAATATAACCGGCGACGCCCTCTCAGACACATCAGGTATATATACACGCAGGCCAGAGAGCCAATTAGTAAGAGAGAGGTAGTCACTCGGTCCTAAAGACAGCCTCCTATCTAAGCAGCTGTCTGCAATGCCAAACATGGAGATCTCCGGCAACCCACTGCAGGGCGACTGTCTGACACCTCTGACACACCTGTGACAGTTGTACACAGCTCTGCAATGTCTACTTCAGACATCTGTCTAGCATATGTATCTTTGAAAGTAATCTTTTAGCTCACTTAGACCTAAAAGGCCGGAGAAACACATAATGCAAATTAGGTAGTCGGATCTTACACATATTTACAGAATCGGCTGATTTTATTCTATTGTGTATGGTAACATTTACTATAAAGCATATTACAGAAAAAATGCATATTTTCACACATTCCACATCTTTAAAATTAACAATTATGATAGTTTCATTGATTTGTAGCTACTTTTCCAAAATTGTCAGCAGATTATTGCAAACGTAAAAATAAAATTAAAAAACACAGATCTCCACCATATCCCCTCAAAGCCTCCTTTCCATCACCAAAATAGGTGTGTTTTTTACCATTTTCGTAGAAAATAAAATACAAGTGATTTTGCTCATAATTTCGGAAAAGTAGAAGAATTTTTGTATAGAACTCTGCAATGTCTACTTCAGGCATCTGTCTAGCATATGTGTCTTTGAAAGTAATCTTTTAAATCACTTAGATGTAAAAGGTCGGAGAAACACATAATGCAAATTACGAGGTAGTTGGATCTGATCCACATTTACAGAATCGCAGAATTTCTTCAAATGTGTATGGTAACTTTTACTATAAAGCATATTATAGACAAAAACAAACATATTTTCACACATTCCACACCTTTAAAAATAACAATTATGATAGTTTCAATGATTTGTAACTACTTTTCCAAAATTGTCAGCAAACAGATTATTGCACACCTAAAAATAAAGTTAAAAAACAAGGGCCTCCTCCATATCCCCTCAAAGCCTCCTTCCTATCACCAATATACAGTGCCTACAAGTAGTATTCAACCCCCTGCAGATTTAGATGGTTGACACATGCGGAATTAACTTGGCATTGTGACATTTGTACTGTAGATCAGCCTGGAAGTGGGAAATGCACTGCAGCAAATTTTGTTTTTGTTTTTTTTTTATTTTTTTTTTTAAAACGTTAAAAGTTAATTCAGAGTGCATTTATTATTCAACCCCTCAAACCACAAGAATTCTGTTTGGTCCCCCTAAAGTATTAAGAAGTAGTTCAGGCACCAAGAATAATGAGCTTCACATGTGTGGATTAAAGATCTCTTTTGCCAGCCTTTTCTGACTATTTAAGACCCTCCCCAAACTTGTGAACAGCACTCAGACATGGTCAACATGGGAAAGACAAAGGAGCATTCCAAGGCCATCAGAGACAAGATCGTGGAGGGTCACAAGGCTGGCAAGGGGTACAAAACCCTTTCCAAGGAGTTGGGCCTACCTGTCTCCACTGTTGGGAGCATCATCCGTAAGTGGAAGGCTTATGGAACTACTGTTAGCCTTCCACGGCCAGGACAGCCTTTGAAAGTGTCCTCCCGTGCCGAGGCCAGGCTTGTCCGAAGAGTCAAGGCTAACCCAAGGACAACAAGGAAGGAGCTCCGGGAAGATCTCATGGCAGTGGGGACATTGGTTTCAGTCAATACCATAAGTAACGTACTCCACCGCAATGGTCTCCGTTCCAGACGAGCCTGTATGGTACCTTTACTTTCAAAGCGTCATGTCAAGGCTCGTCTACAGTTTGCTCATGATCACTTGGAGGACTCTGAGACAGACTGGTTCAAGGTTCTATGGTCTGATGAGACCAAGATCGAGATCTTTGGTGCCAACCACACACGTGACGTTTGGAGACTGAATGGCACTGACTGCATACGACCCCAAGAATACCATCCCTACAGTCAAGCATGGTGGTGGCAGCATCATGCTGTGGGGCTGTTTCTCAGCCAAGGGGCCTGGCCATCTGGTCCGCATCCATGGGAAGATGGAAAGCACGGCCTACCTGGAGACTTTGGCCAAGAACCTCCGCTCCTCCATCAAGGATCTTAAGATGGGTCGTAATTTTATCTTCCAACAAGACAACGACCCAAAGCACACAGCCAAGAAAACCAAGGCCTGGTTCAAGAGGGAAAAAGTCAAGGTGTTGGAGTGGCCTAGTCAGTCTCCTGACCTTAACCCAATTGAAAACTTGTGGAAGGAGCTCAAGAATAAAGTCCACATGAGACACCCAAAGAACCTAGATAACTTGGAGAAGATCTGCATGGAGGAGTGGGCCAAGATAACTCCCCAGACCTGTGCCGGCCTGATCAGGTCTTATAAAAGACGATTATTAGCTGTAATTGCAAACAAGGGTTATTCCACAAAATATTAAACATAGGGGTTGTATAATAATTGACCCACACTTTTATGTTTAAAATGTAATAAAATTCAACTGAGCAACATAACTTTTTGGTTTGTAAGATTTATACTTCTGTTCATAAAACCTACTCTCGTTTGCAGTTTGAAGGCTCTAACTTATTTGCATCTTATCAAACCAGCTAAATCTGCAGGGGGTTGAATACTACTTGTAGGCACTGTAGGTGTGTTTTCTACCATTTTGGTAGAAAAGAAAACAAAAGTGATTTAACCGTAATTTAGGAAAAGTACAAGAATGTTGTACATAGCTCTACAATGTCTACTTCAGACATCTGTCTAGCATATGTATCTTTGAAAGTAATCTTTTAGATCACTGAGACGTAAAAGGTCGGAGAAATTCATAATGCAAATCACAAGGTAGTCGGATCTTAGCAAAATTTACAAAATTGGCTGATTTTCTTCTGTTGTGTATGGTAACCTTTATTATAAAGCACATTACAGAAAAAAACAAACATATTTTCACATATTTCACATCTTTAAAATTAACAATTATGATAGTTTCATTGATTTGTAACTACTCTTCCAAAATTGTCAGCAGATTATTGCACACCTAAAAATAAAATTAAAAAACATAGGCCTCCTCCATATCCCCTCAAAGCCTCCTTTCCATCGCCAATATAGGTGTGTTTTTCACCATTTTGGCAGAAAAAAACCCAAAGTGATTTGCTTGTAATTTAGGAAAGAAGATTGTTATACACAACTCTGCAATGTCTACTTCAGACATCTGTCTAGCATATGTATCTTTGAAAGCACCGTATTTTTCAGACAAAAAGAAGCACTTTTTTTTTCCCCCAAATTTGGGAGCAAAATGGGGGGTGCTGCGTCCTATGGTTTGAAAGTAACTTACCGTTGGTGGTGGAGTGGGATCACAGGGCCATCAGGAAGGTGGTGGCGCCGGCAGCAGAAGGCAGCAGCAGAAGAGGAGGAGGTGAGGCGGGCCGGAATCTGCCTGGGGTCTGGGGCCCTGCCGGGTACCGGGGCCAGTGTCTTGCTGTGAGTAGAGTGAGCGGCTTCCGGTGCGCCCGGCCATCTTTCTAAAGCTGTGATCTACAGGAAAATGGCCACTGGAGCCGGCACATGCGCTCTGCCATGCCGACGGCCATTTTCCTGTAGATCACAGCTTCAAAAAGATGGCCGCGCACACTGAAAAATGCTCACACTGCTCTTCCACGCCAGCAAGACACCAGCCTCGGTACCAGGCCCCAGCACCAGCCACCAGGCCCCCAGCCCACCAGTGCCAGGCCCCCACCGACAGCCACCAGTGCCAGGCACACAGGCCCCCAGCGCCAGCCACCAGGCCAACCACCAGCCACCAGTGCCAGGCCCCCAGTGCCAGCCACCAGGCCCCCAGCCCCAGGCCACCAGTGCCAGGCACCCAAGCCCCAAGCGCCAGCCACCATGCCCCCAGCCCCAGGCCACCAGAGCCAGGCACCCTTGCCCCCAACCACCAGGCCCCCAGCCCCAGGCCACCAGCGCCAGCCACCATTCCACCAGACCCCCAGCCCCAGGCCACCAGCACCAGGCCTGGCTTCCTGAAGGACCCTGCCTTCTGTGACCCCTGCTCCACCGCCCCCAGGTAAGATACCTATTCAAACTATAAGATGGACCCCCATCTTATAAAAATATTTTTTTCCCTATTTTCCACCCCAAAATTTGGGGTGCGTCTTATGGTTCGGTGCGACTTATAGTCCAAAAAATATGGTAATTAGTGATGAGCGAGTGTATTCGTTACTATTCGCTGTTCACTCGGATAGTACGGTATTTGGGTTACTCGTTATACTGCGAGTATGTAGCCTCGCTATATTTGGATGCCCCGCCCTGCAGTTTTGGTGACTCCTTTGCAGCCACTAAACATGCTGGGCTTCTTAACCAATCACAGTAATGCTGCAGACATCTTGGTTGTGGCATTACTGTGACTGGCTGGCTGCTCAGCATCATAGAGTTTATTTAAGCCCTGCCGCCGCCATTCTGTGCACATTGCATCCGGAGCCTGCGTTGTAATAGCCTAGAGAGAAATCGCTGACCTGCTAGGAAGAGTGTTTAGGCCTCTTGGTAAAACAAAAGCCCTTTTAAGGGCTACCTGCAGTGTATACTAGTTCTGTGTTTAAAGGAGCCGCTCACTAGCTCCATAAAACCACCAAAAAAACAGCACTTTTCAGAGCTGAAGACCCACAACAAAGTCAGAGTAAAGGGAGGGAGAGATTGTGTATTAGGTAGGAAGTATATTAGGTAGTGTTCTTCCAGTGTCCATCTTAAAACAGCAATATTTTTCCAACACACACAGAAGTAGCATTTTGTGCTGCCATTTTTTTTTTTAGCACCAGTCTATTTTCCCTGGTGTTTTAGGGGTCAGAGCCTGCCTTCTGTCCATATTAGTCCACAAAATCATTGAGTGCCCTACACAAAGCAGTAGTCCAAACATTTCTTACTGCCTGTTACAAAGCATGCACCAGGCCATTTTAACCACTATTTTGGGGTGTCAGCCTGCCTTCTGTCCATATTTGTCCACATAAAAAATCATTGAGTGCCCTACACAAAGCAGTAGTCCAAACATTTCCTACTGCCTGCTACCAAGCACGCACCAGGCCATTTTAACCACTATTTTGGGGTGTCAGCCTGCCTTCTGTCCATATTAGTTGTAACATACCTGGCGGCGTCCTTGCATAGTGGTCCATCTCCCACTGTGCAAGAGCGCGCACTTGATCTCCAGTCCAGAATGTCTCTCTGGCTTCCCTCCATGCTGTCTGCTTGTGTCTGTTTCTGCTGCTTAAGGGCGGCGCCCGATCACTTCCTGCTTTTTGTACCTGCTGTGGGTCACAACCCTTGTGCGTCCTCAGCCTATTGCTGTCTGTCACCTGGTATATAACCCAGCTGCTCCAATCAATCCCTGCCTGAGTATTGTGTTTCATTCAGTGTGTGCTTGCACTCTGTAGGTGCCAGGTCCCGTTCTGTGTTCTCTTGTCTGCCTATCCTGGAGGCTGTATTTCCAGGCCTGTCTGAACACGCTCCTAGCCTGTTCCTCCTGCCTTCTAGGGGCCGATTACCTAGACCCGCTCCTGTATCTTGTCTGTCCTGTCTGAACACGCTCCTAGCCTGTTCCTCCCGCCTTCTAGGGGCCGATTACCTAGACCCGCTCCTGTATCTTGTCTGTCCTGTCTGAACACGCTCCTTGCCTGTTCGTCCCGCCTCTCTGGGGGCCGTATTCCCAGACCCGCTCCTGTATTCCGCTGCAGTGTCGGTCTCCTCCGTACACTCAGTTCCAGTCTGAACTCTCTCCTATCCTTTACCTGTTTTGCCTCTATGTCCGTTCCCTTCCTTTTTCTGCAGAGTCTGAACTCGTACCTAACTCCTGCTTGTTGTCTCTGTACTCCCGTTTGTGAGTTTGTGGTCCACTCACTGCTTCACTGCAAGTACCCTGTGGGTATCTGGCTCTGCCTTTCTCTTCCTGTCTGTTCTGTGTGAACAGAGCCCTGTCCCCCCTGCTCTGCCTTGCTCACCGCTCCGGCGGTTCTAGCCTGCTCTGACTCCTTTGCTCACCGCTCCGGCGGTTCTAGCCTGCTCTGACTCCTTTGCTCACCGCTCCGGCGGTTCTAGCCTGCTCTGACTCCTTTGCTCACCGCTCTGGCGGTTCTAGCCCACTCTGACCCCTTTGCTCACCGCTCCAGGCGGCCTCGTCCTGCTCTACTCTTGCTCACCGCTCCAGGCGGCCTCGTCCTGCTCTACTCTTGCTCACCGCTCCAGGCGGCCTCGTCCTGCTCTACTCTTGCTCACCGCTTCAGGCGGCCTCGTCCTGCTCTGACTCCTTTGCTCACTGCTCCGGCAGTCTCGCTCAGCTCTGACCCTTTGCTCACCGCTCCAGGCGGCCTCGTCCTGCTCTACTCTTGCTCACCACTCCAGGCAGCCTCGTCCTGCTCTACTCTTGCTCACCGCTCCAGGCGGCCTCGTCCTGCTCTGACTCCTTGCTCACTGCTCCGGCAGTCTCGCTCAGCTCTGACCCTTTGCTCACCGCTCCAGGCGGCCTCGTCCTGCTCTACTCTTGCTCACCGCTCCAGGCGGCCTCGTCCTGCTCTGACTCCTTGCTCACTGCTCTGGCAGTCTCGCTCAGCTCTGACCCTTTGCTCACCGCTCCAGGTGGCCTTGTCCTGCCCTGCTCTCGCTCACCTCTCTGGGCGGCCTCACTCTGCTGTGTTTGTCCGCCACATCTGTGGTTCTGTTCCTGAGTCCCAGTGTGTACTGGGTCCTATCCCCCCTGTGTTCCTACCTGCTAGTGCCTCCCTGTCTGCACTCTAGCCGTGCTTGCCTGTACCCCCCTGCCTGCATACCCCCCTGCCTGCATACCCGCCTGCCTGCATACCAGTCGTGCCTGCCTATTCCCACCAGTCTGTGTGCCAGCCTACCAGTCTGTTCCTGTATTCCCCTGTGTGGGTCAACAGCCGTGTCCGGGGTCTGTCCTGGAGTAGCACCTGGTCCCTCTGCTCGGTTCCTCCTTGGTGCACTGGCGTCGTATGCCGTCGTGCGACCCTGGTCGGATCGGGTGAATACCTAGTTACGCCCCTCCAGGCATTCACTCTCCGGCACGGTCCAGTGGAATCACACGCACACGCCGCTCAGCCCGGGCGTGTGCATTACAGCATGCTCAGGCCATGGTTCCCGTTGATCCCCATGGCCTTCGCTCTCTGAGACGTTTTCCAGCGAATACGTGCATTAAAAATACCGTATATTCCGGCGTATAAGACGACCTGGTGTATAAGACGACCCCCCTACTTTCCTGTTAAAATATAGAGTTTAGGATATATTCACCGTATAAGACTACCCCTTTTCCAACGCATACCAAACACCGGTAAAAATTAAAAAAAAACAGATTTGAATTTAACATGGTCCTTTTTTAATTTAAATTCTTATGACATGCAGGTATATAGCAGGAAAACTCACTCATAAACATATTAAAATAGGGGGGACCCCACGTCATTTTTTGGGGGGGTCCCCCATTCTAATAGCTAGTAAAGGCTAGGTATTCAGCTGGGGGCTGATATTAGTAGCCTGGGAAGCTCCGTGGGTATTACCCCCTTCCCAGGCTTCAAACATCTGCCCCAGCCGTCTGCTTAACCTCCGCTAGAGCCTAAAATTAAGGGGAACCCCACGCCAATTTTTTTAATAATAAATCCTTTATTTTAATACTAAATGACAAGTACAGTAAGCAACACTGTCACTGTACTTCATATATATGTGACTGACATGTTTCTATCTATCTAATCTATGTGTGAAGCTCTATTCTGTCTGTTATAAATTGTCGGGTACCGCTGCTGAATTGCAGGCCGGCTTTTTTAAAGAGACGGTGCATGAAAACACTAATATTTGTTTTAATAAATCCTTTACACTAAATGACAAGTACAGTAAGCAATACTGTCACTGTACTTCATATATATGTGACTGACATGTTTCTATCTATCTAATCTATGTGTGAAGCTCTATTTTTTCTATTCTAAATTGTCGGGTGCCGGCTTATGCCGCTGCTGAATTGCCGGCTTTTCATATATTGTCACAGAAGCCCTGCGCTGTGTCCGGAGCTGGGAATACGCAGCGATGTGTCAGTTTCAGCACAGAAGCGCTGACTGTCTGGACCTACCGCCGCCGTATTTTAACTCCCTCCACCTTATATTAACTCCGACATGGCAGGGATACGGCCACGGCAGCTTATTAACACCCCCAGAGTATCCCCGCATGTCAATTTCTGAAAGTTTAAAAGCATTACCGGCGTATAAGACGACCCCAGACTAGACAGAAGATTTTTCAGTCTTCAAAAGTCGTCTTATACGCCGGAATATACGGTAAATAAATAAAAAAAATTTTTTTCCTTAGCTGAGTTCCAGGTGAATTACGCACCCGTCCAGATGGATCTTTCTGCACTCGTTCCTGCGGATCCGCCACGTTACTATGGGGATCCAAGACAGAGTCGTGCATTTGTGGAGCAATGCATGCTACACTTCAAGTTCTACCCTCTATGTTTTCCCACAGATCGGGCTAAGGTGGGATTCATGATGTCTTACCTAGCGGGTGATGCCTTGAATTGGATCACCCCCCTATGGGACACACAGGATCCTATCGTCCTGGACATAATGGCCTTCCTGGTGGCCTTTCTAATGGTCTTCGATGATCCTAACCCGGAGGCTCCTGCTGAAGCTTCACTTCCCAATATCCTGGAGCAGCCCCGATGGGTAATGTGTGTGGGTAGCGCAATAGTCCTCCAGCCCAATGAGACTACTGCCCACCCAGAATCCTCACAAGGTGACTACGCTCTCCGGAATACTTCTCCCAACCTCAAGAGGCAGTCCAGACGTGCTAGACGTAGAGGCAAGCCATCACGCCAGGGTCTGTCCTCCCTGAGACCTCCTGACCCCAACCTTGAAGTCCCTACTGAAGCTTCATCTCCCTGTATCCCGGAGAAGCCCCAACGGGTAATGTGCGTGGGTAGTGCACCAGTTCTCCTGCCCGAAGAGACTACTGCCCATCCAGACTCCACACAGGAGAACTTCCTGCACCCAGTATCAGATGCTTCACCCACTTTAACCGGTGTGCATGTCCAAGGATGCTCCGAAGCTGTGATAACCTCAGAGTCTGTGCACCTCTACTACCTGGCGGAGGACCCCCTGTTGCCTCCTGAATCCTCCGGGATACCACTCGATGACAAATGGAGAGAGACTTCTCTACACCCGGTACTCGATACTTTGTCCGCTCCGTCCTGTGAGCCTGACAATGGGTACCCCAAAGTATTAGTTACCCCCGAGTCTCTACACCCCTCTGACCAGGCGGAGGACCTCCAGTTGTCTCCAGAACCCTTCGGGGTGCTACCTGGTAGCGAAAGGACAGAGACTGTCCTATACTCTGTACCTGATACCTCGCTCGCTTCGTCCAGTGAGTCCAACCTAGTGTACTCCGAAGCAGAGGTTACTTCCGAGTCTCTACACCCCTCCGACCAGGCGGAGGACCTCCAGTTGTCTCCAGAACCCTTCGGGGTGCCACCTGGTGGTGAATGGACAGAGACTTTCCTATATCCTGGATCTGATACCTCGCTTGCTTCGTCCAGTGAGTCCGACCTAGTGTACTCTGAAGCAGAGGTTACCCATGAGTCTCTACACCCCTCTGACCAGGCGGAGGACCTCCAGTTGTCTCCAGAACCCTTCGGGGTGCCACCTGGTGGTGAATGGACAGAGACTTTCCAATACTCGGTACCCGATACCTCGCCTGCTTCGTCCAGTGAGTCCGACCTAGTGTACTCTGAAGCAGATGTTTTCTCTGAGCCTCTGCACTCTTCTGACCCGGCGGAGGACCTCCAGTTGTTTCCTGAATCCTCCGGGGTACCACCAGATAACAAAGAGACAGTGACTTTTCCTCATCCTGTACCTGATAACCCGTCTATTTCTTCCTGTGAGTTTGACAAGATGTACCTTGAAGCAGAGATTACCCCCAAGTCTCTGCTCCCCTCCAACCCGGTGGAGGACTTCCAGTTGTCTCCTGTACCCTCTGGGGTGCCACCTGAAAATATGTGGAGAGAGACTTCCTTGTGTGCTGTTCCTGGTACTCCACCCGTTTCGTCTGTTGCTGAGGATGGCTGGATAGGAGGTAGCATCCTAGCTAACCAGATGAGATCAGTTTTTCCTGTGGACAGTGGAAGTGATCTCCTTGAAGTGAAGGATTGGCCCTCGAATTCCCTGCGGAAGATTCTGGCAGGCCTGAAGAAGAGGGGGCGTAAGGGGGGGGGGTACTGTAACATACCTGGCGGCGTCCTTGCATAGTGGTCCATCTCCCACTGTGCAAGAGCGCGCACTTGATCTCCAGTCCAGAATGTCTCTCTGGCTTCCCTCCCTGCTGTCTGTTTGTGTCTGTTTCTGCTGCTTAAGGGCGGCGCCCGATCACTTCCTGCTTTTTGTACCTGCTGTGGGTCACACCCCTTGTGCGTCCTCAGCCTATTGCTGTCTGTCACCTGGTATATAACCCAGCTGCTCCAATCAATCCCTGCCTGAGCATTGTTTCATTCAGTGTGTGCTTGCACTCTGAAGGTGCCAGGTCCCGTTCTGTGTTCTCTTGTCTGCCTATCCTGGAGGCTGTATTTCCAGGCCTGTCTGAACACGCTCCTAGCCTGTTCCTCCTGCCTTCTAGGGGCCGATTACCTAGACCCGCTCCTGTATCTTGTCTGTCCTGTTTGAACACGCTCCTAGCCTGTTCCTCCCGCCTTCTAGGGGCCGATTACCTAGACCCGCTCCTGTATCTTGTCTGTCCTGTCTGAACACGCTCCTTGCCTGTTCGTCCCGCCTCTCTGGGGGCCGTATTCCCAGACCCGCTCCTGTATTCCGCTGCAGTGTCGGTCTCCTCCGTACACTCAGTTCCAGTCTGAACTCTCTCCTATCCTTTACCTGTTTTGCCTCTATGTCCGTTCCCTTCCTTTTTCTGCAGAGTCTGAACTCGTACCTAACTCCTGCTTGTTGTCTCTGTACTCCCGTTTGTGAGTTTGTGGTCCACTCGCTACTTCACTGCAAGTACCCTGTGGGTATCTGGCTCTGCCTTTCCCTTCCTGTCTGTTCTGTGTGAACAGAGCCCTGTCCCCCCTGCTCTGCCTTGCTCACCGCTCCGGCGGTTCTAGCCTGCTCTGACTCCTTTGCTCACCGCTCCGGCGGTTCTAGCCTGCTCTGACTCCTTTGCTCACCGCTCTGGCGGTTCAAGCCCGCTCTGACCCCTTTGCTCACCGCTCCAGGCGGCCTCGTCCTGCTCTACTCTTGCTCACCGCTCCAGGCGGCCTCGTCCTGCTCTGACTCCTTGCTCACTGCTCCGGCAGTCTCGCTCAGCTCTGACCCTTTGCTCACCGCTCCAGGCGGCCTCGTCCTGCTCTACTCTTGCTCACCGCTCCAGGCAGCCTCATCCTGCTCTACTCTTGCTCACCGCTCCAGGCGGCCTCGTCCTGCTCTGACTCCTTGCTCACTGCTCCGGCAGTCTCGCTCAGCTCTGACCCTTTGCTCACCGCTCCAGGCGGCCTCGTCCTGCTCTACTCTTGCTCACCGCTCCAGGCGGCCTCGTCCTGCTCTACTCTTGCTCACCGCTCCAGGCGGCCTCGTCCTGCTCTGACTCCTTGCTCACTGCTCCGGCAGTCTCGCTCAGCTCTGACCCTTTGCTCACCGCTCCAGGTGGCCTTGTCCTGCCCTGCTCTCGCTCACCTCTCTGGGCGGCCTCACTCTGCTGTGTTTGTCCGCCACATCTGTGGTTCTGTTCCTGAGTCCCAGTGTGTACTGGGTCCTATCCCCCCTGTGTTCCTACCTGCTAGTGCCTCCCTGTCTGCACTCTAGCCGTGCTTGCCTGTACCCCCCTGCCTGCATACCCGCCTGCCTGCATACCAGTCGTGCCTGCCTATTCCCACCAGTCTGTGTGCCAGCCTACCAGTCTGTTCCTGTATTCCCCTGTGTGGGTCAACAGCCGTGTCCGGGGTCTGTCCTGGAGTAGCACCTGGTCCCTCTGCTCGGTTCCTCCTTGGTGCACTGGCGTCGTATGCCGTCGTGCGACCCTGGTCGGATCGGGTGAATACCTAGTTACGCCCCTCCAGGCATTCACTCTCCGGCACGGTCCAGTGGAATCACACGCACACGCCGCTCAGCCCGGGCGTGTGCATTACAGCATGCTCAGGCCATGGTTCCCATTGATCCCCACGGCCTCCGCTCTCTGAGATGTTTTCCAGCGAATACGTGCATTAAAAATAAATAAATAAAAAATTTTTTTTTCCTTAGCTGAGTTCCAGGTGAATTACGCACCCGTCCAGATGGATCTTTCTGCACTCGTTCCTGCGGATCCGCCACGTTACTATGGGGATCCAAGACAGAGTCGTGCATTTGTGGAGCAATGCATGCTACACTGGCGTCGTATGCCGTCGTGCGACCCTGGTCGGATCGGGTGAATACCTAGTTACGCCCCTCCAGGCATTCACTCTCCGGCACGGTCCAGTGGAATCACACGCACACGCCGCTCAGCCCGGGCGTGTGCATTACAGCATGCTCAGGCCATGGTTCCCGTTGATCCCCACGGCCTTCGCTCTCTGAGACGTTTTCCAGCGAATACGTGCATTAAAAATAAATAAATAAAAAATTTTTTTTCCTTAGCTGAGTTCCAGGTGAATTACGCACCCGTCCAGATGGATCTTTCTGCACTCGTTCCTGCGGATCCGCCACGTTACTATGGGGATCCAAGACAGAGTCGTGCATTTGTGGAGCAATGCATGCTACACTGGCGTCGTATGCCATCGTGCGACCCTGGTCGGATCGGGTGAATACCTAGTTACGCCCCTCCAGGCATTCACTCTCCGGCACGGTCCAGTGGAATCACACGCACACGCCGCTCAGCCCGGGCGTGTGCATTACATTAGTCCACTTAAAAAATCATTGAGTGCCCTACACAAAGCAATAGTCCAAACATTTCCTACTGTTTGCTACATAGCACGCATCAGCCCATTTTACCCACAATTTTGGCTGTGACAGCTAGCTTGGCTTGTGCCATCAACATCTGAAAATCTGTCAACAAAACCCAAAATGCCAAAAAAGCCTGTTGTTAAGGGACGTGAACGTGGACGTGGTGTTGTCAGTGGTGCGCGAGAAGGCACTCAGTCTGTGTCAGGTCAGAAGACGCTTGATGCATCCACTATATTCCTGGAAAAATTTCCTGGTCTGGAACGTAAACGTGTGTGGAAGCCAGAAGAGCGAGAGCAGATTCTATCTTGGATAGCAGACAAGGCTTCTACGCAGCAACAAATCTTCCATGACCACACAGTCTACTGTGGATACACAGAAGGCTGGCCCATCCAATCCTGAAGCTGGTTCTCCTTCCTCCAGCCATTATCAGTCACAGGAGACATATGACCCCAAGCTTGGCCACTGTGAGGATCTGTCTGGTACGTATCCTTTGGTTGGCTCTGGCCTATCATCATGCAGCATTGAAGAGGGACAAGAGGAGGTGGCGTGCGTTGATGCTCAAGTATTTGAGGACCTACGGCCAAAAGAAAGCCACTTGGCGGAACGTCATTTACTGTCTTCAGAGGTGGAGGCTGATGATGATGAGACACAGTTGCCATCAGGTCAGCCTACAATGTCAACTGGGAAGGAGGATGAGATGGAAGACGAGGTAGTCGATGATGAGTCCATTGATCTGACCTGGACCGTTGGCACGCATAGCCATGACAGCAACACAGAGGAAGATGGATATATAGCACCAACACAGGCACCAAGGGGTCGTGATTTGCCCAGAGTGAGAACTGGGTCAACTGTTCCCAAGAGCACCCCCGCTGTGTGCCAAGTCAGGGCAAGGGGGCGTTCAGCTGCTGTGTGGAATTTTTTTCTGAAAGTCCTTCAGAGAAAAACATTGTAGTCTGTAGCATCTGCCATACCAAGTTGAACAGAGGCCAGGGAAAAGGCAAGTTAAGCACCACCAGTATGCAAAATCACATGGCAGCCAAGCACCCCAGTAGCTGGGCAGAACACCAGGGTAATAAATCTGCGTCTGCTGGTCAAACCAATGCCATGTCGCCTGGGCTATGTCTTTCAGAATCTGCTGTTCAGGAAGCAGGCGCTCATACCTTCTGCCCACAAGCTGCAGTTTCTCACACACAACAAACATCAACCACATCCACTTCCTTGTCCCAGCAAAGTGTCCAATTGTCCGTGCCTGAGAGCTTGGAAAGAAAGCGTAAATACCCAGCCACGCATCCACAGGCACAAATACTAAACTCGCAGATTGCCAAATTGCTAACTGTGGAGATGTTGCCGTTAAGGCTTGTGGGAACACAGTCTTTCCGTGATCTCACAAGCACGTATTAAACAATCTGAACTGTGCTCTCACCAATGCGGTAACCAGGAAGGTCCACCTAACAACAGACACCTGGACAAGTTGTTGTGGACAGGGACGATACATTTCTGTCACGCACACTGGGTGAACCTGGTGGAGGGTGGGACAAAGGCGCAAACTGGAACATCACACATCCTACCCACGCCAAGAATAGCGGGCCCAACTTCTGTCAGGGTTTCCGCCTCTTCATATTCCACTTCCTCTCTCCCCTCCTCCTGCTCCTCATCCTCTGCTGAATTACCCTCCCCACCACTGCCAAGATGGGACCTGTGCAGCAGCACATCAGCAAAGCGGCAACACCCTCTGCTGAAGCTGATCTGTTTAGGTCAGAGAGCACACACTGCAGCAGAGCTGTGGCAAGCTTTAAAACAACAGACCGATCAGTGGCTCTCCCTGCTGCACCTCCAACCCGGTCTGGTCGTCTGCGATAATGACGTAACCTGGTGGCAGCTTTAAAGGTCGGCAAGTTTCTGAAAACTTACCGTGACTTGCTGTACCTACTTGAGAAGGTGCCATATTAGCGCCCAATTCCGCAATTCCTTTACTGCTTTTGCTGCTGTTACAGCGCTACAAAAGCGCTTGAATTTGCCAAGTCACCGACTCATTTGCGACCTATCCACGCTGTGGAACTCCACCTATCGTATGTTGGCAAGGATTAGTGAACAGCAGAAGGCAGTAGCTGACTACCAGCTTCAGCATGCCCGTCACACTGAGAGACAGCCTCCACACAACAACTGTCGAGTGAGTGTGGATCGCTGACATTTGTGAGGTTCTTGAGAACTTTGAGTACTGCACCAACCTTGTGAGTAGAGATGAGCGTTGTTCTACTCGAACTGTTCGCCAATCTCAAATTCGAGCTGTTTTGGGCGGTGTTCGAGCCGTTCGGCGAACCCGAATGATTTGAGAAAAATTCAGCTGTTCGAGGTTATGTTCGATAACTGTTCGTGCACCAAAATCATAACTGGATTTTTTCTCAGTAATGATGAAAATTAATGTTAATACGCAGTTTGAGTGTACAGCGGGGTGGGGGGAGGGGCAGGGGATGGATCTCTGCAGGAATAATGAAGATTTCCATTTTTTTTTCTCTTTCCCGCATTTGCAGTGCGGAGGTGCAGTCTGTCAGCCTATCAGCAGCGCACACACGGAGCGAACTGCTGTTTTTCACACAAGCAAGGGCATGTGTCATTGGCAGTGTATGTCACATGTCCTTGCCCTATAAGACCAAGCCATTTTCCCCGTCGCCACCATTTTCTCACTGCTGCAGCTGCGTGTTAGACGGCACCGCTGTTGCTGTGTGCGCTATACCTTGTTAATTTCAAGCCAATTTTCGCACAAATCTACAGATAGCTTGGGAGTAGGGAATAGTTGTGATTGCAGTCCTTTTAAGGACTAGGTTACAGCATTTCCTACGACTTTTATCAGGCAGGTCTGTGCTCTTAAATAGATAGATTGTGGGAGTAAAGACTAATTGTAATTGCAGTCCTTTTCAGGACTAGGTTACATCAGTTCCTATCAGTTTTTGCCAGGCAGGTCTGTGCCAGTGCTGTGCAAGTTTTTTTCACAGCATTTGGCTGAATCTAGCAAAGCTAATCCTTTTTGGCCTATTGCAGAGTGTGTTAGTCAGTGGAGTAGCCTATCTGTGTTGCAAGATATACCACCTGTGTCAGGGGCGGACACAGACTGTAGTGGGCCCCTGTGCAAGAAATTTTGGGGGGCCCCCCCTGCCCTTCATAAGGCAACAAAGTTATGTAAACATAACCCCCTATGTGCATCTCTCACCCCCCCATGTGCAGCTCTCATCCCACCCATGTGCAGCTCTCATCCCCCCCATGTGCATCTCTCATCCCCCCCATGTGCATCTCTCACCCCCCCATGTGCATCTCTCACCCCCCCATGTGCATCTCTCACCCCCCCATGTGCATCTCTCACCCCCCCATGTGCATCTCTCATCCCCCCATGTGCATCTCTCATCCCCCCCATGTGCATCTCTCATCCCCCCCATGTGCATCTCTCATCCCCCCCATGTGCATCTCTCATCCCCCCATGTGCATCTCTCATCCCCCCCATGTGCATCTCTCACCCCCCCATGTGCATCTCTCACCCCCCATGTGCATCTCTCACCCCCCCATGTGCATCTCTCACCCCCCCATGTGCATCTCTCACCCCCCCATGTGCATCTCTCACCCCCCCATGTGCATCTCTCACCCCCCCATGTGCATCTCTCACCCCCCCCATGTGCATCTCTCACCCCCCCATGTGCATCTCTCACCCCCCCCATGTGCATCTCTCACCCCCCCCATGTGCATCTCTCACCCCCCCATGTGCATCTCTCACCCCCCCATGTGCATCTCTGATTCCCCCCACTCATAGTTAATTAATTGTATTTAAAAAAAATAAAACTTGTTATACTTACCCCCATGCAATCCCTGCAGAATCCTGGCGCTCGTCCACGTCGCTGCCACCAGGTTCTCCTGACGTTCGGCCATGTGACGGCGCCACATACATAGCCATCAGCTTTTGTTTTGGCCAAAAGATTTTTAAAGCCGCCACCATGATAAGGTAGACTCTTCTGGGCGGGCCCTACTCTAACCTATTATAATTTTCTTAAAATATCCAATACTCTTTTTAGATATATTTTTATTTAGTTTTCTTTAAGGGAATGTGTCATATACATTTTTTTTTTAAATGACCAATAATACCACATACAGGGAATACCGCCACACCATGACCAGACCACATATTACCACAACATAGTGACCGAATAATACCACACAGAAGGGAGAAAAACTGCCACACCATGACCAGACCACATATTACCACTACATTACTAATATTACCACCACATTACTAATATTACCATAAGTGTCATTATACACGGGAGCTCTATACATGGTATGTATAACGTAAGTGTCCAGGTAATCTAGTGATCACCAGTGAAATTATACACAGGAGCTCTGTATATAGTGTCAGTGTACAGGTAATACAGTGATCACCAGTGACATTATACACAGGAGCTCTGTATATAGTGTACAGGTAATACAGTGATCATCAGTGACATTATACACAGGAGCTCTGTATATAGTGTCAGTGTACAGGTAATACAGGGATCACCAGTGACATTATACACAGGAGCTCTGTATATAGTGTCAGTGTACAGGTAATGAAGTGATCACCAGTGAAATTATACACAGGAGCTCTGTATATAGTGTCAGTGTACAGGTAATACAGTGATCATCAGTGACATTATACACAGGAGCTCTGTATATAGTGTCAGTGTACAGGTAATACAGTGATCACCAGTGACATTATACACAGTGTACATGTAATAGACTGACTCACCGGTGACGTCTCTAGGTGAAGTCCTTCATCTTCGCTTTTCTCCTTCATCCAGCACAGACCGCCATCACGTCTTCCAGCCAGGACTCGTCTCTGCATAAAATAACACAGTTATCTAGAGCACATTCCCCAACTTCTACATTACGCAGCTGAATACAGACGTGCATCCACCATCAATATATGGTTAGTTATTATGCAACCTACCATTCCAAATATAAATTGTAATCCACCACTGTGCCCCCATTAACTGTAAATAGGCACTTAATATATAATTTAATTAGAACCTCTACTCTTTCCGCCAATTTGTTACCAGTCACACTCCTGCATCCGCAACGCCCCCTACTCTATACTTCCTGCTCCCCGCATTCAATATTTACATGCACCCCCTGCCCCAATTCATTATATCATGTCCGTGCTCTCCCCACCCCATCATCATCTATCATTTACTCTCCCCCACCCCACATTCGTTATGTGCAGCTCATTATCCCCCTACTCCCAATTCCCCCATGTGCAGCTCTCAAACCCCCCCATGTGCAGCTCTCATCCCCCCCCATGTGCACATCTCTCACCCCCTCCCCCACATGTGCCCCTCTCTCATCCCCCTCCCCCACATGTGCCCCTCTCTCATCCCCCTCCACCACATGTGCACCTCTCTCACCCCCCCACATGTGCATCTCCCATCTCCCCCCCACACATGTGCATCTCCCATCCCCCCCCACACATGTGCATCTCCCATCTCCCCCCCCACACATGTGCATCTCCCATCTCCCCCCCACCACATGTGCATCTCCCATCCCCCCCCCACACATGTGCATCTCCCATCTCCCCCCCCACACATGTGCATCTCCCATCTCCCCCCCCACACATGTGCATCTCCCATCTCCCCCCCACACACACATGTGCATCTCCCATCCCCCCCCCACACACACATGTGCATCTCCCATCTCCCCCCCACACACACATGTGCATCTCCCATCTCCCCCCCCACACATGTGCATCTCCCATCTCCCCCCCCACACATGTGCATCTCCCATCTCCCCCCCACACACACATGTGCATCTCCCATCTCCCCCCCACACACACATGTGCATCTCCCATCCCCCCCCCACACACACATGTGCATCTCCCATCCCCCCCCACACACACATGTGCATCTCCCATCCCCCCCACACACATGTGCATCTCCCATCTCCCCCCCCACACACATGTGCATCTCCCATCTCACCCCCCCACACACATGTGCATCTCCCATCTCCCCCCCACACACACACACATGTGCATCTCCCATCTCCCCCCCACACACACACACACATGTGCATCTCCCATCTCCCCCCCACACACACACACATGTGCATCTCCCATCTCTCCACTCCTAGTTAATTGTATTTTAAAAAAAATAAAACTTGTTATACTTACCCCCATGCGATCCCTGCAGAATCCTGGCGCTCGTCCAAATCGCTGACAGCAGGTTCTCCTGACTTCCGGCCATGTGACGGCCGTCACATGACCGGAAGTCAGGGGAATCATGAAGGCGCTGCTGCAACAGCGCAGCTCAGCGCTGAAAAGTCCCGGACCCGGCGCATAGCATGCGGCCGGGGGCCCCATGAGGAGAGAGACGCACAAGAGGGGGGCCCCCGAGGGGGCCCCTACCGGCCGGGCCCCATACTGGAGTCAGGACTGCCCTGATGGCGGCCCTGCTGGAGGCTGGAGGGGCCCCCTCTCCCTCGGGGCCCCCGTTCAATGAACCGGCTGCACGGGCGGTAGTTCCGCCCCTGACCTGTGTATAGAATACCAATTTTTTTACTGCACCTAGTGAAGTAAAATCTTTTGGGCATAGCATCATTCTATTAGTCCATCTATACTGACCTCCATCAGGTTACAAATTGAATATAATTTTTTCTGCATCTAGCTCTGAAAAAATATTTGGGCTTCTAGCAGTGTGTGGGACTTGTTCTATTAGTCCATCTATACTGACCTCCATCAGGTTGCAAACTGAATATAATTTTTTTCTACATCTAGCTCTGAAAAAATATTTGGCCTTCTAGCAGTGTGTGGGACTTTCTCTATTAGTCCATCTATACTGACCTCCATCAGGTTGCAAATTAAAAATAATTTTTATCTGCATCTACCTCTGAAAAAATATTTGGGCTTCTAGCTATGTGTGGGACTTGTTCTATTAGTCCATCTATACTGACCTCCATCAGGTTGCAAACTGAATATAATTTTTTTCTGCATCTAGCTCTGAAAAAAATATTTGGCCTTCTAGCAGTGTGTGGGACTTTCTCTATTAGTCCATCTATACTGACCTCCATCAGGTTGCAAACTGAATATATTTTTTTTCTGCATCTACCTCTGAAAAAATATTGGGCTTCTAGCTGTGTGTGGGACTTGTTCTATTAATCCATCTATACAGACCTCCATCAGGTTGCAAACTGAATATATTTTTTTCTGCATCTACCTCTGAAAAAATATTGGGCTTCTAGCTGTGTGTGGGACTTGTTCTATTAATCCATCTATACAGACCTCCATCAGGTTGCAAACTGAATATAATTTTTTTATGCATCTAGCTCTGAAAAAATAGTTGGCCTTCTAGCAGTGTGTGGGACTTTCTCCATTAGTCCATCTATACTGACCTCCATCAGGTTGCAAATTAAAAATAATTTTTATCTGCATCTAGCTCTGAAAAAATATTTGGCCTTCTAGCAGTGTGTGGGACTTTCTCTATTAGTCCATCTATACTGACCTCCATCAGGTTGCAAATTAAAAATAATTTTTATCTGCATCTACCTCTGAAAAAATATTTGGGCTTCTAGCTGTGTGTGGGACTTGTTCTATTAGTCCATCTATACTGACCTCCATCAGGTTGCAAACTGAATATAATTTTTTTCTGCATCTAGCTCTGAAAAAATATTTGGCCTTCTAGTAGTGTATGGGACTTTCTCTATTAGTCCATCTATACTGACCTCCATCAGGTTGCAAATTAAAAATAATTTTTATCTGCATCTAGCTCTGAAAAAATATTTGGCCTTCTAGCAGTGTGTAGGACTTTCTCTATTAGTCCATCTATACTGACCTCCATCAGGTTGCAAATTAAAAATAATTTTTATCTGCATCTACCTCTGAAAAAATATTTTGGCTTCTAGCTGTGTGTGGGACTTGTTCTATTAGTCCATCTATACTGACCTCCATCAGGTTGCAAACTGAATATAATTTTTTTCTGCATCTAGCTCTGAAAAAATATTTGGCCTTCTAGTAGTGTGTGGGACTTTCTCTATTAGTCCATCTATACTGACCTCCATCAGGTTGCAAATTAAAAATAATTTTTATCTGCATCTAGCTCTGAAAAAATATTTGGCCTTCTAGCAGTATGTGGGACTTTCTCTATTAGTCCATCTATACTGACCTCCATCAGGTTGCAAATTAAAAATAATTTTTATCTGCATCTACCTCTGAAAAAATATTTGGGCTTCTAGCTGTGTGTGGGACTTGTTCTATTAGTCCATCTATACTGACCTCCATCAGGTTGCAAACTGAATATAATTTTTTTCTGCATCTAGCTCTGAAAAAATATTTGGCCTTCTAGCAGTGTGTGGGACTTTCTCTATTAGTCCATCTATACTGACCTCCATCAGGTTGCAAATTAAAAATAATTTTTATCTGCATCTAGCTCTGAAAAAATATTTGGCCTTCTAGCAGTGTGTGGGACTTTCTCTATTAGTCCATCTATACTGACCTCCATCAGGTTGCAAATTAAAAATAATTTTTATCTGCATCTAGCTCTCAAAAAATATTTGGCCTTCTAGCAGTGTGTGGGACTTTCTCTATTAGTCCATCTATACTGACCTCCATCAGGTTGCAAATTAAAAATAATTTTTATCTGCATCTACCTCTGAAAAAATATTGGGCTTCTAGCTGTGTGTGGGACTTGTTCTATTAATCCATCTATACAGACCTCCATCAGGTTGCAAACTGAATATAATTTTTTTCTGCATCTACCTCTGAAAAAATATTTGGGCTTCTAGCTGTGTGTGGGACTTGTTCTATTAGTCCATCTATACTGACCTCCATCAGGTTGCAAACTGAATATAATTGTTTTCTGCATCTAGCTCTGAAAAAATATTTGGCCTTCTAGCAGTGTGTGGGACTTGTTCTATTAGTCCACCTATACTGACCTCCATCAGGTTGCAAATTCAAAATAATTTTTTGTCTGCATCTAGCTCTGAAAAAATATTTGGCCTTCTAGCAGTGTGTGGGACTTTCTCTATTAGTCCATCTATACTGACCTCCATCAGGTTGCAAACTGAATATAATTTTTTTCTCCATCTAACCCAGCCAATAGTTTTGGCCTAATACCACAGTTTGGCCACTCAGCTCTGCTCGGTTCCCATCCATTGTTTTTTTTGTGAAAACAACTCCAGAGTTGTGAATTAGTTAACCACCAAAATGAGTGGAAAAAGGCCTGCTGCTGGTGGAAAGGGGAATAGGCGTGTTGGGAAGGGGAAAAAAGGTTGTGTCCGTGGGGTAGGTGTTAAAGCAACAGTAACATCTGCAGAAGAAAGACCATCTTCCAGCCAAACTAAAATGTCTACTTCTTTTAGCGGACAATGTGATAAGATCCCTATCTTACGGCCACGCCAATCGCTATAAATTCCAGATGAGGCACAAAAACAGCAGGTGCTTCAACGGATATCAAGTGCTCCTTTAAGTGGGCTCTCCTCCACATCAACTTCAACATCACAAATACTCCAGTCCTCAAAGGTGTCACCCCAATCGCACTTGCTTCCTCACAGCTCCCAAATCTCCAGCTGCCCGTCTGAGTATGAGGTAGAACAGATGGTTGAGTCTGCAGAGCTGTTTACTCATACTATAGCCTGGGAATCAGAGGTCGACTCCAGCGCTTCTGTGAATCCAGACGAGGAAATGATCTGCACTGATGCCCAGAATCTTTATGAGTCGGATCCAGGACCAGACGCAGAAGGTTCTGACCATAATGTAGACCCTCATTCCCAAACAGTAACTCCTGTTGGTGGAGACAATGAGGAAGACGATGATGAGACTCAAATACCTGATTGGAGCGACAACTTTAGTTTTTTGTCAGGGCTGGAACAGGTTGGCTCTGAGGACGACGGGTGTGATAACGCACAGGGTGATGATGATGAGGTTGGAGATCCCACTTACTGTCAACCCACAGTCAGCCAAGAGATGAGGTCAGCAGAGGAGGTGGAGGAAGATGCTAGTGACGACGAGGTCAGGTTGCGCCTTCCTGGACAGAGACGTAGTACTGGAAGCACGTCAACAACTGCATCCTCAAACACAACTCTGCCTCTCACCACAAGTCGTGGTGGCTCTTCAGGTCGCATGGGTGCTAAGCCTTGCATAGCCTGGGCATTTTTTCAGATCGATAAAGATGACCCAACTCGTGTTATCTGTAACATTTGTCAGCAAAAGCTAAGTAGAGGCCAAAAAATACATAGTTTGAGTACTTCATGCATGAACCGGCACATGGACATGAAGCATAAGTTGCAGTGGGAAGCTCAGTGTGCTACAATGCGGCCTAGCCGGCCGGGCCAACCACCGTCTGCCATATCTTGTGCATCCGCGGCCTCTTCATCCTCTGTGACTGGGGGGACAGCAGTCACACCTGTTTTGGGGCGCAGACCTGCCACCTCTTTACCCGCAACAGCCAGCGTGATTGGCAGGTCATCATTTTCTTTGGAGGTGGTAACACCAGCTGGTGTTGAGCGCTGTCCGACATCGATAGCACCACCTTTGGATCAAGGCAACCTAACATGTCTGCCTGCGTCTTCCTCACAGACCGGCAGTTTGCCGGGGACACCCTTATCAACCCCGTCTAAGCACAATAGCCAGCCCTCGGTCCCTCAGATGTGGACAAGTAAAAGACCATTTCCTCCTAGCCATGAGAAAGCTAAGAGGTTGAATTTCACCATCTGCAAGCTCTTGGCTACAGAAATGCTGCCTTTCCGCCTGGTGGACACAGAGGATTTTCGAGACCTTATGTCCGTCGCAGTGCCCCAGTACCAGATGCCCAGTCGGCACTACTTCTCAAAGAAAGGTGTGCCTGCGCTCCACCAGCATGTCGCACACAACATCACCGCTTCTTTGAGAAACTCTGTGTGTGACAGGGTGCATTTCACCACAGACACTTGGACGAGTAGGCATGGACAGGGGCGTTACATGTCGCTGACTGGGCACTGGGTAACTATGGTGACAGCAGGACAAGGGGCTGCTGTCCAAGTCTTGCCGTCCCCACGAGTTGTGCGTCAATCCTCTTTATGTCAAAGTTCCTCCACTACTTCTGCCTCCTCAACCTCCTCTCGGTCTTCCACCTGCACCCAAAGCCTGTCTGGTCATGCCACAAGCTTTCTAACTGCGCAGAAGGGATCCTGCACACCTCCTTACTATGCTGGCAGTAGGGCTCAACGTCATCAGGCGGTTTTTACTTTGAAATGTCTGGGAAATGTGAGTCACACAGCTGAGGAGTTGTGGTCAGCTCTGGAGAACCAATTTCATGAATGGTTGTCTCCACTGGACCTGAAACCAGGGAAGGCCGTGTGCGACAATGCTGCAAACCTGGGTGCGGCCCTTCGCCGGGGCAATGTCACACACGTGCCTTGTATGGCTCACGTGTTGAACCTGGTTGTCCAGCAATTTTTAGCCCACTATCCCAGACTAGATGGCCTTCTGCAGAGGGCACGGTCGCTGTGTGCTCACTTCCGCCGTTCGCATCCCGCAGCTCAGCGACTTACATCTCTACAGAAGTCGTTGGGCCTGCCACTTCACCGGCTAAAATGCGATGTGCCTACCCGGTGGAATTCAACTCTGCACATGTTGCAGCGACTGTGGCAGCACCGACAAGCCCTGGTGCAATACGTTCTGACGTATAGCCTGGGCCAACGAGATCCAGAGGTGGGGCAAATCACGCTGGAGGAGTGGTCTCAGATCAGGGACCTATGCACCCTTCTGCACAGTTTTGAAATGGCGACGAAGATGTTTAGTGCTGACGATGCCATTATCAGCATGACTATTCCGGTGATTTACATGCTGGAGCACATGTTAAACAGAATTCGGAGTCAGGTGGTGGCACAAGAGGAGGTGGAGGAAGTAGAGGAGGAGGAGTTGTATGCGGAAGGGCTAACATCTGCAAGGTCCAGACGGTCGGCAGCACCAAGGCGGCAGGCATGTGAGGGTGGGGGAGATGGTTTTACCAGGGCGCATGGTAGCAGCCAAACTAGTGAGGAAGGTGCAGGAGCCCAGGAAGAAGTGGAGGACGAACTGATGGAAGACTCATCAGATGAGGGAGACCTTGATCACATTTCTGTTGTGCGAGGTTGGGGGGAGAGGACAGAGGAAGGAAGCATGATTGTTACCTCGCCACCAACACAACAGGGACTTGGTGCTCCTGGATGCGCAACACACATGAGTGCCTTCTTGCTGCACTACCTGCAACATGACCCTCGAATTGTGAGAATTAGAAATAATCCTGACTACTGGGTTGCCACACTGTTAGATCCCCGGTACAAAAGTAAATTTGCCGAAATTATTCCTGCCATAGAAAGGGATGCACGCATGCAGGAGTATCAGCAGAGACTGTTGCAGAATCTTACATGTGCTTTTCCACAAAACACCAGTGGTGCACGTAGTGAATCTCACAGTTCCAACTTGCCAACCGTGGGACCGTCAAGTGTTCAGCACTCAAACCGTAACAGAACCACAGTATCTGCTGGTAACATCAATTTTGCGGAATCATTTCACCACTTTTTTAGCCCATCCTTTGCAAGGCCACAGGAGACAAGAAGTCTGACACATAGTCAACGCCTAGAGACGATGGTACAGGAGTATCTCCAAGTAAACATTGAAGCCATGACTGTGTCACTGGACCCTTGCTCTTTTTGGGCTTCCAATCTGGATAAATGGCCGGAGCTAGCCACTTACGCCTTGGAGATCTTGTCATGCCCCGCAGCCAGCGTTCTGTCTGAACGTGTGTTCAGCGCTGCTGGTGGTGTGCTGACAGATAAGCGCACGCGGCTCTCCACTGATAATGTAGACAGACTCACGTTCATAAAGATGAACAAATCATGGATCCGAAACGACTTTTCTACCCCTGTGTCATCCTGGGGAGAGTAAAAGCTTGATGATTGGTTAAAATCACCCTACCAACCGTTTTAAGCTTTCAAATTACTAATCATGTTTATCTGTATCTTGGCTGGAAAATAATTTGGGCTTTGTAGCAGTGTGCAGCACTGATTCTATTAGGCCATCTATAATAAGCTCCACCAGATTTAAAATTACTAATCATGTTTATCTGTATCTTGGCTGGAAAATAATTTGGGCTTTGTAGCAGTGTGCAGCACTGATCCTATTAGGCCATCTATACTAAGCTCCACCAGATTTAAAATTAATAATAATTTTTAGCTGCATCTAGCCCGGAAAATAATTTTGGGGCTCCGAGATGCGCAAGACACATAAGTGCCTTCTTGCTGCACTACCTGCAACACGACCCTCATATTGTCAGAATTCGAAGTAATCATGACTACTGGGTTGCCACACTCTTAGATCCCCCAAACTTTTCGATCAACCTTTTCATTTTAACAAAGACCAAAAAAATGGTCATTTTTGAAATTATAAGCATTAGCAGGTTATTAGAAACTGAAATCAAACAGTTTTCAACTCAAAACTTTATTCTAGGTGATGTTACATTTTCACATAGGACCCCTTGTTCGAAAGGAGCTTCTGAACTCTCTCGTCCATTGAATTTGTCAGGTTTTGGATGGTTTCTGCTTCAATTGTTTTGCATGAGGACAGAATACCCTCCCAGAGGTGTTGCTTAGATGTGAACTGCCTCCCGCCATCATAGACACTCCTTTTGATGATGCTCCAGAGGTTCTGAATGGGGTAGAGGTCAGGGAAGCATGGGGGTCACACCATAAGTTTGTCCCCTTTTATGCCCATATCAGCCAGAGATGCAGATGTTTTATGTGCAGCATGAGATGGTGCATTATCATGCAAAAAAATGATCTTGCTGTGAAATACACTGTTCTTCTTCTTGAACCATGGCAGGAAGTGCTGTTTGAGAAAATCCACATACATTATGGAGTTCATCTTTAGCGCCTTCAGGGATCCTAAAGGGGCCGACAATCTCTCTCCCCATGATTCCAGCCCAAAATATTACTCCACCTCCTCCTTGTTGGCGCTGTAGCCGTGTTTGCGTGGGGTGTCCATCAACCAGCCATCCTCCACTCCATCCATCTGGACCATCGAGCGCTGCACGGCACTCATCCGTGAACAAAACAGTTTTGAAATCAGTCTTCATGTAATGTTTAGCCCACTGGAGCCGTTTCTGCTTGTGTGAAGTGGATAGAGGAGGTCGACAGGATGGCGTATGCACAGCTGCAAACCTCTGAAGGACCCTGCATCTTGTTGTTCGGGGGACGTTGGAGGCACCAGCAGCTTCAAAAACTTGTCTGCTGCTATGACAAGGCTTTTTTGCCGCTGCTCTTTTAACCTGACGTAATTGCCTGTAGGAAAGAGTCCTCAATTTGCCCTTATCAGCACGCACACGTGTGTACTGTGAATCAGCTACATACTTCTTGATTGCCAAGACACTTCATCCTGATCATCGCACAATGTTGATTGTAGTCATGCCTTGACCTAAACACTCCACAATTTGTTGCTTCTCAGCAGCCGACACATCCTTTTTCTTTCCCATTTTGGCAGAAAATGTAGGCTGCTTAATAATGTGAGACAGCCTTCTTAAGTAGTCTTGCCTTTCATTGGACACACCTGCCAAACTAATTAGCACAGGTGTCTGCAATTGCTTACAGTGATATAAAGAGCCCTGACACACATCACCATCAATGAGTTTAACTGACAAACAAACAAATTCTTCCCTTATCACTCCTAAACACTTTTTGCATAATAATTTGGAACACAGTGTACATGTGCTTTTCCACAAAACACCAGTGGTTCACGTAGTGAATCTTACAGTTCTAACTTGCCAACCGTGGTCTGTATGGAGTTGTTCAATAAAGGGCCCAAAATTAAGATAACATAGATGGGAGAGGTCTCTATGAATAGGAATTCCTAAGTATTTGATACCCTGTGAGGGCCAGGCAAAGGGAAAGTTGGACTGGATGGAATCCTATATGGATTTGGGGAGGGAGACATCGAGGGCCTCAGACTTCGCTGCATTGATTTTAAAATTTGACCATGTAACAAAGTGATCTATTTCAGCCATAACAGCATGGATGGATATATGTGATTGAGTGATATATACTAGGACATCATCAGCAAATAGAGAGCACTTGTACTCGGTGCCTCCCACCTCAATCCACCTAATATTGGGGTTATGGCGAATTGATGAGAGCAGGTGCTCCGTCACTAGGATGTATAAGAGAGGGGACAGAGGACATCCCTGCCTTGTCCCATTGGTGATTGTGAAAGGTGATGAAAATGTTCTGATGCACCCCCTGGGCCTTGGGACACCCGGAGCCGGACCCTTTTTGGTGGATGCTGGTGGTTGTAGTCTTCGTGGCGGCGACCCGGTTCCGTGGCTCAGGGTGGTCAAACCAGTGGCGGAACTATTTATGTGGTTTTGATGTTTAAATGTCCGACTACGCCACTCGTGGATTGCGGTCAGAGTGAACCGCCGCTGCAGGGCAGACCGCTGAGGCTGGTGTTGTGGGTGCAGCAGAGCGTAGCATAACTCCCCACGGGAGGAGTATAGCCTCAGGGCAGTGTATGCGGAGGATGGGGGTGATGGTGCAGGGCAGCAGCAGTAACGACACGGAGTCAGTGATGCAGTCCAGGGCCTTTACTCACAGTTCTTATTATCCAGACCACGTCTGCAGGTAACGGCTGCCCACGTCGTACTGTGCTCACCAGGTGAGGGGCTCAGACAACTCCCAGATAACTTTGGAGCACTTCACAGGACCCCCTTTGTGTGTCCTTTGTCTGGCCTTTCTTACCAACCCTTCTGTCCGGCTGCCTCGGGCCTCCTCTTGGTAAACTTGGCGCCAGTTTCCCTGACCCTATGTGGTGCCTTCCTAGCGGGTGTAGCAAGGGGCTGCGCCACATAAAATGTCAGAGCCTCCGGTTTCTAGCTGAGGGTCGTTTCCTGCCTCCACTAGTTTCGGGGACCGGTCTCCCCCTTTGGCCTGACCCCTCCACGCAGGTGGATTCGGGCGTGCGGTGGCGACTCGCCCGTCCGCACCCCTGGGATCCCTTCATTCCTCGTTCCTGGAGCCTTCTCCGCTCCTCTTCCTTCCTTCTCCCTCTTCCAGGCCTGGGCCTCTGTTACTAGGCCCGCCTCCGGAGCAGAGCTCATGCAGAGCCCCTGCTCCCTGCCACTTCTGCTCAGACTTCTCTGCACTGAACTAAGATGGTGCCCACCTTTTATACTCCCTTCTCAATGCACCCAGGAACTGCTTACTCCCTGCTCCTGCACTACAGGGTTCCCCTTCCTCAGTGTTCCCTCCCCCCACTCCAGTCAGGGACAGGGACTGTCGTGCCCATCTCAGAGGCATATTGGTCGCCCTGCCCCACGGCAATGTGGTGTAATGCATGCAGGTGTCGGGTCCTGATCCACACTCCATCCTTACCTGAGAGTGAGATATCACACCTCTGGGTGAGGTGCAATACCTCTGTAGCAACCGAGCCCTCAGGGTGCTACAGTTCTATTTATCTTCAGCCTAGGTGACGTATTGTGATACAGGGCCGTGATTTTGGCTATAAAAGGGTCCCCTAGACCCCTACCCCAAGCTTTTTAAGAGAATCATATATGGCGTGCCAGGAGACTCTATGGAATGCTTTCTCAGCATCCAACGAGAGTATCTAATTACAAATTTTTAACTGCATCTAGCCCAGGAAATACTTTGTGCCTAGTAGCAGTGTCTGCTAGTCAGCGGATTATCCCGGCTGTTAAGCAAGCTACACCACCTGTAGTTTGGACACTTAATTTTTTTAAAGGAAATGCTTCGGGACCACGGGATACTCAGTGAAGAGCATCAGGAGGCACCCCAAGGCATAGGGGCTGGGACTGGCAGTAGGATGCCTTGCGGTGGACAGCCGAGCTCGATCCTTATAAAAGCTTTTTAACTGCAGCAGCTTTAGTGGACGCTACTGGAGCTGGAATTACGCGGCTGCTGGCATGAGACTTGCCCTCCAATAGATCCTTGTAAATGGATTTAAAGTGTATTCATTCAAATTAGAGAGACAATTTAAATTAAAAAGCTTAGAGCTGCCTCCACCACAGGGGGGCTCGCTCGACCCACCAGCGGGCAGGCACCAGTATTGGGAGAGGGGGGCTGGCCGTCAGGGTTCACCGCGGCTCTGGCACAAACCCGGCGACACGGAGGTGGCACGGGCAGGAGCGGACTGAACGTGTCGGCTTCTCACTTTTTGGATTTTAGAAGGGCATGACATGCCTATATTTGTGTCTCCCCCTCCTTTTACTCCTCCACCTTTTTTCTTTTCGCATGACTATATGTACTTGTCACTTTTCCATGTGTTAGTTGTGTCTTCTGAGCAGTTTGTCGGCTTTTGGACACCTTTGAAGGTGTTTTCTATGTGTTTCTATGTGTTTTTGCTTGCCTGCCATTGGTTTTAACGGTGTTCGAAGGTGTTCGACGAACAGTTCGACGAACAGTTCGGCGAACACACGGGTGTTCGATGAACCGAACCGAACTCGAACACTACGGGGGTGGCTCAACACTACTTGTGAGCGGTGATCAGGCTATTATCAGTGTAACTATCCCGCTGCTGTGTCTCTTGAAACAATCACTGCATAATCTCAAAGATGAAGCTTTGAGTGCCCAGCATGTTGGTATGGAGCCAGAATTCACAATGGGTGTTACTAACCAGCCCAGCCAATATTCTGAGGCAACAATGGGTGATGAGGAGGAAGATGAGGAGGGAGAGGACTTGTTTTTCTGTGCTACCGAGGGGACTTGTAATGCTACAGAGGGGACTCCCAACCCAAGCTTCATGTCTGTCCAGGCTGGATGGGCTGGAGAGGAGGTGGAGGAGGAGGAGGCTAGTCAGCGTGAGGAGAGGATGGGTACTTTTTCTACTGTTGGGGACACAGAACATTTGCCTTTTTACAGCTTGGCCCACATGGCATAGTTCATGTGTAAGTGTTTGTGGCAAGACCCTCGCGTGATACACATTTTATCCAACAACCTATACTGGTTGGCCACCTTTCTGGATCCACAGTACAAGGAGAAATTTCCTTCTCTCCTTTTGGAGTCACTAAAGAGTTTTACAATGGAATCGTTCAAGAGGGCTGTTGTAGATCAATTGCTGAAAACATCACCCTCAGACAATGCTGGTGGCAGAGGTACTGGCTCTTTTCAACACCAAGAGATAATGAGGAGAGACATGAACACCAGCTCCAACAGAGGTGGGGGGAAAATGTGCACAAATTGGGCAATTTTCAATTCAAACCAGCACCACAGCAAGGGCTATCTGTGCCTGTAACAATGCCAAGGAGGGATAAGTTGCAGAACATGGTCAAGGAGTATTTAAGTGACCATACGTGTGTCCTTTCTGAAGCTTCTGTTTCCTTTAATTATTGGGTGTCTAAGCGGAACATTAGGCCCGACCTCTCCTTAAATGCCTTGGAGGTGTTGGTCTACTTGGCTGCTAGTGTGATGTCTGAACGTGTTTTCAGTTCCGCTGGGGCTATCATCACTGATAGGCGCACACACCTCTCCACGGAAAATGCAGACAGACTTACTCACAGACAGCAATCCAACCTAAATTCACCAAAAATGCAGATTCATGCTACTGCTGTTAACGTCACCCCCTTTCCATAAAAACCCTTTTCCTTCCTTCATCAACCATGACTCAGCCCATAGGGCTAATTTTTACAAACCCTATGCACATTGTGCAGTGGACAAACCAGGACAGTATTCCTACTCCAGCCAAACTACTATTTGTGATTGGAGGCCCTTGGGATGGTGACTTCCTGTTTCAACCATAGTAACATAGTAACATAGTTTTTAAGGTTGAAGGAATACTAAGTCCATCTATTTCAACACATAGCCTAACATGTTGATCCAGAGGAAGGCAAAAAAAAAACATGTGGCAACACTAAGCTCCACATTGGGGAAAAAAATTCCTTCCCGACTGCATACGACAATCAGACTAGTTCCCTGGATCAACGCCCTATCAAGGAATCTAGTATATATGATATATAATCTCGTATAACCTGTAATATTATACTTTTCAAGAAAGGCATCCATGCCCTTCTTAAATTTTAATAGTGAATCACTCATTACAACATCATGCGGCAGAGAGTTCCATAGTCTCACTGCTGTTACAGTAAAGAATCCCCGTCTGTGATTATGATTAAACCTTCTTTCCTCCAGACGTAGAAGATGCCCACTTGTCCCCGTCTCTGGCCTCAGAGTAAAAAGATCAGTAGACAGGTCTTTTTACTGTCCACTCATATACTTGTACATAGTAATAAGATCACCCCTAAGCCTTCTTTTTTCCACAGTAAATAACCCCAAGTGTAATAACCTGTCTTGGTATTGCAGACCCTCCAGTCCTCTAATAACCTTGGTCGCTCTTCTCTGCACCCTCTCTAGTTCAGCTATGTCTTTCTTATACACCGGAGACCAGAACTGTACACAGTATTCTAAGTGTGGTCGCACTAATGACTTGTATAGAGGTAAAATTATGTTCTCCTCATGAGCATCTATGCCTCTTTTAATGCATCCCATTATTTTATTTGCCTTTGCAGCAGCTGCCTGACACTGGCCACTAAACAGGAGCTTGTCGTCCACCAATACACCCAGGTCTTTTTCAGTTACAGTTTTGCCCAGTGTTTTACAATTAAGCATATAATTATACATTTTATTTCCTCTGCCCAAGTGCATCATTTTACATTTATCCCCATTAAAGCTCATTTGCCATTTATCAGCCCAAGCTTCTAGTTTACATAGATCCTCCTGTAATATAAAATTGTCCTCCTCTGTATTGATTACCCTGCAGAGTTTAGTGTCATCTGCAAATATTGAAATATTACTCTGTATGCCCTCTACAAGGTCATTAATAAATATGTTAAAAAGAAGGGGGCCCAATACTGACCCCTGTGGTACCCCACTGTTAACTGAGACCCAGTCTGAGTGTTTTACATTAATAACCACCCTTTGTTTCCTATCACTGAGCCAATTCTTAACCCACATACATATTTATGTATCAACCTTTTGTGTGGAACTGTATCAAAAGCTTTTGAAAAGTCCATATACACAACACCCACTGCATTTCCTTGGTCCAGTCCAGAACTTGCCTCCTCATAAAAACTGATCAGATTAGTTTGACAGGAACGGTCCCTCGTAAACCGATGTTGATATTGGGTCATGAGGTTATTCTTCAGATACTCTAGTATAGCATCTCTTAGGAAACCCTCCAGGATTTTGCCCACAGTAGAGGTTAAGCTTACCGGCCTATACTTTCCAAGTTCAGTTTTTGTCCCCTTTTTGAATATTGGCACCACATTTGCTATACGCCAGTCGTGTGGTACAGACCCTGTTATTATGGAATCTTTAAAGATTAAAAATAATGGTCTATCTATGACGTTACTTAATTCCTGCAGTACTCGCGGGTGTATCCCATCCGGGCCCGGGGATTTGTCAACTTTAGTAATTTTTAGACGCCGCCATACTTCCTGCTGGGTTAAGCAAGTGACATTCAATGGAGAATTTTTGTTATCACTAATCATGTTTTCTGTCATGCGATTTTCTTGTGTAAATACGGTTGAAAAAAAATCATTTAGCATATTGGCTTTTTCCTCATCCTCATCCACCATTTCACCCAGACTATTTTTAAGGGGACCAACACTATATTTTTTTAGTTTTTTACTATTTATGTAGTTAAAGAATATTTTGGGGTTATTTTTACTTTCTCTGGCAATGATTCTCTCTGCCTCAATCTTTGCTGCCTTGATTTGGTTTTTACAGAATTTATTTAATTTTCTATATTTATTTAATGCCTCATCACTACCTACTTGCTTTAGTTCTCTAAATGCTTTCTTTTGGTCACTTATTGCGCCCCTTACAGCTCTATTTAGCCATAGTGGTTTCCTCCTATTTCTAGCATGTTTATTCCCATAGGGTATATATTGTGCACAGGTCCTATTCAGGATGCTAATAAATGTCTCCCATTTGCTTTGTGTAGTTTTATGTCTCAGGATATCGTCCCAGTTTATTGCACTAAGATCATCTCTCAACCGTTGGAAATTTGCCTTCTTGAAGTTTAGTGTCCTTGTAACCCCTCTACTACACATCTTATTAAAGGTTACATGAAAACGTATTATTTTGTGATCACTATTACCCAAGTGACCCCCAACTCGTATATTTGATATGCGGTCTTGCCTATTGGTTAATATTAGGTCTAGCAGTGCCCCCCTTCTTGTTGGGTCCTGAACCAGTTGTGAAAGGTAATTGTCTCTCATAGTTGTCAAAAACCTATTACCTTTGCTTGAACTACAGGTTTCTGTCCCCCAATGTATTTCAGGGTAGTTGAAGTCCCCCATAATAATGACTTCTCCTTGAGTCGCTGCTTCATCTATTTGCTTTACAAGGATATTCTCCGCTGCTTCCATTATTTTTGGAGACTTATAACAAACCCCTATCAGTAATTTATTATTTTTTTCCCCCTCCCCTTATCTCCACCCACAGGGACTCTCCATTTTCATTAGATTCACATATATCCTCCCGCAAGATGGGTTTTAAGGATGATTTTACATATAAACACACACACCCCCCTCGCTTGTTTGTACGGTCATTTCTGAACAGACTATAGCCCTGTAAATTAACTGCCCAGTCATGGCTCTCGTCCAGCTACGTCTCAGATATCCCTACCATGTCATAATTATTTTCCAACAAAATTAATTCTAATTCCTCCATTTTGTTGGTGAGGCTTCTGGCATTAGTGTACATGCATTTTATGTATCTCTCTGTAACTCTATTCCTTCTTACTTTATTGACTGTTCTAACCCCACCCCCAATTTCTTTATTTGTGCCCAGGTCACTATCTGCACTATCTTCCCCACCTATAAAATGAATACCCTCCCCCCCAATCCCTAGTTTAAACACTCCTCCAACCTTCTAGCCATTTTCTCCCCCAGCACAGCAGCACCCTCCCCATTGAGGTGCAGCCGGTCCCTAGCGTAGAGTCTGTAGCCAACTAAGAAGTCGGCCCAGTTCTCCAGGAACCCAAATCCCGCCTTCCCACACCAGTTCTTGAGCCACTTATTTATCTCCCTAATTTCCCATTGCCTCTCTGGCGTGGCACGTGCTACCGGTAGTATTTCAGAGAATACCACCTTGGAGGTCCTTGCTTTCAGCTTGCAGACTAATTCCCTGAGATCATCTTTAAGGACCTTCCACCTACCTCTAACTTTGTCATTTGTGCCAATGTGCACCATGACCGCTGGGTCCTCACCAGCCCCTCCCAGTAATCTGACAACCCGATCAGCGATGTGCCGGACTCGAGCGCCAGGTAGGCAGCACACTGTTCGACGATCCCTGTCTTTGTGACAGATTGCCCTATCTGTTCCCCTAATAATTGAGTCCCCCACTACCAGCACCTGCCTGGCCTGCCCTGCTCTCCTATTTCCCTCTTTACTGGAGCTGACACTCCTCCGGCTTTCAGGGGACCATGACTCAGCCCATAGGGCTAATTTTTACAAACCCTATGCACATTGTGCAGTGTACAAACCAGGACAGTATTCCTACTCCAGCCTAACTACTATTTGTGATTGGAGGCCCTTGGGATGGTGGCTACCTATGTCAACCATGACTCAGCTCATAGGGCTTATTTTTACAAACCCTATGCACATTGTGCAGTAGACAAATCTGGAATGTACAGTGGTCCTACCAAACTAATATTTGTCAATGGAGGCCCTTGTCTCAGGTTGTGCCACATTGTGACTGAGATAGGGGATAAATATTCAATAGAAATGTACTGTCAGTCACCCTATTTGGCAAAAAACATGCCTGGCTTATGACACATTGGGACTGAGATAGGGGATACATATTCAATAGAAATTTACACTGACTGTTGATGACCAACTGATGGCCCTCTGAAAACTTGAATTGAGGGCCACAATTACTACAGTACTCCATCGTGTTACGCTCGCACCCGGACTGACTGGCGTGAGCGTGATTAGTGATCCCACTGTACCATGAGCCAGGGAGTGGCTGGAGGGGCGTAACTAAGTATCAACCCAATCCGACCAAGGTCGCACGGCGGCTCAGTCGACTCCGTGAACCAAGGAGGAACCGAGCAGAGGGACCAGGTGCCACTCCATGTCAGACCCCGGTCACAGCTGTTGACCCACACCGGGGAATGCAGGAACAGGCAGGTTAGACTGGCGTACAGACAGGTGGGTATTAGCAGGCACGGCTGGTATGCAGATAGGTGGGTACTGGTAAGCACGGCTGGTATGCAGACAGGTGGGCACTGGCAAGCATGGCTGGCATGCAGACAAATGGGTACTGGCAAGCACGGCTGGAGTGCAGACAGGGAGATACTGGCAAGCACGGCTGGAGTGCAGACAGGCAGGTACTAGCAGGTTGGAGCGCAGGCTGGATAGGGTCCAGTACAGACTGGGAGACAGGAACAGAGCCACAGATGCGGTAGACAAGCAGAGTAAAGCAAAATCGCCGGAGCAGAGGACATGGCAGAGCAGAGCGGAACCGCAGGTGCGGTGGACAAGGCAGAGCAGAACGAAACCGCCAGAGCGGTGAGCAAGCAGAGCGGAGTGAAACCGCAGGTGCGGTGGACAAGGCAGAGCAGAGCGAAACTGCCGAAGCGGTGGACAAGGCAGAGCAGAGAGTAACCGCCGGAGCGGTGGACAAGGCAGAGCAGAGCGAAACCGCAGGTGCGGTGGACAAGGCAGTGCAGAGAGGAACCGCCGGAGCGGTGGGCAAGGCAGAGCAGAGCGAAACCGCCGGAGCGGTGAGCAAGCAGGGCAGAACAGGGCTGACAGTGCAGGCAGAGAGGACAGGGCTCTGTTCACATGGAACAGACTGGAAGATACAGGAAGATGGCAAGAACACAGGAGGTAGATACGGAGGAAGGGAAAAGGGACAAGGAGAACCAGATACACACAAGGTACTTACAATGAAGTAGCGAGTGGACACAAAACTCACAAACAGAAGTACAGAGACAACGAGTTGGAGTTAGGTGCAGGTTCAGACACTGCAGGAAAAGGGAGGGTACAGACAAAGAGACAAACAGGTAACAGGCTAGGAGACAGTTCAGACAGGAACTGATACTGCAACGAGATACAGGAACGAGCCTGGGTATACAGCCCCCAGGGTGGCGGAAATGAACTAGAAGTCACAGATAACAGGCCTGGGTATACAGCCCCCAGGGTGGCCGAAACATACTAGAAGTCAGAGGTAACAGGCCTGGATATGCAGCCACCAGGGTGGCAGAAACAGACAAGATACAGGACAAGACCTGGCAACTCAGAGGCAAGGAGCACACTGATAGATAGTGTTGCTCAGGCACCTCCTTCTGGGTGGAGGGGGTTTAAATATCCAGTGACTCACAGCAATAGGCTGGAGACGCATTAGGGGTGCGCCCACAGCAGCTATAAAAATCAGGAAGTAACCGGGCCGCCGCCCTAAGCAGTCAGACAAGAGACATGCACACAGCATGAACTGGAGCAAGGTTTGCAGGCTGGACTGATGGGTAAGATTGCGGTCTTGCATGGTGGGAGGTTGTGCACTATGCAAGCATGCCACCAGGGATGTTAGAGTACCCCCCCTTTACGCCCCCTCTTCTTCAGGCAAGCAAGGGTCTTCTGCAGAGAATTTGCAGGCCAATCCTTCTCTTCAAGAGGATTACCTCTTCTGTCCACTAGAGGAAACAAAACTGGTCTCATCATCTTGGTGACTAGGATGCTTCCTCCTATCAAGCCATCCTCAGCTACAGATGAAGTGGGTGAAGTACCAGGAACAGCACACAGGAAAGTCTCTTTCCATTTGTTATCAGGTAGCACCCTGGTGGATTCAGGAGACAACTGGAAGTCCTCCGCCTGGTTGGAGGGGTGCAGAGACTCGGGGGTAACCACCGCCATGACGTACACTTTGCCAAGCTTACTGGAAGAAGTGGGTGGCATACCAGGTACCGGGTGTAGGAAAGTCTCTCTCTGTTTATCAGGTAGCACCCCGGGGAATTCAGAAGACAACTGGAGGTCCTCCGCCTGGTTGGAGGGGTGCAGAGACTCGGGGGTAATCACTGCTTCAAAGTACACTTTGCCAGGCTTACTGGATGAAGTGGGCGAAGTACCATGTACAGGGTGTAGGAAAGTCTCTCTCCGGTTATCAGGTAGCACCCCGGGGAATTCAGGAGACAACTGGAGGTCCTCCGCCTGGTTGGAGGGGTGCAGAGACTCGGGGGTAATCACTTCTTCAAAGTACACTTTGCCAGGCTTACTGGATGAAGTGGGCGAAGTTCCAGGTACAGGGTGCAAAAAAGTCTCTCTCCATTTGTTATCAGATAGCACCCCGGAGGATTCAGGAGGCAACTGGAGTTCCTCCGCCTGGTTGGAAGGGTGCAGAGACTTGGAGGTAGCCACCGTCTTTATGGACTTAAGACCAGATTTATTAGAGATGGAGGGTCCTTGCTTTGGGACCATCTTCAATCTGGTTTCAGAGATGACATGTCTGTGAGGCGGGGCGGTACCTGAAGCCAGATCATTGGTACAATCGTAGATACTGTGTGGGGACATCGCCTCCGCTTCTCTTCCTTCGGAGACTCCAGCGCACAACGAGTCAGCGACTAGCAGATCTGGTGAAGAAGAAGAAGAAACTTCTGACTGTCCTGAAGATATGGGGACTGGACACACCTTGTACCTTAGCAGTCCCCCAGGATACACCATGCAGGATCTCCAGACCTGAGCGGGCACTAGATCTCTCGGCTCTGGACGACTTGTGGGTAAGCCAGTCAGCACCTGGAATGTGAACTTCTTCATGTGTAATGCTCCAATCTGGAGCTTAATTTGTACAGACATATTTTGACTGTTTCTGAGTAGGGCTCGTCCTTCTGCTGACAATGCCCAAACCGGCTTCTGGAGTTGTCGGACTGGAATCAGACACTGACTCTTCAAGGCTTTAAGCCCGAAACTTCCGGTTAATCCAAGGCCTTCACTTGCCACGGAGACAGTCATGGTAATCTGTGGAGACGAAACACTAACGCCAAGGGCAGCCTCTCCTACAGGTCTAATGTCTTGGGATTCTCCAACCTTCGCTAGACAAAGACCGTCAGGGGGTCCCAAACAACCGCAGCGGGACCGCAATCCGATTTTGTGACTAAGTTCTGGCCGCTGCTTTGCCTGATGAACATAGTCATCCTTCATGGATTCAGTGCGGATAGCTGCCTTTATAGGCTGGGGAACAGGAAGTCTTTGGGAGGACAGAACCTGGCATGACGGTTTACCTCTACGCCTTGCACTTCTGGACTGCCTCTTGAGGTTGGGAAGAGAAGTATTCTGTGGAGCATAGTCATCCTGTGTGGATTCTGGGTGGGCAGCAGTCTCTTCACGCTGGAGAACTGGTAGGCTACCTACACACATTACCCATTGGGGCTGCTCCGGGATATTGGGAAGGGAAGCTTTAGCAGAGGCTTCAGGATTAGGGTCATCGAAGACCATTAGAAAGGCCACCAGGAAGGCCTGCAGGTCAAAGACGATGTAGCGTCGGCGTCCCTGCCTCCTGCTAGGCAGGGACGCTGTTCCCCTCACCTCTCCACTCCATGCCCGGCGTCCTCCTCCCGCTCTGCTGGCAGCACGTGCTGCTTCCCGGCCACTGTGCTTAGGGCGCGCGTGCTCCCCCTCTCTTAAAGAGGCCACGCGCGCCGTCCTAAGGAGTCCCCGGCCAATGGCAGGAGGACCTCACCATATATAAGGCACCTCCTCCAAAATGGAGGTGCCCGAGCAATGTTGTTGCAAAGCCTTCACTCTGCTCCAGCCCTCAGGTCCCGCTACCAGTTACCTGCCAGTCACCTGCCAGATTCCTGCTAGATACCTGCCTGATATCCGTTTACCTGCTTGCAAGCCTGCGGTCCGACGGTCTGCCTTCCGACACCTGTCAGTCTGTCTATGGACCAGCCTGCTCGCTCACCTGGGAGCGCTCATCTGCTACCTGCCTACTAGAATACCTGTAGGCTCCGCCGTCACGTGCTGTGACCACCTGCCTGTCCAGAGACTCTTGCCCGCTCACCTGGGAGCGCTCATCTGCTACCTGCCTACTAGCCTACCTGGAGGCTCCGCTGTCACTTGCCGTGACCACCTGCCCGTCCAGAGACTCTTGCCTGCTCACCTGGGAGCGCTCACCTGCTACCTGTCTGCTAGCCTACCTGGAGGCTCTGCTGTCACTTGCCGTGACCACCTGCCTGTCCAGAGACTCTTGCCTGCTCACCTGGGAGTGCTCACCTGCTACCTGTCTGCTAGCCTACCTGGAGGCTCTGCCGTCACTTGCCGTGACCACCTGCCCGTCCAGAGACTCTTGCCCGCTCACCTGGGAGCGCTCACCTGCTATCTGCCTGCTAGCCTACCTGGAGGCTCTGCCGTCACTTGCCGTGACCACCTGCCTGTCCAAAGACTTTCGCCCGCTCACCTGGGAGCGCTCACCAGCCACCTGCCTGCTGTCCTTCTACCCAGAGACTGTCCCTGTCACTTGCGGTGAGTACCCGTCCTTCTACTCAGAGACTGTCCCTGTCACTTGCCGTGACTACCTGCCCTTCTACCCAGAGACTGTCCCTGTCACTTGCCGTGACTACCTGCCCTTCTACCCAGAGACTGTCCCTGTCACTTGCCGTGACTACCTGCCCGTCTTCCCCGGGAGCCACCCGCTTCCTTACAAGGACCGCCCCCTTGTATAGTTGCTCAGAGGTTCCGCCTCCCAGACCCGTTACAGTTTGCTCGGGCCATGGAACCCGGTGGCACCCAAGCTCCCTCGCTCTCGAACCTATGTCATGAAGTGTCCCGTCAGAGGTCCCAACAGAAGTCCATCCTGAGTCATCTGCGGAATGTCAACTCTCGCCTGGACACTCTGACTGCTCCACCAGCAACCACCGCTAGTGTCATGACTCGCAGCCCGGCAGCGCCGCTGCCCACCAATACCATGGCATCCTGCCCCGGACCCCGGCTTTCTGCACCTCCTTGCTTCGGAGGCGACCCCACTCAAGCTCGGGGCTTCATAAACCAGTGCACCCTGCACTTTGAACTCCTGTCCCACCAGTTTATCTCCGACCGGGCCAAAGTAGCCTTCATCATGTCCCATCTCACGGGGGAGGCACTGGCTTGGCTAAATTCTCTATGGGAGAGAGGAGACCCCCAGGTGTCCAACCTGCCAGCCTTTCTCACGGCTTTCCGGAAAGTCTTCGACGAACCCGGACGGAAGACCTCATCCGCATCATCTCTGCTACGCCTCCATCAAGGAAATCTCACCGTGGGCCAATATGCCATACGGTTCCGTACCCTTGCTTCGGAGCTGGCCTGGGATAACGACGCCCTGGTGTCTGTCTTTTGGGAGGGTCTGTCCGGCCGTATTAAAGATGAACTCGCCGGTCGGGACATACCTACCACTCTCGACGACTTAATAACTCTTGCCACCCGGATTGACATCTGGTTCCAGGAACGCGCCAAAGAGGTTACCCGTGAGAGGAGGTTTCCACGTCTAGCCCCTACCTTTCAGAAACTTGTCCCTTCTCCCGCTACTCCCCAGGCGCACTCACCCGAGCCTATGCAGGTCGACCAGACCAAGATGGTCAAAACCCGTCAAGAGTTACGCCGTGCCGAGGGGAGCTGCTTCTACTGTGACAGTAAGGAGCACCAGATCCGTTCCTGCCCGGAGAGGTCGGGAAAAGCCTGTGTCTAGGATCGCTCAGAGAGGTCGTCCTAGACAAGAGTAAACCCTCTCCATCGCTGTTGCTGTCAGTCTCTATCATCTGCGGGGAGAACCGTTATTTTGAACTAGCCCAACTTGACTCTGGAGCTGCCGGAAATCTCATTTCTCAGTCTCTGGTAGAGAAATACCGCATTCCCACCAAACCTCTAGCTGTACCCTTATCTGTCGCTGCCGTGGATGGGGTCTCTTACCACATCCCATCCAACTCATCACCGAATCCATAACCCTGCAGGTGGGAATGCTGCACTCTGAGAGCATCTTCTTTCATGTTCTGCCTGGACACTCTCACGCCCTATTGCTAGGCCTACCTTGGCTTCAGAAACATGCACCCGTGCTTGATTGGCAGACCGGAGAAGTCCTTCGCTGGGGACAGGACTGCCATAAGACTTGTTTAGTTCCCGTCCATCCTGTCCGTCCTTCTCCTACTCCAGCCAATCTACCTGGTCTTCCGGCTCCTTATTGGTCGTATGCGGACGTCTTTAATAAAAAGGAGGCAGAGATATTACCCCCTCATAGACCATACGACTGCCCAATCGACCTGATGCCCGGCGCTACTCCTCCCCGTGGGCGCATTTACCCTTTGTCCGCTGCTGAGACCCGATCCATGTCAGAATATATTGAGGAGAATCTGGCCCGGGGATTCATCCGAAAATCTACTTCCCCGGCGGGAGCAGGCTTCTTCTTTGTCAAAAAGAAGGATGGCTCACTCCGTCCCTGTATAGACTATAGAGGCCTTAACCAGATCACGGTGAAGAATAAATACCCCCTTCCGCTCATTCCTGAATTATTTGACCGTCTGAGGGGGGCTAGAATCTTCACCAAGCTGGACCTCCGTGGGGCGTATAACCTGGTCCGTATCCGTCAGGGGGATGAATGGAAGACGGCATTCAACACCCGGGACGGCCACTATGAATACCTGGTAATGCCCTTCGGTCTCTGTAACGCTCCCGCCGTCTTTCAAGAGTTGGTCAATGACATCTTCCGGGACCTTCTCTACTCCTGCGTAGTGGTGTATCTGGACGACATCTTGGTCTTCTCTCCGGATCTCCCCACGCACCGGAGGGATGTTCGTCAGGTTCTGCTCAGGCTCAGGCAGAACCACCTCTACGCTAAATATGAGAAGTGCCTCTTTGAGCAGACCTCGCTTCCGTTTTTGGGCTACATAATTTCTCAGACCGGCCTACGAATGGATCCTGAGAAACTGTCTGCCATCGAGAAGTGGCCTCGACCAGAGGGGTTGAAGGCTATTCAGCGGTTCCTGGGCTTCGCCAACTACTACCGCCTCTTCATACCGCACTTCTCTTCCCGGACTGCCCCAATCTCTGCGCTCACCCGTAAAGTACACTAATCCCAGAGAATGGCCGCCCGAAGCTGAGGAAGCCTTTCTTTCCTTAAAACAGGCTTTCTCTTCCGCTCCGGTGCTGCATCGCCTGGACGGCAACAAGCAATTCTTCCTGGAAGTTGACGCCTCCTCCTCTGAAGCCGGAGCGGTACTTACCCAAAAATCGTCTTCCGGGAGAATGGTAACTTGCGGCTTCTTCTCCAAACTCTTCTCCTCTTCCGAGCGCAACTATTCTATAGGAGACCGAGAATTATTGGCCATTAAGCTGGCATTGGAGGAGTGGCGTTACCTGCTCGAGGGGGCTCTTCACCCGGTAATAATTTACACGGACCACAAGAACTTGGCTTACCTCCAGAGTGCCCAGAGACTTAACCCGCGCCAAGCCCGGTGGTCCTTGTTTTTTGCTCGCTTTGATTTTGTTCTTCATTTTCGCCCGGCTGACAAAAACATCAAAGCTGACGCCTTGTCCCGATCCTTCCTGGTGTCTGATCTTGAGGAGGAACCTAAACACATCATCGATCCCACCAGAGTAATGCAGGTGGCCCCGGTGAGTCTAAATCGTCTCCCTCCCGGTAAGACGTTCGTAACGGTACCTGATCGGGAGAAGATCCTACACTGGGGTCACTCGTCTAAGCTTGCTGGCCATGCCGGTCAGAAAAAGACCCTCCAGCTTATCACCCGGCACTACTGGTGGCCTACCCTGCACAAGGACGTAATAGACTTTGTTTCTGCCTGTGTGTCCTGCGCCCGCAACAAGGTTCCGAGACACCTGCCAGCCGGTCGCCTCCTTCCTCTTCCAGTACCTGCTGCCCCCTGGCAGCATATAGCTATGGACTTCATAACAGATCTCCCTGTCTCTGCCGGTTGTACGGTCATTTGGGTGGTCGCTGACCGCTTTTCCAAAATGGCTCATTTCATTCCCCTGCCAGGCCTCCCGTCTGCACCCGAGCTGGCTAAAGACTTTATCCGCCACATCTTCCGTCTCCATGGCCTGCCCCTCCACATCGTGTCGGATCGTGGGGTTCAGTTCACCTCACGCTTCTGGAGAGCCACATGTAAGCTGCTAGACGTCACCCTGGACTTCTCCTCCGCATACCACCCACAGTCCAATGGTCAAGTGGAGCGGATCAATCAGATCCTGACCAGTTACCTCCGGCACTTCGTTAATGCCCACCATTCAGACTGGGTGGATCTCCTGCCATGGGCCGAATTCTCTTACAATAATCACGAGAGCGAATCTTCCTCCAGATCCCCGTTTTTTGTAGTCTTCGGTCAGCATCCTCGGATCCATTTTCCCATCTCTACCTCGGTGGACAATCCGGCTGCGGAATCTCTCGTTAGCAAATTTTCCTCCATTTGGGAGAGTACCCGATACGCACTCCTTCAGTCGTCCGAGCGGATGAAAAAACACGCTGACAAAAAATGCCTGGATCCTCCACAATTCCGTCCTGGAGATAAAGTCTGGCTCTCGTCCAAGTATGTCCGGCTCAAGATTCCTTCCTACAAGTTAGGGCCTCGGTTCATCGGCCCACTAGAAGTTATCAAACAAATCAACCCAGTGGCCTATAAATTGAAACTCCCGGCCAACTTGCGGATCCCTAACTCCTTCCATGTATCTCTTCTCAAACCCGTGGTACTTAACTCTTTTTCCAAGTCTACAGGTACGCCTCCTGCTCCGGTTTCCACTGAAAACGAGTTTGAGGTAGAGAACATTCTGGCCACCAAAAGGGTAAGAGGAAAAACCTTTTTTCTGGTAGATTGGAAGGGGTTTGGTCCTGAGGAGAGAACGTGGGAGCCCCGGGAGAACATCCATGCCCCTCTCATCCTTGATAAATTTCTGTCTGGCCTAAAAAAGGGGGGGCCTAAAGGGGGGGGTACTGTAGCGTCGGCGTCCCTGCCTCCCGCTAGGCAGGGACGCTGTTCCCCTCACCTCTCCACTCCGTGCCCGGCGTCCTCCTCCCGCTCTGCTGGCAGCGCACGCTGCTTCCCGGCCACTGTGCTTAGGGCGCGCGCGCGCTCCCCCTCTCTTAAAGGGGCCGCGCGCGCCGTCCTAAGGAGTCCCCGGCCAATGGCCGGAGGACCTCACCATATATAAGGCACCTCCTCCAAAATGGAGGTGCCCGAGCAATGTTGTTGCAAAGCCTTCACTCTGCTTCAGCCCTCAGGTCCCGCTACCAGTTACCTGCCAGTCACCTGCCAGATTCCTGCTAGATACCTGCCTGATATCCGTTTACCTGCTTGCAAGCCTTCGGTCCGACGGTCTGCCTTCCGACACCTGTCAGTCTGTCTATGGACCAGCCTGCTCGCTCACCTGGGAGTGCTCACCTGCTACCTGCCTACTAGCCTACCTGGAGGCTCCGCCGTCACGTGCTGTGACCACCTGCCTGTCCAGAGACTCTTGCCCGCTCACCTGGGAGCGCTCATCTGCTACCTGCCTACTAGCCTACCTGGAGGCTCCGCTGTCACTTGCCGTGACCACCTGCCCGTCCAGAGACTCTTGCCTGCTCACCTGGGAGCACTCACCTGCTACCTGTCTGCTAGCCTACCTGGAGGCTCTGCTGTCACTTGCCGTGACCACCTGCCTGTCCAGAGACTCTTGCCTGCTCACCTGGGAGCGCTCACCTGCTACCTGTCTGCTAGCCTACCTGGGGGCTCTGCAGTCACTTGCCGTGACCACCTGCCCGTCCAGAGACTCTTGCCCGCTCACCTGGGAGCACTCACCTGCTATCTGCCTGCTAGCCTACCTGGAGGCTCTGCCGTCACTTGCCGTGACCACCTGCCTGTCCAAAGACTTTCGCCCGCTCACCTGGGAGCGCTCACCAGCCACCTGCCTGCTGTCCTTCTACCCAGAGACTGTCCCTGTCACTTGCCGTGAGTACCCGTCCTTCTACTCAGAGACTGTCCCTGTCACTTGCCGTGACTACCTGCCCTTCTACCCAGAGACTGTCCCTGTCACTTGCCGTGACTACCTGCCCGTCTTCCCCGGGAGCCACCCGCTTCCTTACAAGGACCGCCCCCTTGTATAGTTGCTCAGAGGTTCCGCCTCCCAGACCCGTTACAGACGATAGGATCCCATGCTTCCCATAGGGGGGTGATCCATTTCAAGGCATCACCCGCTAGATAGGACATCATAAATGCCACTTTTACCCGATCGGTAGGAAAATAGTGAGCATAGAACTTGAAATGCAGCATGCATTGCTCCACAAATGCATGGCTTCGTTTTGGATCCCCATAGTACCGTGGTGGATCCGCAGGAACGAGTGCCGATAGATCCATTTGGGCTGGTGCATAAATCGCCTGGGCCACAGCTTGAGATATTTTTTTTTTTCTTGGTGCACGTATTCGCAAGACAAGGATTCAAAGTCTCTGAGAGCGAAGGGCCGTGGGGCTCAACGGGAACCATGGCCTGAGCAAACTGTTACGCTCGCACCCGGACTGACTGGCGTGAGCGTGATTAGTGATCCCACTGTACCATGAGCCGGGGAGTGCCTGAAGGGGCGTAACTAAGTATCAAACCGATCCGACCAAGGTCGCACGGCGGCTCAGTCGACTCTGTGAACCAAGGAGGAACCGAGCAGAGGGACCAGGTGCCACTCCAGGTCAGACCCGGGTCACAGCTGTTGACCCACACCGGTGAATGCAGGAACAGGCAGGTTAGACTGGCGTACAGACAGGTGGGTATTGGCAGGAACGGCTGGTATGCAGACAGGTGGGTACTGGCAAGCACGGCTGGCATGCAGACAGGTGGGTACTGGCAAGCACGGTTGGAGTGCAGACAGGGAGATACTGGCAAGCACGGCTGGAGTGTAGACAGGCAGGTACTAGCAGGTTGGAGCGCAGGCTGGATAGGGTCCAGTACAGACTGGGAGACAGGAACAGTGCTGCAGATGCGGTAGACAAGCAGAGTAAAGCGAAACCGCCGGAGCGGAGGACAAGGCAGAGCAGAGCAGAACCGCAGGTGCGGTGGACAAGGCAGAGCAGAGTGAAACCGCCGAAGCGGTGGACAAGGCAGAGCGCCGAAGCGGTGGACAAGGCAGAGCAGAGAGGAACCGCTGGAGCGGTGGACAAGGCAGAGCAGAGCGAAACCGCAGGTGCGGTGGACAAGGCAGAGCAGAGAGGAACCGCTGGAGCGGTGGGCCAGGCAGAGCAAAGAGAAACCGCTGGTGCGGTGAGCAAGCAGAGCAGAACAAAACCGCAGGTGCAGTGGACAAGGCAGAGCAGAGCGAAACCGCCGGAGCGGTGGACAAGGCAGAGCAGAGAGGAACCGCCAGAGCGGTGGACAAGGCAGAGCAGAGAGGAACCGCCGGAGCGGTAGGCAAGGCAGAGCAGAGCGAAACCGCCGGAGCGGTGAGCAAGCAGGGCAGAACAGGGCTGACAGTGCAGGCAGAGAGGACAGGGCTCTGTTCACATGGAACAGACTGGAAGATACAGGAAGATGGCTAGAACACAGAAGGTACATACGGAGGAAGGGAAAAGGGACAAGCAGAACAAGATACACACAAGGTACTTACAGTGAAGTAGCAAGTGGACACAAAACTCACAAACAGAAGTACAGAGACAACGAGTTGGAGTTAGGTGCAGGTTCAGACACTGCAGGAAAAGGGAGGGTACAGACATAGAGACAAACAGGTAACAGGCTAGCCTGGGTATACAGCCCCCAGGGTGGCCGAAACAGACTAGAAGTCAGAGGTAACAGGCCTGGGTATACAGACAAAGAGACAAACAGGTAACAGGCTAGGAGACAGTTCAGACAGGAACTGATACTGCAACGAGATACAGGAACGAGCCTGGGTATACAGCCCCCAGGGTGGCGGAAATGAACTAGAAGTCACAGATAACAGGCCTGGGTATACAGCCCCCAGGGTGGCCGAAACATACTAGAAGTCAGAGGTAACAGTCCTGGATATGCAGCCACCAGGGTGGCAGAAACAGACAAGATACAGGACAAGACCTGGCAACTCAGATGCAAGGAGCACACTGATAGATAGTGTTGCTCAGGCACCTCCTTCTGGGTGGAGGGGGTTTAAATATCCAGTGACTCACAGCAATAGGCTGGAGACGCATTAGGGGTGCGCCCACAGCAGCTATAAGAATCAGGAAGTAACCGGGCCGCCGCCCTAAGCAGTCAGACAAGAGACATGCACACAGCATGAACTGGAGCAAGGTTTGCAGGCTGGACTGATGGGTAAGATTGCAGTCTTGTATGGTGGGAGGTGGTGCACTATGCAAGCACGCCACCAGGGATGTTACACATCGTAGATTCTTGACAAGGGAGGCCCTTGTCATGGAATCTCCCTGCACCTATGACACAGCTTCCAGGAGTAATTTTTGGAAATACAATGCACATTCTGTACTGGACGAAGTAGTAGAGTATCAAGAAGTCTTTTCTTCCTATATAATCTGGGTAATATTGACAATCAAAATCTCTGAGCCATTTGGAAAAGCTTCTCCAACCCATCCTGGAGGGGGGCACCATATATCCTTTGTCCATTGACTTGCACAAGTGATATATTTGAGCTCGTCATCCAGTTGACTAGTGCAGATTTATTTTTCTGGTTCACAGAGTTCAGCCATACCTGAGGATCGCAGGCCGCACTCACTGCTACCTTCTAGTTCTCCATGTCTCTTGGCCTTTTTCTCTGTAGTCTCTCCCCTTAAATGAGTTAAATAATAGAGTGAGGGCCCTACAATATGAATAAGTGAGGGCACTCTCAAAAGTATTGTACACAAGAGGGACCTCCAAAATCTCTAGAGGAGGGCACTTTAAAATGTATATTATAGGGCCACACGAGGGCTCTCACAAAACTCAGCTTTCCTGCCTACTGCAGGGTCTCTGAACATTTGAATTTAGGGCCGCAGTATCACATGGTGGTGGAGGAGGAGGAGGAGGGTCAAGCCCAACGCTACAATGGGCACATTGTAAACTGCTATTGAATATGTATTCCACTATCTGAGTGTCAATGATGGAGGGACCGCCCAAATGTCTAAGTAACAGTTGTTCCTCCAAAATGCATGTTACAGAGCCACCTGAGGCCTCTCAGGTCAAAGATCAAGATACCTACTAGTAAGTTCTAGCTGTGCTTGTAAAGTGCTGGGGAATAGCAAACTAAAAATGACAGAGGGACCTCCCAATTGTAAAAGGCGAAAAAAAGCCACAACAGTATGTGTGAACAAAGGCTAAAAGGCATATTTTTTTTGTTTTTCTGGTTTATTGTTAAATGCAATTTTGATTAGGTTTGGTAGTTGTTCTTGTGTGTCTGTAAAAGTGGCGTTATACTACAACAAACTTATTCCCAGAAATCATATGTGAGTCAGAAATGCATGCAGGCATAATCTCCAGGCTCTTCCCATTCTGTTTCATCACTTTCCCATCCATTTCAGCCTTTTCCTCAGGCCCCCAGACCTCTTTGTAGGGTCTAGCTAAAATTACTTGCATTTCCCATTGACTCGTTACGAGTATAGCGATTATGAATATTACGGTACTCGCTCATCACTGATGGTGATCTTTTAGCTCACTTAGACCTAAAAGGTCTGAGAAAAACAATGCAAATTACAAGGCCATTTTTCTGAAGCTGTGAACTACAGGAAAATGGAGGCTGGAGCCGGCGCATGCGGTTTGCAATGCTGGTGGCCATTTTCCTGTAGATCACAGCTTCAGAAAGATTACCGAGCACACTGGAAGCAGCTCACACCGCTCTGCCACGCCAGCAAGACACCGGCCTCGGTACCAGGCCCCAGCACCAGCCACCAGTTCCCCATCCCCAGGCCACCAGAGCCAGGCACCCAGGCCACCAGCGCCAGGCCCGGCTTCCTGAAGGACCCTGCCTCCTGTGACCCCCGCTCCATTGCCGCCCCCCCAGGTAAGATACCTATTCAGACTATAAGACAGACCCCCATCTTATAAAAAATATTTTTTTTCCTATTTTCCACCCCAAAATTTAGTGTGCGTCTTATGGTCCGGTGCGTCTTAAAGCCCGAATAATATGGTAATCTATTAGCTCACTTAGATCTAAAAGATCTGAGAAACACAATGCAAATTATAAGGTAGTCGGATCTTATCCACATTAACAAAATTGGCTGATTTTATTCTATTGTGTATGATAACCTTTACTATAAAACATACTACAGCCAAAAACAAACATATTTTCACACATTTCACATCTTTAAAATTATGATAGTTTCATTGATTTGCAGCTACTTTTCCAAAATTGTTAGCAATCAGATTATTGCACACCAAAAACTAAAATTAGAAAACATAGGCCTCCTCCATATCCCCTCAAAGCCTCCTTTCCATATCCATTATAGGTGTGTTTTTTCTACCATTTTGGTAGAAAAGAAAACAAAAGTGATTTGCTCATAATTTAGGAAAAGTAGAAAAATGTTGTACACAGCAATGTCTACTTTAGACATTCGTATAGCGTATGTATCTTTGAAAGTAATCTTTTAGCTCACTTAGACGTAAAAGGTCGGAGAAATACATAATGCAAATTACAAGATAGTCGAATCTTATCAAAATTTACAGAATCGGCTGATTTTCTTCTATTGTGTATGGTAACCTTTATTATACAGCATATTACAGACAAAAAAACATATTTTCACACATTCCACATCTTTAAAATTAACAATTATGATAGTTTCATTGATTTGTAACTACTTTTCCAAAATTGCCAGCAAACAGATTATTGAACACCTAAAAAATAAAGTTAAAAAACATAGGCCTCTTCCATATCCCCTCAAAGCCTCCTTTCCATCGCCAATATAGGTGTGTTTTTCACCATTTTGGGAGAAAAAACAAACAAAGTGATTTGCTTGTAATTTAGGGAATGTAGAAGAATGTTCTACACAGCTCTGCAATGTCTACTTCAGACATCTGTCTAGCATAAGTATCTTTGAAAGTACTGTATTTTTTGGACTGTAAGATGCACTTTTTTCCCCCCAAATTTGGGATTGCATCTTATGGTTTCAAACTAACTTACCAGTGGTGGTGGCATGGGATCGCAGGGCAATCAGGTGGCAGCAGAATAATAGGAGGTGAAGTGAGCCTGTATCTGCATGGTGGCCAGAGCCTTGCTGAGTACCAAGGTCAGAATGATAGGTGTTGGGCATTTGCTGGATTTGAAATGGGTCCAGAACCTTCTGTGGTCTCCCATTCCAGTCCAGCCAGGGCTGATGCAGCTCAGCATCATCATCAGCCCCAATGCCTAGCTGGTCCACGAGATGTACAGGTTGTCTTTTAGGTATTTGTGCCTAGCAACATCAAGCATGGGTTGCAGAGGGAGACAGGGCTGCTGAAGCCTAAGTCCAGGATTCTCTGTACTGAGCATGCCCGTGACATGGCGGACCGTGATTGGTGGTTTGGGAGTCAGCTAATCCGGTGACCTGGCACCACCTGATTGGTCGCGGGTGACGATGGCAATTTTTTGTCATCTACGTTTGCCCAGATGCATGCCATCCCTATAGAGTTACTGCCAAGACCAATGAACTTTAGGGTAGTCAAAGGTTCACTCCTGGACACACAAATCACCCACCAGTCGATTCCCCTCACCATGTCATTTCCTCAGGGTCACGGGAGGTTATCTCCTTTCTTATTATTCCCGGGGGATTAGATGAGGTGTTATTGGGTCTTCCATGGTTACGTTGTCACACTCCACACATTGACAGGAATACGGGGAGAATTTCTTCCTGGAGTGAGAATTGTGTGTCTCAGTGTATGGTTACAGTCACCCGGAGGGTAGTCTCTGACCCTTCTACCGATGTGACCTCCGGCACAGATCCCCTGTCTGTCCCCAAGACCCAGGTCTTGTCAGATTATGTCAAAAAGAACCTCCGGGTAGACCTTTTGTCCCAGTCCATGAATACGGCTGAGGACGATGACGAGCCCAGACTCACCGTTCCTTCAGGAAGTATGTGGAGGGTGGCCCCAGTGCCGTTAAACCAGGTTCCTTCGGGGAAGACGTTTGATCCCCCTAATCTACAAAATGAGGTGCTCTTCTGGGCTCATTCTCCTAAGATCGGAGCCCATCTTGGGGTCAAACGTACCACAAAGTCCCTTCAACGGTCCTATTGGTGGCCCCGGTGGCGCCAAGACGTTAAGGAATATGTTCTTGCGTGTGCCTTCTGTACGAGAGATAAATCATCCCGTCAAAGTCCGGCTGGCCTTCTCCACCCGTTTCCCGTGGCGGACTCCAGAGATAGAGAGTCGGCTGACACTCTTCGTCGTCCTGCTCCCGTATTCTATCCGGGCGACAGAGTGTGGCTCACGGCTCGCAATACTAAAGTATGCGGGGAATCTGCTAAGTTTGCCCCCCACTTTATTGGTCCTTTCAAAATTTTGGCCCAAGTAAACTCTGTAATGTACCGGTTACAGTTACCACGACACCTGAGGGGTCACGGCATTTTCCATGTGTCGCTCCTTAGACCCATTCACCTGACAAAACTCGCTGAACCCCAACCTGCTACAGACACCAGGGGTGATAATCTCGAGGTGCAGGCTATTATGGGGTCTAAGATAGTTCGTGGGAAAAATAGTTACCCAGTACACTGGAGGGGCCATGGATCTGAGGATCATCCCTGTGAACTGGTGGACCACATTCATGCTCCCCTGCTCATTGAGGAAAATGAGCATCAAGTGGAGGGGGATTATGTTAGGCATCAGGCGTTTGCTGGATTTGAAATGGGTCCAGAACCTTCTGTGGTCTCCGATTCTGGTCCAGCTGGGGCTGATGCTGCTCAGCATCGTCATCAGTCCCAATGCCTAGCTGGTCCACAAGATGTTCAGGTTGTCTCTTGGGTATTTGTGCCTAGCAAAATGAAACATGGGTTGCGGAGGGAGACAGGGCTGCTGAAGCCTAAGTCCAGGATTCTCTGTACTGAGCATGCCCGTGACATGGCGGACCGTGATTGGTGGTTTGGGAGTCAGCTGATCCGGTGACCTGGCACCGCCTGATTGGTCGCGGGTGACGTCACCAATGGTGCGACGGTGGGCAGGGCTTAATCTTTAAAAGGCCCGCCCACAAACATGGCGGCTTGCTCTGATCATTGAGCAGTGATGGTGTTGTGTGGACGCTTGGTCTCTTGGGCTCCACGTGTGCTTTAGTTCCTGCAGGCAGGTTTAGTGGAAATAGGCAGGCTAGATGAAATAGGCAGGTAGCTTCATCTGACAGCCTGGCTCTGACAAAGGGGTCGCCTTACACCCCGAGCAGTCTGCAGACACCCTATTCCCGGTACCTCCTGTAAGCCATGTGGAGAGATACTCCTCAGTCCGGTAGCACGCCGGCTGAGGGTACGTATTCGCCGGAGTGAGTCACACACGCATCCTAGCGCCAACAGTGTAGTCCCTGTGCTGCAACAGGACTACAGATATATTATTTATCGCACATCTCTCGTGCAGTTAACGGAGATAGTGCGAATCCCTATTCCCGTTCCGATGTGCTGTAACACGGAGGGGACACGGAGGGGATTGCGATTTAAGTTGGTTATTTCCTTCTCTTTAAAATTAACAATTATGATAGCTTCATTGATTTGTAGCTACTTTTCCAAAGTTATCAGCAAAGAAACTATTGCACACCTAAAAATAAAGTTAAAAAACATAGGCCTCTTCCATATCCCCTCAAAGCCTCCTTTCCATTGCCAATATAGGTGTGTTTTTCACCATTTTGGTAGAAAAAAAACAAAGTGATTTGCTCGTAATTTAGGAAATGTAGAAGAATGTTCTACACAGCTCTGCAATGTCTACTTCAGACATCTGTCTAGCATATGTATCTTTGAAAGTTCTGTATTTTTCGGACTATAAGACGCACTTTTTTCCCCCCAAAATTTGGGGGGTGTGTCTTATGAATTCAAACTAACTTACCGGTGGCGGTGGCGTGGGATCGCAGGGCCATCAGGAAGGTGGCAGCGGAAGCGACAGCAGAAGCAGGCGGCAGCAGAATAGGAGGAGGTAAAACGAGCCCGTATCTGCCTGGTGGCCGGGGCATTGCCAACTACCGGGGCCAGAGTCTCGCTGTGAGCGACGTGAGCGGCTTCCGATACACACGGCCATCCTTCTGAAGCTGTGATCTACAGGAAAATGGCCGCCGGAGCCGGCGTATACGCTTTGCAATGCCGGCGGCCATTTTCCTGTAGATCACAGCTTCAGAAAGATTACCGAGCACACTGGAAGCCGCTCACACCGCTCTGCCACGCCAGCAAGACACCGGCCTCGGTACCAGGCCACAGCACCAGCCACCAGTTCCCCATCCCCAGGCCACCAGCGCCAGGCACCCAGGCCACCAGCCCCCAGCCCAAGGCCACCAGCGCCAGGCCCGGCTTCCTGAAGGACCCTGCCTCCTGTGATCCCCGCTCCATCGCTCCCCCAGGTAAGATACCTATTCAGACGATAAGACAGATCCCCATCTTATAAAAAATATTTTTTTTCCTATTTTCCACCCCAAAATTTGGTGTGCGTCTTATGGTCCAGTGCGTCTTAAAGCCTGAAAAATACGGTAATCTGTTAGCTCACTTAGATCTTAAAGATCTGAGAAACACAATGCAAATTATAAGGTAGTCGGATCTTATCCACATTAACAAAATTGGCTGATTTTATTCTATTGTGTATGGTAACCTTTACTATAAAACATATTACAGACAAAAACAAACATATTTTCACACATTTCACATCTTTAAAATTAACAATTATGATAGTTTCATTGATTTGTAGCTACGTTTCCAAAATTGTTAGCAATCAGATTATTGCACACCAAAAACTAAAATTAAAAAACATAGGTCTCCTCCATATCGCCTCAAAGCCTCCTTGCCAATATAGGTGTGTTTTTTCTTTGGTAGAAAAGAAAACAAAGGTGATTTGCTCATAATTTAGGAAAAGTAGAAAAATGTTGTACACAGCAATGTCTACTTTAGACATCAGTATAGCGTATGTATCTTTGAAAGTAATCTTTTAGCTCACTTAGACGTAAAAGGTCGGAGAAATACATAATGCAAATTACAAGATAGTTGGATCTTATCAAAATTTTCAGAATCGGCTGATTTTCTTCTATTGTGTATGGTAACCTTTACTATAAAGACTACCTTCCCGGCTTCCCCGGGGGACTATAGACCGGTGGCCTTAACATCGCATGCGATGAAGTCCTTGGAGAGAATAGTACTTGCTCACTTGTGTCCGAGGGTGATGGCGCATACTGATGCTCTTCAGTTTGCGTACCGGCAGGGACTGGGTGTGGACGATGCTGTAGCGTCTCTGCTACAAACAGTACATTCCTTTTTGGACAATGATGGAACCACAGTGCGTGCTTTGTTCTTTGATTTCTCTAGTGCGTTCAACACATTACAGCCACTCTTACTGCGAGGAAAGTTGATTAAAATGGCGGTGGATGAGGGACTTGTGAATTGGATAATTGACTACCTGTCGGATAGGCCACAGTTTGTTAGGTGGGGGACGGCTACATCAGATAGTGTACTGAGCAGTGTCGGAGCCCCGCAGGGAACAGTGCTGTCGCCATTCCTCTTTACATTGTACACAGCTGACTTTCAGTATAAATCAGACCGTTGTCACCTCCAGAAGTACTCGGATGACTCTGTGATAGTTGGCGGTATTGGGAAGGACCAGGACGAAGAGGAATATAGAAGGGTGGTTGCGGACTTTGTAGTATGGTGCCAGGCTAACCATCTAGAACTAAATGTTAAGAAAACCAGGGAGTTGGTGATGAGCTATGGAAGGTGCAAGAAGGTATGCCTACCTGTTACCATTGACGGTCAGGATGTGGAGATGGTGGACAGTTTCAAATATTTGGGGGTTTACCTGGATAGCAAGCTAGACTGGAAGTGCCACATGGAGAAGGTCTACAAGAAGGGGATGAGTAGATTGTACTTCCTAAGGAAGTTAAGGTCTTTTAATGTGTGTGGCAAAATGCTTGAGGTGTTCTACCAATCCATTGTGGCTAGTGCCACCTTTGCGGCAATAATTTGCTGGGGTAACAGTGTGCGTGTTGCTGACGCCAACAAGCTCAACAAACTTATAAAGAAGGCTAGCGCGACGGTGGGCCTACAGCTTGGGACTTTTGAAGAGGTGGTAGAGGATAGGATTAAGAAGAAGTGCAGAGCTATAATGGGCAACAACACACACCCGCTTTATGAACTGTTTGCGAAACAGAAGAGCACATTCAGCAATCGCCTAATACAACTAAGGTGTAAAAAGGAAAAATACAGGAGATCGTTTGTTCCAACAGCTATGGGGGTGTTTAACAAATGTCTGAAAAGCAATGTCTAAAGTATTCCAAATGTTTTGTTATCATATGTGTCATGTTCGAGATCTGTGTTCTGCTGCTGTGATACCGCAATTTCCTCCGGGATAAATAAAGTATATCTTATCTTATCTTATCTTATCTTATCTTAAAGCATATTACAGACAAAAAAACATATTTTCACACATTCCACATCTTTAAAATTAACAATTATAAGAGGTGTGGCCTGCAGCCTAATGTAAGAGACACAAGATTTGTGTGCTCCTGTGCTGTATACCAAGCAACTGGGGAGATTGCCTTTTTGAAGGCAAAAGTACCCTATCAAAGCTACTTGTCCGATCTAGGAAACCTCAGGGATCATTTTGATCCACTTCTGAACAATCTTGGAGAGATATTCATAAGAAAACAGCTCCCCTGAAGCTCAAGCCTGCTGCGGGACAAGACCTACAGATGCCATAATTGGCTGCAACATCTCCCTGTCTCCCTCTCTTCTCCTAACAAGAGAGGCAGAAAAGAACTTCTTACAAGCACAGGACTCCCAAGCTTATCCAGGTGAGCCCACTGTACATTCTCCGGTTTCCAACTGGTAACACTAGTGCCTGCATCAATAAATCATTGTGACAAAGCACAGCAGAAGATCAGACTGAAGTGGAGGATCAGTGCCATCTGTTATTTACAGTTATATGAAAAAGTTTGGGCACCCCTATTAATCTTAAGCTTAATGTTTTCTTAAAATTTGTGTTTTTGCAACAGCTATTTCAGTTTGATATAAGTAATAACTGTTGGACACAGTAATGTTTCTGCCTTGAAATGAGGTTTATTGTACTAACAGAAAATGTGCAATCTGCATTCAAACAAAATTTGACAGGTGCATAAGTATGGGCACCCTTATCATTTTCTTGTTTTAAATACTCCTACCTACTTTTTACTGACTTACTAAAGCACTTTTTTTGGTTTTGTAACCTCATTGAGCTTTGAACTTCATAGCCAGGTGTATGCAATCATGAGAAAAGCTACTTAAAGTGGCCACTTGCAAGTTGTTCTCCTGTTTGAATCTCCTCTGAAGAGTGACATCATGTGCTCCTCAAAACAACTGTCAAATGATCTGAAAACAAAGATTATTCAACATAGTTATTCAGAGGAAGGATACAAAAAGCTGTCTCAGAGATTTAACCTGTCAGTTTCCACTGTGAGGAACATAGTAAGGAAATGGAAGAACACAGGGACAGTTCTTGTTAAGGCCAGAAGTGGCAGGCCAAGAAAAACATCAGAAAGGCAGAGAAGAAGAATGGTGAGATCAGTCAAGGACAATCCTCAGACCACCTCCAGAGAGCTGCAGCAACATTTTGCTGCAGATGGTGTCACTGTGCATCAGTCAACTATACAACGCAGTTTGTACAAGGAGAAGCTGTATGGGAGAGTGATGCGAAAGAAGCCGTTTCTGCAAGCACGCCACAAACAGAGTCGGCTGAGGTATGCAAAAGCACATTTGGAGAAGCCAATTTCTTCTTGGAAGAAGGTCCTGTGGACTGATGAAACCAAGATTGAGTTGTTTGGTCATTCAAAAAGGCGTTATGCATGGCGGCAAAAAAACACAGCATTCCAAGAAAAACACTTGCTACCCACAGTAAAATTAGGTGGAGGTTCCATCATGCTTTGGGGCTGTGTGGCCAATGCCGGCACCGGGAATCTTGTTAAAGTTGAGGGACGCATGGATTCCACTCAGTATCAGCAGATTCTTGACAATAATGTTCAAGAATCAGTGATAAAGTTGAAGTTACGCAGGGGATGGATCTTTCAGCAAGACAATGATCCAAAACACCGCTCCAAATCTACTCAGGCATTCATGCAGAGGAACAATTACAATGTTCTGGAATGGCCATCCCAGTCCCCAGACCTGAATATCATTGAACATCTGTGGGATCATTTGAAGAGGGCTGTCCATGCTCGGCGACCATCAAACTTAACTGAACTGGAATTGTTTTGTAAAGAGGAATGGTCAAAAATACCTTCATCCAGGATCCAGGAACTCATTAAAAGCTACAGGAAGCGACTACAGCCTGTTATTTTTGCAAAAGGAGGATCTACTAAATATTAATGTCACTTTTCTGGTGGGGTGCCCATACTTATGCACCTGTCAAATTTTGTTTGAATGCAGATTGCACATTTTCTGTTAGTACAATAAACCTCATTTCAAGGCAGAAACATTACTGTGTCCAACAGTTATTACATATATCAAACTGAAATAGCTGTTGCAAAAACACCAATTTTAAGAAAACATTAAGCTTAAGATTAATAGGGGTGCCCAAACTTTTTCATATAACTGTATCTTCCCCTTATGGGAGAATACCTTGCTAACCTTAAGGAGAATTTCTGTCATCTCCTTCTGATATATTCCTTGTTCCCCCGCTGTTGAGGAACTATTCTTTCCGGCTCTAGAAACACTTAACAAGAAGTGCTGGCAGAGGGATCTACAGCCACAAAGAAGTCCTGCTGCTAGCTGACATCTGCACTGGTGATGTCATCAGAGGTCTCTATGGAACAGCTCCTGCAGCAACTTCCATAGAAAATAGACCTGGGAGTCAGCACCATACACAAGCCACACAGACCCGGATCTCAGCTCTCTGTACATATATCATCAGTGTAGCACTTCAGCACACAAGCAGGAGGGCACAGTAATTTTAACTAAGTGCACGGTGAGCTCAAACAGCTTCCCAGGGAGCAGACTCTGCAATTAACTCCCTCAGTGCTGGCCAAAGGAACGGGTAACATTGAAGACCACAAGTGCTGGATCCTGCAGACAGGCTAAGTTTCTGTTGGGTCAAGCAGCTGATCCCTCGTCCAGATTAGATCGACTCTACTAGCAAGTGAGGCTGACGGGCCTCCTTCGTGCCCAAGCTACGCAGACAGAAAAGACCATCGGACACCCCAACATTTCCTTTATTATATTAATGGTGGTAACTTTCCCTCTTACAGGTCTGCTTCACTAGTGTTTTATAGCTACTGTTAAATCTCTGGACAACAATACTAACTATTGATCCAGCTACTAAGTTTGACTTGCACTTTTATGTTTATGTGTATTATCTGCTGATTGTATAGCCTACTTCTACCACTACTACTTGTATAAGTGCCATTCCTCTTCTTTACATTGTTACTGAAATAATTATTATTGTAAAGTAAACTGTACTGTTAAGTACCTATTACAACTACTGAGAGCTCTGCCACCTCTACAGAGCCAAGAAACCCAGCGCAAACCCAAAACCTCACATATATAAGCTACGACAATTACAAACCCTCCCTACTACTGTCCACCTTCACCTCTCCTTCCTCCCCTCCTCCCCACACAAAAAATCTTACATATCACAACGTAGCCATCATCTAACGCTACTTCCTTGTAATAAGCTACTCAATATTACACACATATTTCTATAACTAGACATAACGTACTCTTGATCTCCTTCTAAATCATTCAACTGTTTCTCACTGCTTCCGGTCCAAGATCTGAAACTCCAAATATCGAGCCCGATTAAAGAGATCTCCCTAACACTAGCACTAATCCAAATAAAATGCCTCCAAAAACAACATCCAATCTTAATAATAAACCCGCTAATAACGACCAAACAACCGATTCAGGTGAAGATCAACAAAAACTAAAATCAACCTCTTCGGTTCAAATTACCACTGACCTAAAACCTGAAGGCAACTCAGAAATAATTGAAACTCATCCAGAAAATCAAAGATCATCCCCTGAAGACTTGATGGCATATGAAAATTCACAACTCATCACTAAACGTAAAGAAAGAGAAATACAGATCAAACCTCACCTAAATTACAGTCTTCCAGACGATACTGACTCTGAAGATGACACTAAATTCAAAAGCCCAGTTCGACGAAGATCAAGAAAGGATAACTCTGAAGACGACCCTTTACTGAACTTCAACGTGGGTCAACCTATGGATAGAGACTTTTTTCACAAACTCTTCTCTGCTTTCAAGCAGTCTCTAAAGGAAGACCTCACAGAACAGTTTGATAACATGCGATACTCACTAGCGACAGTTGTCTCCAGAACAGAAAACAATGAGAGAGCAGTACTTGACCTGAAGAAGGAAAGTAAAGAATTCAAAAAAGGACAAGACCAGATGAGAGAATAAATAAAGTTTCTGAAAGATAAACTAGCGGATAGAGAGGATCGAGACCGCCGCAACAACCTCAAATTTAGAGGAATTCTGGAAAAGGTCAAAAACCGCAAACTCATGTCCTTCATGAGAGACCTGATTAAAACAACAATTCCCACCTTATCGGATATCCAATATTCATTAGAAAGAGCACATAGACTACCCAAGCCATCCCATCTACCCAATGATATCCCTAGAGATGTCATAGTAAAATTTTCATTTTATCAGACGAGGGACCAGATCACCAACTTCTTAAGGATCAATAAAACATTGCCCTCTCCATTCGAGAAAATTAAAGTCTTCACAGACATATCAAAAGAGACTATGACTAGACGCAAGGCACTGAAATCGAAAGAAAAAGAGAAAAAAATTCCATACAGATGGGGACGACCAACCACTAATGTCATCTTCTCCTTTAAACAAAAGATGATTACAATTGACGAGACAGCAGCGGGATTAAAAACTCTTAAGGATCTCCATATATCCAATACATGAAACTTCATATCACACCTAAGCACTTAACCCATTTCTCTCTAACTAAGATCCAGCCTAGGCACAAAGGATAAAACTTTAGTCTCCTCGGAAGTTTTAAATTTGCTTTGACCCTTCCGCACTACCAGCTCTTTAGTGACCTACGAGTCCCTTAAAATTTACGGGTGCCTGTGAACCCAGTTGTTCACTCACCGTTCATTTACCGTTAACCCCTCTTGAAAATGGAAGTCACAGAATTACTATCTCAAAATGTTACCCCTATGCCCCTATGCACTCTATCTTACCAAAAATTCCACATTGCTACCCAAGCACCTGACTCAGACTATGGCTAACAAATTCTTATCCTACAATGTTAAAGGTCTAAATTCACCCCAGAAATGATTCCTAATATGGAAAGAACTTACAAAATTAAATATTGACATTGCAGGCATACAGGAAACTAAGTTTTCAATTGATAATCCACCTCAATTCATGAACAAAAACTACCCAAATATTTTTTTATCTTTTAATAAAAAGAAAAGGGCAGGGGTAGCTATCATTGTCAAAGACACTGTTAAATTTGAAAAAATCAACTTAATTAAAGATGAAGATGGCCACTTTCTAATTCTCATCTGCATAATAAATGATACAAGCTACACCCTAGTCAATGTGTATGCCCATAACAAGGGACAAATTACTTTCCTAAAAAGACTAATCAAAATTATACATGAATCACAAAACGGACAGTTACTCATATTCGGAGACTTTAATGCAGTACCTAACCCTTCCTTGGATTCTTCCAACAAATCTAGGAATTTAAACACTTCACTCAATCCCTGGTTAAATAGAGAGGAACTTTTTGACGCCTGTCGCTGCATTAATTCTTCCTCAATTGAGTACACCCACTACTCTGATACCCATAAATCATTTACCTGAATTGACCTACTCTTAACTGATATCCATACACTTCAAAACATTAAATCTGTTAATATCCTTTCCAGGTCGTGGTCTGAACACTCGCCGATCATTTTTGAAGTCACCCATGGCCCCACCCACTCTGTAAAAAAGCTCTGGCGAGCAAACTCTTACCTATTCCACCACCCACAATATAGAGAAGCAATACAAAATTCTATAAATCTTTATTTTCAGGAGAACGATTTAGAAAACATCGCAATTTCAACCCTCTGGGCCGCTCATAAAGCGGTAATAAGAGGCCACCTAATTCAACTCAACTCTAGACTAAAACGCGACAACATTAAAAATTCTGAAAACATTATTAAAAAAATCAAAAACTTAGAGATCCAACTAGAAATGTCCCCTAATGATAAAACTCACACAGAAATCCTTCAACTGCGAGTTCAACTAAAGAATCTGCTAACATCTGAATATGACACTTACATCCGTACTATCAAAATCAATTTCCACAACTGCATGGACAAACCATCTAAACTCTTTGCCAACAAAATTAAGATTCAGAGACACAAAACTAGACTCCTCAAAATCAAAGATAAGCAAAACTCAATACATAAAAACCCCAAAGACATCTCGAATGTTTTTGCCAGTTTCTATAGAAAGCTCTATAATCTGAAAGAAGATCCAACAGAAATCTCTCCCTCAAAGTCTGACACAGACAAATTCCTAGACTCTATCCAACTCCCCTCTCTTTCAAACGAAGACTTGAACTTTCTCAATTCCCCCTTTACTGAAACAGAAATTTTGGCGACAATCAATTCATTAGCAAAATGCAAATCTCCCGGCCCAGACGGCCTTCAGAAAGAATATTACCTAAACTTTAAAAACTCTCTTGCTCCCTTCCTTACTAAACTTATCAACTCCTCCACTACATGCCAAGACGCCTTCCCAGCAGAAATGCAGGAGGCAATAATCACGGTGATATCCAAAAACAAGGGTTACACCGAGAATGTCAGCAACTACCGCCCTATCTCACTTCTAAATACAGACCTAAAAATCATCGCCAAAACTATTACCTCAAGACTTCAAAAAATCTCCCCTAGGCTTCTTCAAAAAGATCAAGTGGGATTTATCCCTGAAAGGGGAACGTCTGATGCTACTAGACGTGCCATTAATCTGCTATCCTATATTGAAAAGACTAAAACTCCCGCCCTGGTGGTCGCTGTCGACGCAGAAAAAGCGTTTGACAGAGTCCACTGGGGCTTCCTCTTTCAAACTCTAAAAAAATTTTGATTTGAGGGAAACATCTTAAATGCTATCACATCTCTCTATTCTTGCCCATCAGCAAAAATTCTGACCAACAATGTTCTGTCAGATGGAATTGCACTTACCAATGGCACGAGGCAAGGTTGTCCCCTTTCTCCCACCCTTTTCGATCTCTATATAGAACCTCTGGCTGAGAAAATTCAAGCAAATCCCCTAATAAGTGGTATCCAGAAACATCAGAGACAATACAAAATTTCATTGTTCACAGATGATATTCTTATAACTCTTTCAAACCCACTTAACTCAATTAGAAATCTACTGGACACAATTAAACACTTCTCCAAAATTTCATATTACAAAATAAATTTGACTAAAACCCAAGTCCTCCACCTAAACCTTGATCCACAAATCTTGGAAACTCTTAAAATTGAGTTTGAACTGTCCTGGGAAAATAATAATATCAGCTATCTTGGAATAAAACTCACCAAACCATTAACATCAATCATAGACACAAATTTAAATGACATTTACAAAACCATACAGATCGACATTATGCATATAGCTAAACTAGAAGTCTCCTGGCTTGGCAAAATTAATGCCTACAAAATGAGCCTTTTACCAAAACTCCTATACATCTTTAGATCTATCCCTTTATTAATCCCGAAGAAGTGGCTACAAAAATTTCATACACAGCTGGTCACCTTTACCTGGGCTAAAAAGAAACCTAGGGTAGCTAGGTCTGTCCTAGAAAAGAACAAAAAAAGAGGTGGACTCGCCTTGCCCAACTACACTGCCTACTACCACGCCACCTTAGTCAAACTCAGCCAGAATTGGTGGGCAGAAAAAGAAAAGCCGACCTGGATAGCCCTAGAAGAACCTTTGAAACCCAGTGGCAGACTTAGCCTAATCACCCTCTCCTACTTATGCGACAAAACTAAGAGACTTCCAGAAGAAATCACAGTTAAATCTGCAATTCTCTCTTGGAGATTACTACTAAAACTATCTCACAAAAGCTACCCCACGGTTTCTCCAACCTGGATAGTTGGAGATATTCTTGAACTGTTATCCTCAAGAATCAAACTAGATTCATGGAAGAAGTTAGGCATTAAATTTATCTCAGATATAATGGATGACAAGAAACAACTCATACCTTTTCAATCTCTTAGACATAAATTCAAACTCAACATTCTAGAAGAAAAGACATGGAAGAAGATTCAAAACATCCTCAACTCTCACAACCTAAACTTTTTTCTCCCTCAAAATCTAGCTCAGATGGTCAAATACCCACAAACTCCCCTTTTCTGGAAAACTGGGCACATATATCAGAACTTCAACCAAGACACTCACTTTCCACATACAACAAATATAGAAGCATGGAAAAAAGAATTAAGTATAGAAATTACGACTGATCTTCTGCACAAAGTCTTTGAATCTATCGATACTGACATTCCCTGCTCATCCCTTGTAGAAACCCACTACAAGATCTACACACGCTGGTATTTTACTCCGCTTAAACTTCATAAAATTCAGAACACTAACTCCCCCCTTTGCTGGAGAAATTGTAATGCTACTGGCAGTCTGACTCACATCCTTTGGAGCTGTAAAGCTCTCAAATCATACTGGTCTGGAATTGAATCCTTAATTAACAACATCACAGGTTTAAACATACATCTTTCACCAGAACTGGTGCTCCTCCTTTTGGGCCTTGAAACCCTCCCATACAGATACAGACCTATCATCACTCATATACTCCTTACAGCAAAAAGCAATATTGCCGCCCTTTGGAAAGACCCTCTTCCCCCAACTGTGGAAAAAACTATAGAAAAATTAGCATGCCACAACACGTATGAATATACATACACCCTTAGAAACAATCTTTTAAAAAAATGCTTCAGAAAATGGGAGGATTGGAACTCTATTATGATTCCAAAACATTCACCGTAGAGACCTGAGCGTTGTTTAAGACTATATTAGTCTTCTCAATCTAACTCGACTCATCATCCTCATTCATCTAATTGTATCTAACTTACAGGATAGTCATAGCGGGCATATCGTGTCTTAATATCACCATTCGATTTTCCCTTCCCCCTTGTTTTCCTGAAACATTTCTGTGTACTTCCAAATATGTAAATAGTTATCTTTGTATACCTTGGCAACTTATGTTATGAACGAATCAACCAAGTTAACCGTCTATAAAATGCACCTATAAGATATAGATTACGTATCTAAAGCTATGAATCATATCACCAACCGAATAATTTCAGGTTTACGACGGTATTCACCTTGTTTACTTGTGTACCTCTATTTCACTACATATGCACTATTTGTATGAAATATATATATATATATATATATATATATTTCATTCTACTTGAAAATTTAATTAAAAAAATTTGTACATAAAATTAACAATTATGATAGTTTCATTGATTTGTAACTACTTTTCCAAAATTGTCAACAAACAGATTATTGCACACCTAAAAATAAAGTTAAAAAACATAGGCCTCCTCCATATGCCCTCAAAGCCTCCTTTCCATCGCCAATATAGGTGTGTTTTCTACCATTTTGGTAGAAAAAAAACAGCGATTTGGTAGTAATTTATGAAAAGTAGAAGAATGTTGTATACAGCTCTGCAATGTCTACTTCAGACATCTGTCTAGCATATGTATCTTTGAAAGTAATCTTTTAGACCACTTAGACGTAAAAGGTCGGAGAAATACATAAATACTTGAAATTTTAATTAAAAAAATTTGAACATAAAATTAACAATTATGATAGTTTCATTGATTTGTAGCTACTTTTCCAAAGTTATCACCAAACAAACTATTGCACACCTAAAAATAAAGTTAAAAAACACAGGCCTCCTCCATATCCCCTCAAAGCCTCCTTTCCATTGCCAATATAAGTGTGTTTTTCACCATTTTGGGAGAAAAAAAAATCAAAGTGATTTGCTCGTAATTTAGGAAATGTAGAAGAATGTTGTACACAGCTTTGCAATGTCTACTTCAGACATCTGTCTAGCATATGTATCTTTGAAAGTAATCTTTTAGACCACTTAGATGTAAAAGGTGGGAGAAATACATAATGCAAATTACAGTGTAGTAGGATCTTATCCACATTTACAGAATCGGCAAAATTTCTTCTATTGTGTATAAAGCATATTACAGACAAAAAAAAACATTTTTTCTTTTAGACCACTTAGACGTAAAAGGTCGGAGAAATACATAAATACTTGAAATTTTAATTAAAAAAATTTGAACATAAAATTAACAATTATGATAGTTTCATTGATTTGTAGCTACTTTTCCAAAGTTATCACCAAACAAACTATTGCACACCTAAAAATAAAGTTAAAAAACATAGGCCTCCTCCATATCCCCTCAAAGCCTCCTTTCCATCGCCAATATAGGTGTGTTTTCTACCATTTTGGCAGAAAAAAAACAGCGATTTGGTAGTAATTTAGGAAAAGTAGAAGAATGTTGTACACAGCTCTGCAATATCTACTTCAGACATTTTTCTAGCATATGTATCTTTGAAAGTAATCTTTTAGACGAAAAAGGTCGGAGAAATACATAATGCAAATTACAGTGTAGTCAGATCTTACCCACATTTACAGAATCTGAAAAATTTCTTCTATTGTGTATAAAGCATATTACAGACAAAAAAAACATTTTTTCACACATTCCACATCTTTAAAATTAACAATTATGATAGTTTCATTTATTTGTAGCTACTTTTCCAAAGTTATCAGCAAACAAACTGTTGAACACCTGAAAATAAAGTTTAAAACATAGGCCTCCTCCATATCCCCTCAAAGCCTCCTTTCCATCGCCAATATAGGTGTGTTTTCTACCATTTTGGTAGAAAAAAAACAGCGATTTGGTAGTAATTTTGGAAAAGTAGAAGAATGTTGTACACAGCTCTGCAATATCTACTTCAGACATCTGTCTAGCATATGTATCTTTGAAAGTAATCTTTTAGACCACTTAGACGAAAAAGGTCAGAGAAATACATAATGCAAATTACAGTGTAGTTGGATCTTATTCACATTTACAGAATCGGCAAAATTTCTTCTATTATGTATAAAGCATATTATAGACAAAAAAAACATATTTTCGCACATTCCACATCCTTAAAATTAACAATTATGATAGTTTCATTGATTTGTAGCTACGTTTCCAAAATTGTTAGCAATCAGATTATTGCACACCTAAAAATAAAGTTAAAAAACATAGGCCTCCTCCATATCCCCTCAAAGCCTCCTTTCCATCGCCAATATAGGTGTGTTTTCTACCATTTTGGTAGAAAAAAAACAGCGATTTGATAGTAATTTAGGAAAAGTAGAAGAATGTTCTACACAGCTCTGCAATGTCTACTTCAGACATCTTTCTAGCATATGTATCTTTGAAAGTAATCTTTTAGACCACTTTGACAAAAAAGGTCGGAGAAATACATAATGCAAATTACAGTGTAGTCGGATCTTATCCACATTTACAGAATCTGCAAAATTTCTTCTATTGTGTATAAAGCATATTACAGACAAAAAAAACATTTTTTCACAGAATCCACATCTTTAAAATTAACAATTATGATAGTTTCATTTATTTGTAGCTACTTTTCCAAAGTTATCAGCAAACAAACTATTGCACACCTAAAAATAAAGTTAAAAAACATAGGCCTCCTCCATATCCCCTCAAAGCCTCCTTTCCATCGCCAATATAGGTGTGTTTTCTACAATTTTGGTAGAAAAGAAACAGCGATTTGGTAGTAATCTAGGAAAAGTAGAAGAATGTTGTACACAGCTCTGCAATGTCTACTTTAGATATCTGTCTAGCATACAGTACAGACCAAAAGTTTGGACGCACCTTCTCATTTCAAGATTTTTCTGTATTTTCATGACTGTGAAAATTGTACATTCACAGTGAAGGCATCAAAACTATGAATTAACACATGTGGAATTATATACTTAACAAAAAAGTGTGAAACAACTGAAAATATGTCTTATATTCTAGGTTCTTCAAAGTAGCCACCCTTTGCTTTGATGACTGCTTTGCACACTCTTGGCATTCTCTTGATGAGCTTCAAGAGGTAGTCACCGGAAATGGTCTTCCAACAATCTTGAAGGAGTTCCCAGAGATGCTTAGCACTTGTTGCCCTTTTGCCTTCACTCTGCGGTCCAGCTCACCCCAAACCATCTCGATTGGGTTCAGGTCTGGTGACTGTGGAGGCCAGGTCATCTGGCTCAGCACCCCATCACTCTCCTACTTGGTCAAATAGCCCTTAAACAGCCTGGAGGTGTGTTTGGGGTCATTGTCCTGTTGAAAAATAAATGATGGTCCAACTAAACGCAAACCGGATGGAAGAGCATGCCGCTGCAAGATGCTGTGGTAGCCATGCTGGTTCAGTATGCCTTCAATTTTAAATAAATCCCCAACAGTGTCACCAGCAAATCACCCCCACACCATCACACACCCTCCTCCATGCTTCACATTGGGAACCAGGCATGTAGAGTCCATCCGTTCACCTTTTCTGCGTCGCATAAAGACACGGTGGTTGGAACCAAAGATCTCAAATTTGGACTCATCAGACCAAAGCACAGATTTCCACTGGTCTAATGTCCATTCCTTGTGTTCTTTAGCCCAAACAAGTCTCTTCTGCTTGTTGCCTGTCCTTAGCAGTGGTTTCCTAGCAGCTATTTTACCATGAAGGCCTGCTGCACAAAGTCTCCTCTTAACAGATGTTGAAGAGATGTGTCTGCTGCTAGAACTCTGTGTGGCATTGACCTGGTCTCTAATCTGAGCTGCTGTTAACCTGCGATTTCTGAGGGTGGTGACTCGGATAAACTTATCCTCAGAAGCAGAGGTGACTATTGGTCTTCCTTTCATGGGGCGGTCCTCATGTGAGCCAGTTTCTTTGTAGCGCTTGATGGTTTTTGCAATTGCACTTGGGAACAATTTCAATGTTTTCCCATTTTTTCGGACTGACTGACCTTTATTTCTTAAAGTAATGATGGCCACTCGTTTTTCTTTACTTAGCTGCTTTTTTCTTGCCATAATACAAATTCTAACAGTCTATTCAGTAGGACTATCAGCTGTGTATCCACCAGACTTCTGCACAACACAACTGATGGTCCCAACCCCATTTATAAGGCAAGAAATCCCACTTATTAAACCTGACAGGGCACACCTGTGAAGTGAAAACCATTTCCGGTGACTACCTCTTGAAGTTCATCAAGAGAATGCCAAGAGAGTGCAAAGCAGTCATCAAAGCAAAAGGTGGCTACTTTGAAGAACCTAGAATATAAGACATATTTTCAGTTGTTTCACACTTTTTTGTTAAGTATATAATTCCACATGTGTTAATTCATAGTTTTAATGCCTTTAGTGTGAATGTACGATTTTCATAGTCATGAAAATACAGAAAAATCTTTAAATGAGAAGGTGTGTCCAAACTTTTGGTCTGTACTGTATGTATTTTTGAAAGTAATCTTTTAGATCACTTAGACGAAAAAGGTCGGTGAAATACATAATGCAAATTACAGTGTAGTCGGATTTTATCTACATTTACAGAATCAGCAAAATTTCTTCTATTGTGTATAAAGCATATTACAGACAAAAAATTTTTTTTCACACATTCCACATCTTTAAAATTAACAATTACGATAGTTTCATTGATTTATAGCTTCTTTTCCAAAGTTATCAGCAAACAAACTATTGCACACCTAAAAATAAAGTTAAAAAACATAGGCCTCCTCCATATCCCCTCAAAGCCTCCTTTCCATCGCCAATATAGGTGTGTTTTCTACCATTTTGGTAGAAAAAAAACAGCGATTTGGTAGTAATTTAGGAAAAGTAGAAGAATGTTGTACACAGCTCTGCAACGTCTACTTCAGACATCTGTCTAGCATATGTATCTTTGAAAGTAATCTTTTAGACCACTTAGACGAAAAAGGTCGGAGAAATACATAATGCAAATTACAGTGTAGTCGGATCTTATCCACATTTACAGAATCGGCAAAATTTCTTCTATTGTGTATAAAGCATATTACAGACAAGAAAAACAAATTTTCACACATTCCACATCTTTAAAATTAACAATTATGATAGTTTCATTGATTTGTAGGTACTTTTCCAAAAGTTATTAGTAAACAAACTATTGCACACCTAAAAATAAAGTTAAAAAACATAGGACTCCTCCATATCCCCCAAAGCGTCCTTTCCATCGCCAATATATGTGTGTTTTCTACCATTTTAGTAGAAGAAAAACAGCGATTTGGTAGTAATTTAGGAAAAGTAGAAGAATGTTGTACACAGCTCTGCAATGTCTACTTCAGACATCTGTCTAGCACAGGGGTCCTCAAACTTTTTAAACAGGGGGCCAGTTCACTGTCCCTCAGACCATTGGAGGGCCGGAATCTAATTTTTTAAAAAAACTATGAACAAATTCCTATGCACACTGCACATATCTTATTTTGAAGTAAAAAAACAATACAGGAACAAATACAATACTTAAAATGAAGAACAAGTAAAGTTAAATCAACCGGTATTTCAATAGGCAGTTAAATGTCCCCAGTAGGCAGCATAGGTCCCCAATAGGCAGGTAAATGTCCCCAATAGGCAGCATAGGTCCCCAATAGGCAGGTAAATGTCCCCAATAGGCAGCATAGGTTCCCAATAGGCAGGTAAATGTCCCCAATAGGCAGCATAGGTCCCCAATAGGCAGGTAAATGTCCCCAATAGGCAGGTAAATGTCCCCAATAGGCAGCATAGCAGCATAGGTCCTCAATGGGGAGGTAAATGTCCCCAATAGGCAGCATAGGTCCTCAATGGGCAGGCAAATGTCCCCAATAGGCAGCATAGGTTCTCAATAGGCAGGCTGTTTCCCCCTTATAATGCCCTATGCAGGCTGTTCCCCCTTATAATAACCCATACAGGCTGTTCCCCTATTATAATGCCCCATGCAGGATGTCACCCCTAATATTATGTCCCATGCCTCCATACATTAAAAAAAAAAATATCCAATACTCACCTCCCTCCTCCTCACCTGCTGCCGCTGCTCAGGTCCGGACTCCAGAGTTGTCGGCGTCTTCCCGCTCTGCGCTGCCTGTGATGGCTCAGGGGAGGGTGCAGTGTAAAGACGTCACCTCACCCTCTGACCTGAGACGTCACAGGGAGCGCAGAGCAGGAAGATGGCGGATCTGCGGAGGCAAGAGGAGAGGTAAGTATCCGACTGCCGGGTCCCTGAGCAAGCAGGGGAGAAGGGCGGGCGCTGACACCGCTCTCCTCCGCCCACAGCCCGGCGGGCTGGATAAATATCCTCCGCGGGCCGCATGTGGCCCGAGGGCCATAGTTTGAGAACCCCTGGTCTAGCATATGCATCTTTGAAAGCAATCTTTTGGACCACTTAGACGTAAAAGGTCGGAGAAATACATAATGCAAATTACAGTGTAGTCGGATTTTATCCACATTTACAGAATCGGCAAAAATTCTTCTATTGTGTATAAAGCATATTACAGACAAAAAAAACATATTTTCACACATTCCACATCTTTAAAATGAACAATTATGATAGTTTCATTGAACTGTAGCTACTTTTCCAAAGTTATCAGCAAACAAACGATTGCACACCTAAAAATGAAGTTAAAAAACATAGGCCTCCTCCATATCACCTCAAAGCCTCCTTTCCATCGCCAATATGGGTGTGTTTTCTACCATTTTGGTAGAAAAAAAACAGCGATTTGGTAGTAATTTAGGAAAAGTAGAAGAATGTTGTACACAGCTCTGCAATGTCTACTTCAGACATCTGTCTAGCATATGTATCTTTGAAAGTAATCTTTTAGACCACTTAGACGGAAAAGGTCGGAGAAATACATAATGCAAATTACAGTGTAGTCGGATCTTATCCACATTTACAGAATCGGCAAAATTTCTTCTATTGTGTATAAAGCATATTACAGACAAAAAAAAACATTTTTTCACACATTCCACATCCTTAAAATTAACAATTATGATAGTTTCATTGATTTGTAGGTACTTTTCCAAAAGTTATCAGCAAACAAAATATTGCACACCTAAAAATAAAGTTAAAAAACATAGGTCTCCTCCATATCCCCTCAAAGCGTCCTTTCCATCGCCAATATATGTGTGTTTTCTACCATTTTGGTAGAAAAAAAACAGCGATTTGGTAGTAATTTAGAAAAAGTAGAAGAATGTTGTATACATCTCTGCAATATCTACTTCAGACATCTGTCTAGCATATGTATCTTTGAAAGTAATCTTTTAAACCACTTAGACGTAAAAGGTCGGAGAAATGCATAATGCAAATTGTAGCATTAGCGTCTTTGCCCCCTGCCAGGCAGAGAGGCCGTCCCTCTCACCTCCCCGCTCCCCGCGTGGCGTCCTCCTGCGCTCCTCTTCCTGCTACTGCCGGCGCGTGCAGCTTCCCGGGCACTGTGCTTAGGGCGCGCGCGCGCCATCCTAAGGAGTCCCCGGCCAATAGCTGGAGGACCTCCCATTTATAAGGCACCTCCTTCAATATGTAGGTGCCCGAGCAGTAGTTGATGCACAGAATACTTACCTCTGCTTCAGCCCTCAGGTCCAGTTGCCAGCCTGACTACTGTTCCAGTCCTCCAGTCTGACTACTCTCCAGCCCGACAGTCTGTCTTCCGTTCAACCCGCCAGTCTGTCTATGGGCAAGTCTGCCTGCTTACCAGGAAGCACCTGCCAGTTACCTGCCTGCTACCTGCCATGCCTGCTAGCCCACTCACCTGGGAGCACTTGCCTGTTACCTGCCTGTTACCTGCTAGCCTACCTGGAGGCTCTGCCGTCACTTGACGTGACCACCTGATAGCCTACCTGGAGGCTCCTGCTGTCACTTGCCGTGACTACCCGTCTGCTAACCTAGAGACTTCTACCTGCTTGTCCGTCACGTGCCGTGACCACCTGTCAACTACCCAGAGACTTCTGCCTGCTTGTTGTGACCATCCACTATACCGGTCAGTCCCTGTCTGCTGACCCGTGGGAGCCACCTGCTCTCTTACAAGGTCGTCCCCAGAGTAGCACCTGGTCCCACGGCTTGGTCCATACCTGGTCACGGAGTCGCTTGCCGCTGTACGACCAGGGTCGGCCTGAGTTGATACTTAGTTACGCCCCTCTGGGTCCCTCCTTGCCCCGCGGCACAGAGGTTCCACCACCCGGATCCGTAACAGTTTGCTCGGGCCATGGAACCCAGTGGCCCCCAGACCCCCGCAATCTCCGACCTGCACCAGGAGGTCTTACGTCAGAGGGCTCAACAGGAGTCGGTCCTGTCCTAACTGTGGTCTGTTAACTCTCGCTTAGGTGCATTGTCCGATCTGTCTGTGTCCTTCTCCGGTCAGGCAGCGCCTACTTCCGCGGCACCACAACCTAGTCCTATTATGGCATCCGGCTATGGACCCCGACTCTCGGCACCTCCACGTTATGCTGGGAACCCCGCCTTAGCTTGGGGTTTCATAAACCAGTGCGCCTTGCACTTTGAACTCTTGGCTCATCAGTTCATCTCCGACCGGTCCAAGGTGGCATTCATCATGTCCCATCTCACTGGAGAAGTACTGGCATGGCTAAATCCCCTGTGGGAGAGAGGGGATCCCCTGGTGTCCGACCTATCATCTTTCCTCGCTGCTTTCCGGAAAGTCTTCGATGAACCAGGGTGAAAATCCTCTTCAGCCTCCTCTCTGCTACGTCTCCGCCAAGAGAGTCTCAAGGTGGGCCAATATGCCATACGGTTCCGTATCCTCGCTTCTGAGCTTGCCTGGGATAACGAGGCTCTGGTGTCCGTCTTCTGGGAGGGCCTTTCCTGCCGGATTAAGGATGAGTTAGCCGGTCGGGACATTCCTACCACCCTGGATGACCTGGTGTCACTCGCTACCCGGATTGACATCCGGTTCCAAGAACGCACCAAAGAGACTACTCGGTAGAGAAAATTCCTCCGCCTTGCTCCTACTTTCCAGAGACCTGCCTCTCAACCAGTCACTCCCCAGGCGCACTCGCCTGAACCCATGCAGATCAACCAGACCAAGATGGTCAAATCTCACCAAGAGACACGTCAAGCCGAGGGGAGCTGTTTCTATTGTGGCAGTAAAGAGCACCTGATCCGTTCCTGCCCGGAGAGGTCGGGAAACTTCAGTGTCTAGGACCGCTCAGAGAGGTCGTCCTAGGCAAAAGTAAGCCCTCTCCATGCCTGACTTTGTCTGTCTCTATCTCCTGGGGAGAGAACTGTCTCTTTGAAATTGCTCATCTGGATTCTGGAGCTGCTGGAAACCTCATTTCCAAGTCCCTGGTAGAGAGATACCGAATTCCCACCAAACCTCTGGCTGAACCATTGTCCGTCGCCTCCGTGGATGGAAGACTCCTCCTGGTGACCATCCTGCTCGTCACTGAGCCCCTAACCCTGCAGGTGGGAATGCTGCACTCGGAGAAAATCTCCTTTCATGTGCTGTCCGGACTCTCTCACTCCCTATTGCTAGGTCTACCCTGGCTCCAGACACATGAACCCGTGCTGAACTGGCAATCCGGTGAAGTACTCCGGTGGGGGCAGGACTGCCATAGGACCTGCCTGATTCTGGTTTGCCCGACTCGTGCACCACCTACCCCAGCTAATTTACCCGGTCTACCGGCTCCTTACTGGTCCTACGCAGATGTCTTTGGTAAAAAAGAAGCAGAGACACTGCCACCTCATAGGCCATATGATTGCCCAATCGACCTGGTACCTGGCGCCACTCCACCCCGTGGGCGTATTTACCCGTTGTCGGCGGCCAAAACCCGGGCCATGTCTGAGTACATTGAGGAGAATCTGGCTAGGGGATTCATCCGGAAATCTACCTCCCCGGCTGGAGCCGGATTCTTCTTTGTCAAGAAGAAGGATGGCTCGCTACGCCCCTGTATTGATTATAGAGGACTCAATCAGATCACGGTAAAAAACAAATATCCCCTGCCGCTCATCTCTGAGTTGTTTGATCGCCTTAAGGGTGCCAGGATCTTTTCCAAGCTGGATCTACGTGGAGCGTATAACCTGGTCCGAATCCGTCAAGGGGATGAGTGGAAGACGTCATTCAATACCCGGGACGGTCACTATGAATACTGTGTGATGCCCTTTGGTCTCTGAAATGCTCCCGCTGTCTTCCAAGAATTGGTCGACATCTTCCGTGATCTTCTTTACTCCTGCGTTGTGTTATACCTGGACGATATCTTGGTCTTCTCTCCGGATCTTCCCACACACTGGAGGGATGTTCGTCAGGTCCTGCTTAGGCTCAGGCAGAACCACCTTTATGCAAAATACGAGAAGTGCCTCTTCGAGCAGACCTCTCTTCCATTCCTGGGCTACGTTATCTCCCAGACAAACTTACGAATGGATCCCGAGAAACTCTCTGCTGTCCTAAAGTGGCCCCGTCCGGAGGGGTTGAAGGCGATTCAGCGGTTCCTGGGCTTCGCCAACTACTATCGTCTCTTCATTCCGCACTTCTCTTCACGGACTGCTCCAATATCTGCGCTCACCCGTAAGGGAGCAAATCCTAAGGTATGGTCGCCCGAAGCTGAGGAGGCCTTCCTCTCCTTAAAGCAAGCCTTCTCCTCTGCTCCGGTACTGCACCGTCCGGACTGCAACAAACAATTCTACCTGGAGGTTGATGCTTCCTCCTCCGGAGCCGGAGCGGTGCTCACCCAATAGTCTTCATCCGGGAGAATGGTAACCTGCGGCTTCATCTCCAAACTCTTCTCCTTGTCTGAGCGCAACTACTCCATTGGAGACCGAGAATTGTTAGCCGTTAAATTGGCGCTGGAGGAATGGCGCTACCTGCTTGAAGGGGCTCTATACCCGGTGATCATCTATACGGATCACAAAAATCTGGCATATCTCCAAAATGCCCAAAGACTCAATCCGCGTCAGGCCCGGTGGTCTTTGTTCTTCGCCCACTTCGACTTGTCCTACATTTCCGCTCGGCGGACAAGAATGTCAAAGCCGACGCCTTGTCCCGATCCTTCCTGTCCTCCGATCAAGAGGAGGAGCCTTTGCACATCATCGACCCCTCCAAGGTGATGAAGGTGGCCCCCTTGGATCTGACTCGTCTTCCACCCGGTAAGACGTTTGTAGCAGTACCAGATCGTGAGAAGGTTCTTCGCTGGGGTCATTCATCTAAACTAGCCAGCCATGTAGGCCAAAAGAAGACCTTCCTGCTCATCTCCCAGCATTACTGGTGGCCTACCCTGCGCAAGGATGTGGTAGACTTCATCTCAGCCTGTTCGTCCTGTGCCCGCAACAAAGTTCCCAGACATCTACCAGCCGGTCATCTCCTGCCTCTTCCCGTACCTGATGCCCCGTGGCAACACATTGCTATGGACTTTATTACAGATCTCCCTGTCTCTGCCGGTTGTACAGTCATTTAGGTGGTCGCCGACCGCTTCTCTAAATTGGCCCACTTCATCCCTCTGCCTGGTCTCCCGTCTGCATCAGAGCTAGCTAAGGACTTCTTCCTTCACATCTTCCGTCTCCATGGCCTACCCCTCCACATCGTGTCAGATCGAGGGGTTCAGTTCACCTCACGTTTCTGGAGAGCTACATGCAAGCTGCTGGATGTCACCCTGGATTTCTCCTCCACTTACCATCCACAGTCCAATGGTCAAGTGGAGTGGATCAACCAGATCCTTACCAGCTACCTCCGGCACTTTGTTAACGCTCACCATACTGATTGGGTGGATCTCCTGCCATGGCCGAATTCTCCTACAACAACCATGAGAGCGAATCGTCTTCCAAGTCTCCGTTCTTTATAGTCTATGGTCAACATCCCAGGATTCCGTTTCCCGTCTCCGCTTCTGTGGACAACCCTGCCGCGGAGTCTCTGGTGGGCGAGTTTTCCACCATTTGGGAGAGTACTAGGTCCGCACTTCTTCAGTCCTCCGAGCGGATGAAGAGACATGCTGACAAGAGACATCTGGATCCGCCTCAATTCCGTCCGGGAGACAAGGTTTGGCTCTGTTCCAAATATGTTCGGCTCAAAATACCCTCCTACAAGTTGGGTCCTCGGTTCAACGGTCCATTTGAAGTCCTTAAACAAATCAATCCAGTGGCCTACAAGTTAAAACTCCCAGCCACCTTACGGATTCCCAACTCCTTCCACGTATCTCTCCTCAAACCAGTTGTCTTTAATTCTTTTTCCAACAATCCAGGTTCTCCTCCTGCTCCGGTTTCCGCTGAGGACATTTTTGAGTTAGAGAATATTCTGGCCACCAAAAGGGTAAGAGGAAAAACCTTTTTTCTGGTGGATTGGAAGAGGTTCGGTCCAGAGGAGAGAACTTGGGAACCCAGGGAGAACATCCATGCCACACTTCTCCTTGAAAAATTTCTATCTGGCCTAAAAAAGAGGGGGCGTAAAGGGGGGGTACTGTAGCATTGGCGTCTCTGCCCCCTGCCAGGCAGAGACGCCGTCCCTCTCACATCCCCGCTCCCCGCGCGGCAGCCTCCTGCGCTCCTCTTCCTGCTGCTGCCAGCGCGCGCAGCTTCCCGGGCACTGTGCTTTGGGCGCGCGCTCCCCCTCTCTTAAAGGAGCCGCGCGCGCCGTCCTAAGGAGTCCCCGGCAAATAGCCGGAGGACCTCCCATTTATAAGGCACCTCCTCCAATATGGAGGTGCCCGAGCAATAGTTGATGCACAGCATACTTACCTCTGCTTCAGCCCTCAGGTCCAGTTGCCAGCCTGACTACTGTTCCAGTCTGCCAGTCTGACTACTCTCCAGCCTGACAGTCTGTCTTCCGCTCAACCCGCCAGTCTGTCTATGGGCAAGTCCGACTGCTTACCAGGAAGCACCTGCCAGTTAACTGCCTGCTACCTGCAGTGCCTGCTAGCCCACTTACCTGGGAGCACTCGCCTGTTACCTGCCTGTTACCTGCTAGCCTACCTGGAGGCTCTGCTGTCACATGCCGTGACCACCTAATAGCCTACCTGGAGGCTCCTGCTGTCACTTGCCGTGACCACCCGCCCGCTAACCTAGAGCTTTCAGCCTGCTTGGCCGTCACTTGCCGTGACCACCTGTTGGCCTACCTGGAGGCTCCTGCTGTCACTTGCCGTGACTACCTGTCTGCTAACCTAGAGACTTCTACCTGTTCCGCCGTCACGTGCCGTGACCACCTGTCAACTACCCAGAGACTTCAGCCTGCTTGTTGTGACAATCCGCTATACCAGGCAGTCCCTGTCTGCTGACCCGTGGGAGCCACCTGCTCTCTTACAAGGTCGTACCCAGAGTAGCACCTGGTTCCTCGGCTCGGTACCTCCCTGGTCACGGAGTCGCTAGCCGACGTAAGACCAGGGTCGGTCTGAGTTGATAATTATTTACGACCCTCTGGGTCCCTCCTTGCACCGCGGCACAGAGGTTCCATCACCCGGATCCGTAACACAAATTACAGTGTAGTCGGATCTTATCCACATTTACAGAATAGGCAAAATTTCTTGTATTGTGTATAAAGCATATTACAGACAAAAAAAACATATTTTCACACATTCCACATCTTTAAAATTAACAATTATGATAGTTTCATTGATTTGTAGCTACTTTTCCAAAGTTATCAGCAAACAAACTATTGCACACCTAAAAATAAAGTTAAAAAACATAGGCCTCCTCCATATCCCCTCAAAGTCTCCTTTCCATCGCCAATATAGGTGTGTTTTCTACCATTTTGGTAGAAAAAAAACAGCGATTTGGTAGTAATTTAGGAAAAGTAGAAGAATGTTGTATACATCTCTGCAATGTCTACTTCAGACATCTGTCTAGCATATGTATCTTTGAAAGTAATCTTTTAAACCACTTAGACGTAAAAGGTCGGAGAAATACATAATGCAAATTACAGTGTAGTCGGATCTTATCCACATTTACAGAATAGGCAAAATTTCTTCTATTGTGTATAAAGCATATTACAGACAAAAAAAACATATTTTTACACATTCCACATCTTTAAAATTAACAATTATGATAGTTTCATTGATTTGTAGCTACTTTCCCAAAGTTATCAGCAAACAAACTATTGCACACCTAAAAATAAAGTTAAAAAACATAGGCCTCCTCCATATCCCCTCAAAGTCTCCTTTCCATCGCCAATATAGGTGTGTTTTCTACCATTTTGGTAGAAAAAAAACAGCGATTTGGTAGTAATTTTGGAAAAGTAGAAGAATGTTGTACACAGCTCTACAATGTCTACTTCAGACATCTGTCTAGCATATGTATCTTTGAAAGTAATCTTTTAGACCACTTAAAAGTAAAAGGTCGGAGAAATACATAATGCAAATTGCAGTGTAGTCGGATCTTATCAACATTTACAGAATCGGCAAAATTTCTTCTATTGTGTATCAAGCATATCACAGACAAAAAACATATTTTCACACATTCCACATCTTTAAAATTAACAATTATGATAGTTTCATTGATTTGTAGCTACTTTTCCAAAGTTATCAGCAAACAAACTATTGCACACCTAAAAATAAAGTTAAAAAACATAGGCCTCCTCCATATCCCCTCAAAGTCTCCTTTCCATCGCCAATATAGGTGTGTTTTCTACCATTTTGGTAGAAAAAAAACAGCGATTTGGTAGTAATTTAGGAAAAGTAGAAAAATGTTGTACACAGCTCTTCAATGTCTACTTCAGACATCTTTGTAGCATATGAATCTTTGAAAGTAATCTTTTAGACCACTTAGACGAAAAAAGTCGGAGAAATACATAATGCAAATTACAGTGTAGTCGGATCTTATCCACATTTACAGAATCAGCAAAATTTCTTCTATTGTGCATAAAGCATATTACAGACAAAAACAACATATTTTCACACATTCCACACTTTTAAAATTAACAATTATGATAGTTTCACTGATTTGTAGCTACTTTTCCAAAGTTATCAGCAAACAAACTATTGCACACCTAAAAATAAAGTTAAAAAACATAGGTCTCCTCCATATCCCCTCAAAGCCTCCTTACCATCGCCAATATAGGTGTGTTTTCTACCATTTTGGTAGAAAAAAAACAGCGATTTGGTAGTAATAGAGGAAAAGTAGAAGAATGTTGTACACAGCTCTGCAATGTTTGCTTCAGACATCTGTCTAGCATATGTATCTTTGAAAGTAATCTTTTAGACCACTTAGACGTAAAAGTTCGGAGAAATACATAATGCAAATTACAGTGTAGTTGGATCTTATTCACATTTACAGAATCGGCAAAATTTCTTCTATTTTGTACAAAGCATATTACAGGCAAAAAAAACATGTTTTCACACATTCCACATCCTTAAAATTAACAATTATGATAGTTTCATTGATTTGTAACTACTTATCCAAAATTGCCAGCAAACAGTTTATTGCTCACCTAAAAATAAAGTAAAAAAACATAGACCTCCTCCATATCCCCTCAAAGCCTCCTTTCCATCGCCAATATAGGTATGTTTTCTACCATTTTGGTAGAAAAAAAACAGCGATTTGGTAGTAATTTAGGAAAAGTAGAAGAATGTTGTATACAGCTCTGCAATGTCTACTTCAGACATCTGTCTAGCATATGTATCTTTGAAAGCAATCTTTTAGACCACTTAGACATAAAAGGTCGGAAAAATACATAATACAAATTACAGTGTAGTCGGATCTTATCCACATTTACAGAATAGGCAAAATTTCTTCTATTGTGTATAAAGCATATTACAGACAAAAAACATATTTTCACACATTCCACATCTTTAAAATTAACAATTATGATAGTTTCATTGATTTGTAGCTACTTTTCCAAAGTTATCAGCAAACAAACTATTGCACACCTAAAAATAAAGTTAAAAAACATAGGCCTCCTCCATATCCCCTCAAAGTCTCCTTTCCATCGCCAATATAGGTGTGTTTTCTACCATTTTGGTAGAAAAAAAACAGCGATTTGGTAGTAATTTAGGAAAAGTAGAAAAATGTTGTACACAGCTCTTCAATGTCTACTTCAGACATCTTTGTAGCATATGAATCTTTGAAAGTAATCTTTTAGACCACTTAGACGAAAAAAGTCGGTGAAATACATAATGCAAATTACAGTGTAGTCGGATCTTATCCACATTTACAGAATCAGCAAAATTTCTTCTATTGTGCATAAAGCATATTACAGACAAAAACAACATATTTTCACACATTCCACACTTTTAAAATTAACAATTATGATAGTTTCATTGATTTGTAGCTACTTTTCCAAAGTTATCAGCAAACAAACTATTGCACACCTAAAAATAAAGTTAAAAAACATAGGTCTCCTCCATATCCCCTCAAAGCCTCCTTAGCATCGCCAATATAGGTGTGTTTTCTACCATTTTGGTAGAAAAAAAACAGCGATTTGGTAGTAATAGAGGAAAAGTAGAAGAATGTTGTACACAGCTCTGCAATGTTTGCTTCAGACATCTGTCTAGCATATGTATCTTTGAAAGTAATCTTTTAGACCACTTAGACGTAAAAGTTCGGAGAAATACATAATGCAAATTACAGTGTAGTTGGATCTTATTCACATTTACAGAATCGGCAAAATTTCTTCTATTTTGTACAAAGCATATTACAGGCAAAAAAAACATGTTTTCACACATTCCACATCCTTAAAATTAACAATTATGATAGTTTCATTGATTTGTAACTACTTATCCAAAATTGCCAGCAAACAGTTTATTGCTCACCTAAAAATAAAGTAAAAAAACATAGACCTCCTCCATATCCCCTCAAAGCCTCCTTTCCATCGCCAATATAGGTATGTTTTCTACCATTTTGGTAGAAAAAAAACAGCGATTTGGTAGTAATTTAGGAAAAGTAGAAGAATGTTGTATACAGCTCTGCAATGTCTACTTCAGACATCTGTCTAGCATATGTATCTTTGAAAGCAATCTTTTAGACCACTTAGACATAAAAGGTCGGAAAAATACATAATACAAATTACAGTGTAGTCGGATCTTATCCACATTTACAGAATAGGCAAAATTTCTTCTATTGTGTATAAAGCATATTACAGACAAAAAAACATATTTTTACACATTCCACATCTTTAAAATTAACAATTATGATAGTTTCATTGATTTGTAGCTACTTTTCCAAAGTTATCAGCAAACAAACTATTGCACACCTAAAAATAAAGTAAAAAAACATAGGCCTCCTCCATATACCCTCAAAGCCTCCTTTCCATCACCAATATAGGTGTGTTTTCTACCATTTTGGTAGAAAAAAAACAGCGATTTGGTAGTAATATAGGAAAAGTAGAAGAATGTTGTACACAGCTCTGCAATGTCTACTTCAGACATCTAACTAGCATATGTATCTTTGAAAGCAATCTTTTAGACTACTTAGACGAAAAAAATCGGAGAAATACATAATGCAAATTACAGTGTAGTCGGATCTTATCCACATTTACAGAATAGGCAAAATTTCTTCTATTGTGTATAAAGCATATTACAGACAAAAAAAAAAACATATTTTTACACATTCCACATCTTTAAAATTAACAATTATGATAGTTTCATTGATTTGTAGCTACTTTTCCAAAGTTATCAGCAAACAAACTATTGCACACCTAAAAATAAAGTTAAAAAACATAGACCTCCTTCATATCCCCTCAAAGCCTCCTTTCCATCGCCAATATAGGTGTGTTTTCTACCATTTTGGTAGAAAAAAAACAGCGATTTGGTAGTAATTTAGGAAAAGTAGAAGAATGTTGTATACAGCTCTGCAAAGTCTACTTCAGACATCTGTCTAGCATATGTATCTTTGAAAGCAATCTTTTAGACCACTTAGACATAAAAGGTCGGAAAAATACATAATACAAATTACAGTGTAGTCGGATCTTATCCACATTTACAGAATAGGCAAAATTTCTTCTATTGTGTATAAAGCATATTACAGACAAAAAAACATATTTTTACACATTCCACATCTTTAAAATTAACAATTATGATAGTTTCATTGATTTGTAGCTACTTTTCCAAAGTTATCAGCAAACAAACTATTGCACACCTAAAAATAAAGTTAAAAAACATAGGCCTCCTCCATATCCCCTCAAAGCCTCCTTTCCATCGCCAATATAGGTGTGTTTCTACCATTTTGGTAGAAAAAAAACAGCGATTTGGTAGTAATTTAGGAAAAGTAGAAGAATGTTGTATACAGCTCTACAATGTCTACTTCAGACATCTGTCTAGCATATGTATCTTTGAAAGTAATCTTTTAGACCACTTAGACTTAAAAGGTCAGAGAAATACATAATGCAAATTACAGTGTAGTCGGATCTTATCCACATTTAAGGAATCGGCAAAATTTCTTCTATTGTGTATAAACCATATTACAGACAAGAAAAACATATTTTCACACATTCAACATCTTTAAAATTAACAATTATGATAGTTTCATTGATTTGTAGCTACTTTTCCAAAGTTATCAGCAAACAAACTATTGCAGACCTAAAAATAAAGTTAAAAAACATAGACCTCCTCCATATCCCCTCAAAGCCTCCTTTCCATCGCCAATATAGGTGTGTTTTCTACCATTTTGGTAGAAAAAAAACAGCGATTTGGTAGTAATTTAGGAAAAGTAGAAGAATGTTGTATACAGCTCTGCAATGTCCACTTCAGACATCTGTCTAGCATATGTATCCTTGAAAGTAATCTTTTAGACCACTTACAAGAGAAAAGTCGGATAAATACATAATGCAAATTACAGTGTAGTCGGATCTTATCCACATTTACAGAATGGGCAACATTTCTTCTATTGTGTATAAAGCATATTACAGACAAAAAAAACATATTTTCACACATTCCACATCCTTAAAATTAACAATTATGATAGTTTCATTGATTTGTAACTGCTTTTCCAAAATTGCCAGCAAACAGATTATTGCACACCTAAAAATAAAGTTAAAAAACATAGGCCTCCTCCATATCCCCTCAAAGCCTCCTTTCCATCGCCAATATAGGTGTGTTTTCTACCATTTTGGTAGAAAAAAAACAGCGATTTGGTAGTAATTTAGGAAAACTGGAAGAATGTTGTATACATCTCGGCAATGTCTACTTCAGACATCTGTCTAGCATATGTATCTTTGAAAGTAATCTTTTAGACCACTTAGACGTAAAAGGTCGGAGAAATACATAATGCAAATTACAGTGTAGTCGGATCTTATCCACATTTACAGAATAGGCAAAATTCCTTCTATTGTGTATAAAGCATATTACAGACAAAAAAACATATTTTTACACATTCCACATCTTTAAAATTAACAATTATGATAGTTTCATTGATTTGTAGCTACTTTTCCAAAGTTATCAGCAAACAAACTATTGCACACCTAAAAATAAAGTTAAAAAACATAGGCCTCCTCCATATACCCTCAAAGCCTCCTTTCCATCGCCAATATAGGTGTGTTTCTACCATTTTGGTAGAAAAAAAACAGCGATTTGGTAGTAATTTAGGAAAAGTAGAAGAATGTTGTATACAGCTCTGCAATGTCTACTTCAGACATCTGTCTAGCATATGTATCTTTGAAAGTAATCTTTTAGACCACTTAGACGTAAAAGGTCAGAGAACTACATAATGCAAATTACAGTGTAGTCGGATCTTATCCACATTTAAGGAATCGGCAAAATTTCTTCTATTGTGTATAAAGCATATTACAGACAAGAAAAACATATTTTCACACATTCAACATCTTTAAAATTAACAATTATGATAGTTTCATTGATTTGTAGCTACTTTTCCAAAGTTATCAGCAAACAAACTATTGCACACCTAAAAATAAAGTAAAAAAACATAGGCCTCCTCCATATACCCTCAAAGCCTCCTTTCCATCGCCAATATAGGTGTGTTTTCTACCATTTTGGTAGAAAAAAAACAGCGATTTGGTAGTAATTTAGGAAAAGTAGAAGAATGTTGTACACAGCTCTGCAATGTCTACTTCAGACATCTAACTAGAATATGCATCTTTGAAAGCAATCTTTTAGACTACTTAGACGAAAAAAATCGGAGAAATACATAATGCAAATTACAGTGTAGTCGGATCTTATCCACATTTACAGAATAGGCAAAATTTCTTCTATTGTGTATAAAGCATATTACAGACAAAAAAAAAACATATTTTTACACATTCCACATCTTTAAAATTAACAATTATGATAGTTTCATTGATTTGTAGCTACTTTTCCAAAGTTATCAGCAAACAAACTTTTGCAGACCTAAAAATAAAGTTAAAAAACATAGACCTCCTCCATATCCCCTCAAAGCCTCCTTTCCATCGCCAATATAGGTGTGTTTTCTACCATTTTGGTAGAAAAAAAACAGCGATTTGGTAGTAATTTAGGAAAAGTAGAAGAATGTTGTATACAGCTCTGCAATGTCCACTTCAGACATCTGTCTAGCATATGTATCTTTGAAAGTAATCTTTTAGACCACTTACAAGAGAAAAGTCGGATAAATACATAATGCAAATTACAGTGTAGTCGGATCTTATCCACATTTACAGAATGGGCAACATTTCTTCTATTGTGTATAAAGCATATTACAGACAAAAAAAAACATATTTTCACACATTCCACATCCTTAAAATTAACAATTATGATAGTTTCATTGATTTGTAACTGCTTTTCCAAAATTGCCAGCAAACAGATTATTGCACACCTAAAAATAAAGTTAAAAAACATAGGCCTCCTCCATATCCCCTCAAAGCCTCCTTTCCATCGCCAATATAGGTGTGTTTTCTACCATTTTGGTAGAAAAAAAACAGCGATTTGGTAGTAATTTAGGAAAAGCAGAAGAATGTTGTATACATCTCGGCAATGTCTACTTCAGACATCTGTCTAGGATATGTATCTTTGAAAGTAATCTTTTAGACCACTTAAACGTAAAAGGTCGGAGAAATACATAATGCAAATTACAGTGTAGTTGGATTTTATCCACAATTACAGAATCGGCAAAATTTCTTCTTTTGTGTATAAAGCATATTATAGACAAAAAAAACATATTTTCACACATTCCACACTTTTAAAATTAACAATTATGATAGTTTCATTGATTTGTAGCTACTTTTCCAAAGTTATTAGCAAACAAACTATTTCATACCTAAAAATAAAGTTAAAAAACATAGGCCTCCTCCATATCCCCTCAAAGCCTCCTTTCCATCGCCAATATAGTTGTGTTTTCTACCATTTTGGTAGAAAAAAAACAGAGATTTGGTAGTAATTTAGGAAAAGTCGAAGAATGTTGTACACAGCTCTGCAATGTTTGCTTCAGACATCTGTCTAGCATATGTATCTTTGAAAGTAATCTTTTAGACCACTTAGACGTAAAAGGTCGGAGAAATACATAATTCAAATTACAGCGAATTTGGATCTTATTCACATTTACAGAATCGGCAAAATTTCTTCTATTGTGTATAAAGCATATTACAGACAAAAAAAAACATATTTTCACACATTCCACATCCTTAAAATTAACAATTATGATAGTTTCATTGATTTGTAACTGCTTTTCCAAAATTGCCAGCAAACAGATTATTGCACAACTAAAAATAAAGTTAAAAAACATAGGCCTCCTCCATATCCCCTCAAAGCCACCTTTCCATCGCCAATATAGGTGTGTTTTCTACCTTTTTGGTAGGAAAAAAAATAGCGATTTGGTAGTAATTTAGGAAAAGTAGAAGAATGTTGTACACAGCTCTGCAATGTCTACTTCAGACATCTGTCTAGCATATGTATCTTTGAAAGTAATCTTTTAGACCACTCAGACGAAAAAAGGCGGAGAAATACATAATGCAAATTACAGTGTAGTCGGATCTTATCCACATTTACAGAATAGGCAAAATTTCTTCTATTGTGTATAAAGCATATTACAGACAAAAAAAAACATATTTTCACACATTCCACATCTTTAAAATTAACAATTATGATAGTTTCATTGATTTGTAGCTACTTTTCCAAAGTTATCAGCAAACAAACTATTGCACATTTAAAAATAAAGTTAAAAAACATAGGCCTCCTCCATATCCCCTCAAAGTCTCCTTTCCATCTCCAATATAGGTGTGTTTTCTACCATTATGGTAGAAAAAAAACAGCGATTTTGTAGTAATTTTGGAAAAGTAGAAGAATGTTGTACACAGCTCTGCAATGTCTACTTCAGACATCTGTCTAGCATATGTATCTTTGAAAGTAATCTTTTAGACCACTTAGACATAAAAGGTCGGAGAAATACATAATGCAAATTACAGTGCAGTCGGATCTTATCCACATTTACAGAATCGGCAAAATTTCTTCTATTTTGTATAAAGCATATTACAGACAAAAAAAACCATATTTTCACACATTCCACATCTTTAAAATTAACAATTTTGATAGTTTCATTGATTTGTAGCTACTTTTCCAAAGTTATCAGCAAACAAACTATTGCACACTTAAAAATAAAGTTAAAAAACATAGGCCTCCTCCATATCCCCTCAAAGCCTCCTTTCCATCGCCAATATAGGTGTGTTTTATACCATTTTGGTAGAAAAAAAACAGCGATTAGGTAGTAATTTAAGAAAAGTAGAAGAATGTTGTATACATCTCTGCAATGTCTACTTCAGACATCTGTCTAGCATATGTATCTTTGAAAGTAATCTTTTAAACCACTTAGACGTAAAAGGTCGGAGAAATACATAATGCAAATTACAGTGTAGTCGGATCTTATCCACATTTACAGAATAGGCAAAATATCTTCTATTGTGTATAAAGCATATTACAGACAAAAAAAACATATTTTCACACATTCCACATCTTTAAAATTAACAATGATAGTTTCATTGATTTGTAGCTACTTTTCCAAAGTTATCAGCAAACAAACTATTGCACACTTAAAAATAAAGTTAAAAAACATAGACCTCCTCCATATCCCCTCAAAGTCTCCTTTCCATCGCCAATATAGGTGTGTTTTCTACCATTATGGTAGAAAAAAAACAGCGATTTGGTAGTAATTTTGGAAAAGTAGAAGAATGTTGTACACAGCTCTGCAATGTCTACTTCAGACATCTGTCTAGCATATGTATCTTTGAAAGTAATCTTTTAGACCACTTAGACCTAAAAGGTCGGAGAAATACATAATGCAAATTACAGTGTAGTCGGATCTTATCCACATTTACAGAATCGGCAAAATTTCTTCTATTGTGTATAAAGCATATTACAGACAAAAAAAACATATTTTCACACATTCCACATCTTTAAAATTAACAATTATGATAGTTTCATTGATTTGTAGCTACTTTTCCAAAGTTATCAGCAAACAAACTATTGTACACCTAAAAATAAAGTTAAAAAACATAGGCCTCCTCCATATCCCCTCAAAGCCTCCTTTCCATCGCCAATATAGGTGTGTTTTCTACCATTTTGGTAGAAAAAAAACAGCGATTTGGTAGTAATTTAGGAAAAGTAGAAGAATGTTGTACACAGCTCTGCAATGTTTGCTTCAGATATCTGTTCAGCATATGTATCTTTGAAAGTAATCTTTTAGACCACTTAGACGTAAAAGGTCGGAGAAATACATAATGCAAATTAGAGTGTAGTCGGATCTTATCCACATTTACAGAATCGGCAAAATTTCTTCTATTGTGTATAAAGCATATTACAGACAAAAAAAAACATATTTTCACACATTCCACATCTTTAAAATTAACAATTATGATAGTTTCATTGACTTGTAGCTACTTTTCCAAACTTATCAGCAAACAAACTATTGCACACCTAAAAATAAAGTTAAAAAACATAGGCCTCCTCCATATCCCCTCAAAGCCTCCTTTCCATCGCCAATATAGGTGTGTTTTCTACCATTTTGGTAGAAAAAAAACAGCGATTTGGTAGTAATTTAGGAAAAGTAGAAGAATGCTGTACACAGCTCTGCAATGTCTACTTCAGACATCAATCTAGCATATGTATCTTTGAAAGTAATCTTTTAGACCACTTAGACGAAAAAAGTCAGAGAAATACATAATGCAAATTACAGTGTAGTCGAATCTTATCCACATTTACAGAATCAGCAAAATTTCTTCTATTGTGTATAAAGCATATTGCAGACAAAAAAAACATATTTTCACACATTCCACATCCTTAAAATTAACAATTATGATAGTTTCATTGATTTGTAACAGCTTTTCCAAAATTGCCAGCAAACAGATTATTGCACACCTAAAAATAAAGTTGAAAAACATAGGCCTCCTCCATATCCCCTCAAAGCCTCCTTTCCATCGCCAATATAGGTGTGTTTCTACCATTTTGGTAGAAAAAAAACAGCGAGTTGGTAGTAATTTAGGAAAAGTAGAAGAATGTTGTACAAAGCTCTGCAATGTCTACTTCAGACATCCGTCTAGCATATGTATCTTTGAAAGTAATCTTTTAGACCACTTAGACGTAAAAGGTCGGAGAAATACATAATGCAAATTCCAGTGTAGTTGGATCTTATCCACAATTACAGAATCGGCAAAATTTCTTCTATTGTGTATAAAGCATATTACAGACAAAAAAAACATATTTTCACACATTCCACACTTTTAAAATTAACAATTATGATAGTTTCATTGATTTGTAGCTACTTTTCCAAAGTTATTAGCAAACAAACCATTGCACACCTAAAAATAAAGTTAAAAAAATAGGCCTCCTCCATATCCCCTCAAAGCCTCCTTTCCATCGCCAATATAGTTGTGTTTTCTACCATTTTGGTAGAAAAAAAACAGAGATTTGGTAGTAATTTAGGAAAAGTAGAAGAATGTTGTACACAGCTCTGCAATGTTTGCTTCAGACATCTGTCTAGCATATGTATCTTTGAAAGTAATCTTTTAGACCACTTAGACGTAAAAGGTCGGAGAAATACATAATTCAAATTACAGCGAAGTTGGATCTTATTCACATTTACAGAATCGGCAAAATTTCTTCTATTGTGTATAAAGCATATTACAGACAAAAAAAAACATATTTTCACACATTCCACATCCTTAAAATTAACAATTATGATAGTTTCATTGATTTGTAACTGCTTTTCCAAAATTGCCAGCAAACAGATTATTGCACACCTAAAAATAAAGTTAAAAAACATAGGCCTCCTCCATATCCCCTCAAAGCCACCTTTCCATCGCCAATATAGGTGTGTTTTCTACCTTTTTGGTAGGAAAAAAAATAGCGATTTGGTAGTAATTTTGGAAAAGTAGAAGAATGTTGTACACAGCTCTGCAATGTCTACTTCAGACATCTGTCTAGCATATGTATCTTTGAAAGTAATCTTTTAGACCACTTAGACATAAAAGGTCGGAGAAATACATAATGCAAATTACAGTGCAGTCGGATCTTATCCACATTTACAGAATCGGCAAAATTTCTTCTATTGTGTATAAAGCATATTACAGACAAAAAAAAACATATTTTCACACATTCCACATCTTTAAAATTAACAATTATGATAGTTTCATTGATTTGTAGCTACTTTTCCAAAGTTATCAGCAAACAAACTATTGTACACCTAAAAATAAAGTTAAAAAACATAGGCCTCCTCCATATCCCCTCAAAGCCTCCTTTCCATTGCCAATATAGGTGTGTTTTCTACCATTTTGGTAGAAAAAAAACAGCGATTTGGTAGTAATTTAGGAAAAGTAGAAGAATTTTGTACACAGCTCTGCAATGTCTACTTCAGACATCTGTCTAGCATATGTATCTTTGAAAGTAATCTTTTAGACTACTTAGATGAAAAAATCGGAGAAATACATAATGCAAATTACAGTTTAGTCGGATCTTATCCACATTTACAGAATCGGCAAAATTTCTTCTATTGTGTATAAAGCATATTACAGACAAAAAAAACATATTTTCACACATTTCACATCCTTAAAATTAACAATTATGATAGCTTCATTGATTTGTAGCTACTTTTCCAAAGTTATCAGCAAACAAACTATTGCACACCTAAAAATAAAGTTAAAAAACATAGGCCTCCTCCATATCCCCTCAAAGCCTCCTTTCCATTGCCAATATAGTTGTGTTTTCTACCATTTTGGTAGAAAAAAAACAGCGATTTGGTAGTAATTTAGGAAAAGTAGAAGAATGTTGTACACAGCTCTGCAATGTCTACTTCAGACATCTTTGTAGCATATGTATCTCTGAAAGTAATCTTTTAGACCACTTAGACGAAAAAAGTCGGAGAAATACATTATGCAAATTACAGTGTAGTCGGATCTTATCCACATTTACAGAATCGTCAAAATTTCTTCTATTGTGTATAAAGCATATTACAGACAAAAGAAACATATTTTCACACATTCCACATCCTTAAAATTAACAATTATGATAGTTTCATTGATTTGTAACTGCTTTTCCAAAATTGCCAGCAAACAGATTATTGCACACCTAAAAATAAAGTTAAAAAACATAGGCCTCCTCCATATCCCCTCAAAGCCTCCTTTCCATCGCCAATATAGGTGTGTTTTCTACCATTTTGGTAGCAAAAAAAATAGCGATTTGGTAGTAATTTAGGAAAAGTAGAAGAATGTTGTACACAGCTCTGCAATGTCTACTTCAGACATCTATCTAGCATATGTATCTTTGAAAGTAATCTTTTAGACCACTTAGACGTGAAAGGTCAGAGAAATACATAATGCAAATTACAGTGTAGGTGGACCTTATTCACATTTACAGAATCGGCAAAATTTATTCTCTTGTGTATAAAGCATATTACAGACAAAAAAAACATATTTTCACACATTCCACATCCTTAAAATTAACAATTATGATAGCTTCATTGATTTGTAGCTACTTTTCCAAAGTTATCAGCAAAGAAACTATTGCACACCTAAAAATAAAGTTAAAAAACATAGGCCTCCTCCATATCCCCTCAAAGCCTCCTTTCCATCGCCAATATAGGTGTGTTTTCTACCATTTTGGTAGAAAAAAAACAGCAATTTGGTAGTAATTTAGGAAAAGTAGAAGAATGTTTTACACAGCTCTGCAATGTCTACTTCAGACATCTATCTAGCATATGTATCTTTGAAAGTAATCTTTTAGACCACTTAGACCTAAAAGGTCGGAGAAATACATAATGCAAATTACAGTGTAGTCGGATCTTATCCACATTTAAGGAATCGGCAAAATTTCTTCTATTGTGTATAAAGCATATTACAGAGAAAAAAAACATATTTTTACACATTCCACATCTTTAAAATTAACAATTATGATAGCTTCATTGATTTGTAGCTACTTTTCCAAAGTTATCAGCAAACAAACTATTGCACACTTAAAAATAAAGTTAAAAAACATAGGCCTCCTCCATATCCCCTCAAAGCCTCCTTTCCATCGCCAATATAGGTGTGTTTTCTACCATTATGAGAGAAAAAAAACAGCGATTTGGTAGTAATTTTGGAAAAGTAGAAGAATGTTGTACACAGCTCTGCAATGTCTACTTCAGACATCTGTCTAGCATATGTATCTTTGAAAGTAATCTTTTACACTACTTAGACGAAAAAATCGGAGAAAGACATAATGCAAATTACAGTGTAGTCGGATCTTATCCACATTTACAGAATCGGCAAAATTTCTTCTATTGTGTATAAAGCATATTACAGACAAAAAAAACATATCTTCACACATTCCACATCCTTAAAATTAACAATTATGATAGTTTCATTGATTTGTAACTGCTTTTCCAAAATTGCCAGCAAACAGATTATTGCACACCTAAAAATAAAGTTAAAAAACATAGGCCTCCTCCATATCCCCTCAAAGCCTCCTTTCCATCGCCAATATAGGTGTGTTTTCTACCATTTTGGTAGAAAAAAAACAGCGATTTGGTAGTAATTTAGGAAAAGTAGAAGAATGTTGTATACATCTCTGCAATGTCTACTTCAGACATCTGTCTAGCATATGTATCTTTGACAGTAATCTTTTAGACCACTTAGACGTAAAAGGTCGGAGAAATATATAATGCAAATTACAGTGTATTTGGATCTTATCCACATTTACAGAATCGGCAAAATTTCTTCTATTGTGTATAAAGCATATTACAGACAAAAAAAACATATTTTCACACATTCCACACTTTTAAAATTAAGAATTATGATAGTTACATTGATTTGTAGCTACTTTTCCAAAGTTATCAGCAAACAAACTATTGCACACCTAAAAATAAAGTTAAAAAACATAGGCCTCCTCCATATCCCCTCAAAGCCTCCTTTCCATCGCCAATATAGGTGTGTTTTCTACCATTTTGGTAGAAAAAAACAGAAATTTGGTAGTAATTTAGGAAAAGTAGAAGAATGTGGTACACAGCTCTGCAATGTTTGCTTCAGACATCTGTCTAGCATATGTATCTTTGAAAGTAATCTTTTAGACCACTTAGAAGTAAAAGGTCGGAGAAATACATAATGCAAATAACAGTGTAGTCGGAAGTTATCCACATTTACAGAATCGGCAAAATTTCTTCTATTGTGTATAAAGTAAATTGCAGACAAAAAAAACATATTTTAACATATTCCACATCTTTGAAATTAACAATTATGATAGTTTCATTGATTTGTAGCTACTTTTCCAAAGTTATCAGCAAACAAACTATTGTACACCTAAAAATGAAGTTAAAACATAGGCCTCCTCCATATCCCCTCAAAGCCTCCTTTCCATCACCAATATAGGTGTGTTTTCTACCATTTTGGTAGAAAAAAAACAGCGATTTGGTAGTAATTTAGGAAAAGTAGAAGAATGTTGTACACAGCTCTGCAATGTTTGCTTCAGACATCTGCCTAGCATATGTATCTTTGAAAGTAATCTTTTAGACCACTTAGACGTAAAAGGTCGGAGAAATACATAATGCAAATTACAGTGTAGTTGGATCTTATTCACATTTACAGAATCGGCAAAATTTCTTCTATTGTGTATAAAGCATATTACAGACAAAAAAAAACATATTTTCACACATTCCACATCCTTAAAATTAACAATTATGATAGTTTCATTGATTTGTAACTACTTTTCCAAAATTGCCAGCAAACAAACTATTGCACACCTAAAAATAAAGTTAAAAAACATAGGCCTCCTCCATATCCCCTCAAAACCTCCTTTCCATCGCCAATATAGGTGTGTTTTCTACCATTTTGGTAGGAAAAAAAATAGCGATTTGGTAGTAATTTAGGAAAAGTAGAAGACTGTTGTACACAGCTCTGCAATGTCTACTTCAGACATCTGTCTAGCATATGTATCTTTGAAAGTAATCTTTTAGACCACTTAGACGTAAAGTTCGGAGAAATACATAATGCAAATTACAGTGTAGTTGGATCTTATCCACATTTACAGAATCGGAAAAATTTCTTCTATTGTGTATAAAGCATATTACAGATAAAAAAAACATATTTTCACACATTCCACACTTTTAAAATTAACAATTATGATAGTTTCATTGATTTGTAGCTACTTTTCCAAAGTTATCAGCAAACAAACTATTGCACACCTAAAAATAAAGTTAAAAAACATAGGCCTCCTCCATATCCCCTCAAAGCCTCCTTTCCATCGCCAATATAGGTGTGTTTTCTGCCATTTTGGTAGAAAAAAAACAGCGATTTGGTAGTAATTTAGGAAAAGTAGAAGAATGTTGTACACAGCTCTGCAATGTCTACTTCAGACATCCGTCTAGCATATGTATCTTTGAAAGTAATCTTTTACACTACTTAGACGAAAAAGGTGGGAGAAATACTGTTAGGGGGGCGATTGCAGACAACTTTATTTTAATGGAACGCAACCGAGCCCGGGGTCCGCGATGCATCCTGGTGGGCTGCTGCCGAACACTTTCCGGGTGAAAAGGTACGCAACCAACTTAAACGATAAGCCCTTCCGTGTTACTGCACACCAGAATGGGTATAGCGGTTCACACTATCTCCGTTAGCAGCACGGGAGATGTGCAACCGGAAAACTATCTGTAGCCCTGTTACCGCACAGAGACTACACTAGTGGCGCTAGGATGAGTGTGTGACTACGCCGAGGGGTACACGTGCCTCCAGCCGACGTGCTACTGGACTGAATGGTACTACTCCACGTGACTGACAGGCAATAGCCGTGGACAGGACGTTTGCAGGCTGCTCGGGGAGATAGGTGACCCCTTTGGCTGAGCCAGGCTGCAAGATGAAGATACCTGCCTAAGTACAACTAAGCATGCCTAAGAAACCTGTGCTAATCAGCCGAGCGAACTCTGGCATCGGCAGGTCACGGAGTGAACAGCTAGGGAGCACGTGGAACACCGTTGTCCACACAGCAGCATCACTTGCTCAATGACCAGAGCGCGCCGCCATGTTTGTGGGCGGGCCTTTAAAAGACTAAGCCCGACCCACCATCGCACCATTGGTGACGCCACCCGTGGACCAATCAGGCGGTGCCTCTCGGACTTAGGCTGCAGTAGCCTAGTCTCTCTCCGCAACCTGTGCTTCATGTTGCTAGGCACAAATACACAAGATACCACTTGTATATCTTGTGAATTGGCTAGGCGTTGGGACTGATGTTGATGCTGTGCAGCATCAGCCCTGGCTGGACCAGAATGGTAGACTACAGAATCCATTTCTGATCCAGCAAGCGCCCGGTGCCTAACAAATACATAATGCAAATTACAGCGTAGTCGGATCTTATCCCCATTTACAGAATCGGCAAAATTTCTTCTATTGCGTATAAAGCATATTACAAACAAAAAAAAAATATTTTCACACATTCCACATCTTTAAAATTAACAATTATGATAGTTTCATTGATTTGTAGCTACTTTTCCAAAGTTATCAGCAAACAAACTATTGCACACCTAAAAATAAAGTTAAAAAACATAGGCCTCCTCCATATCCTCTCATAGCCTTCTTTCCATCACCAATATAGGTGTGTTTTCTACCATTTTGGTAGAAAAAAAACAGATATTTGGTAGTAATTTAGGAAAAGTAGAAGAATGTTGTACACAGCTCTGCAATGTCTACTTCAGACATCTGTCTAGCATATGTATCTTTGAAAGTAATCTTTTAGACCAGTTAGAAGTAAAAGGTCGGAGAAATACATAATGCAAATTACAGTGTAGTCGGTTCTTATCCACATTTACAGAATAGGCAAAATCTCTTCTATTGTGTATAAAGCATATTAAAGACAAAAAAAAAACATATTTTCACACATTCCACATCCTTACAATGAATAATTATGATAGTTTCATTGATTTGTAACTACTTTTCCAAAATTGCCAGCAAACAAATTATTGCACACGTAAAAATAAAGTTAAAAAACATAGGCCTCCTCCATATCCCCTCAAAGCCTCCTTTCCATCGCCAATATAGGTGTGTTTTCTACCATTCTGGTAGAAAAAAAACAGCGATTTGGTAGTAATTTAGGAAAAGTAGAAGAATGTTATACACAGCTCTGCAATGTCTACTTCAGACATCTGTCTAGCATATGTATCTTTGAAAGTAATCTTTTAGACAACTTAGACGAAAGAGGTCAGAGAAATACATAATGCAAATTACAGTGTAGACGGATCTTATCCACATTTACAGAATAGGCAAAATTTCTTCTATTGTGTATAAAGCATATTACAGACCAAAAAACATTTTTTCACACATTCCACATCTTTAAAATTAACAATTATGATAGTTTCATTGATTTGTAGCTACTTTTCCAGTTATCAGCAAACAAACTATTGCACACCTAAAAATAAAGTTAAAAAACATAGGCCTCCTCCATATCCCCTCAAAGCCTACTTTCCATCGCAAATATAGGTGTTTTTTCTACCATTTTGGTAGAAAAAAAACAGCGATTTGGTAGTAATTTAGGAAAAGCAGAAGAATGTTGTACACAGCTCTGCAGTGTCTACTTCAGACATCTGTCTAGCATATGTATCTTTGAAAGTAATCTTTTAAACCACTTAGACGTAAAAGGTCTTAGAAATACTTAATGCAAATTACAGTGTAGTCGGATCTTATCCACATTTATAGAATCGGCAAAATTTCTTCTATTGTGTATAAAGCATATTACAGAGAAAAAAAAAATATTTTCACACATTCCACATCCTTAAAATTAACAATTATGATAGTTTCATTGATTTGTAACTACTTTTCCAAAATTGCCAGCAAACAGATTATTGCACACCAAAAAAATAAAGTTAAAAAACATAGGCCTCCTCCATATCCCCTCAAAGCCTCCTTTCCATCGCCAATATAGGTGTGTTTTCTACCATTTTGGTAGAAAAAAACAGCGATTTGGTAGTAATTTAGGAAAAGTAGAAGAATGTTGTACACAGCTCTGCAATGTCTACTTCAGACATCTGTCTAGCATATGTATCTTTGAAAGTAATCTTTTAAACCACTTAGACGAAAAAGGTCGGAGAAATACATAATGCAAATTACAGTGTAGTCTGATCTTATCCACATTTACAGAATCGGCAAAATTTCTTCTATTCTGTATAAAGCATATTACAGACAAAAAAAACATATTTTCACACATTCCACATCTTTAAAATTAACAATTATGATAGTTTCATTGTTTTTTAGCTACTTTTCCAAAGTTATCAGTAAACAAACTATTGCACACCTAAAAATAAAGATAAAAAACATAGGCCTGCTCCATATCCCCTCAAAGCCTCCTTTCCATCACCAATATAGGTGTGTTTTCTACCATTTTGGTAGAAGAAAAACAGCGATTTGGTAGTAATTTAGGAAAAGTAGAAGAATGTTGTACACAGCTCGCAATGTCTAATTCAGACATCAGTCTAGCATATGTATCTTTGAAAGTAATCTTTTAAACCACTTAGACTTGAAAGGTCGGAGAAATAGATAATGCAAATTACAGTGTAGTCGGATCTTATCCACATTTACAGAATCGGCAAAATTTCTTCTATTTTGTATAAAGCATATTACAGACAAAAAAAACATATTTTCACACATTCCACATCTTTAAAATTAACAATTATGATAGTTTCATTGATTTATAGCTACTTTTCCAAAGTTATCAGCAAACAAACTATTGCACACCTAAAAATAAAGTTAAAAAACATAGGCCTCCTCCATATCCCCTCAAAGCCTCCTTTCCATCGCCAATATAGGTGTGCTTTCTACCATTTTGGTAGAAAAAAAACAGCGATTTGGTAGTAATTTAGGAAAAGTAGAAGAATGTTGTACACAGCTCGCAATGTCTACTTCAGACATCTGTGTAGCATATGTATCTTTGAAAGCAATCTTTTAGACCACTTAGACGTAAAAGGTCTTAGAAATCCCTAATGCAAATTACAGTGTAGTCGGATGTTACCACATTTATAGAATCGGCAAAATTTCTTCTATTGTGTATAAAGCATATTACAGACAAAAAAAACATATTTTCACACATTCCACATCCTTAAAATTAACAATTATGATAGTTTCATTGATTTGTAACTACTTTTCCAAAATTGCCAGCAAACAGATTATTGCACACCAAAAAAATAAAGTTAAAAAACATAGGCCTCCTCCATATCCCCTCAAAGCCTCCTTTCCATCGCCAATATAGGTGTGTTTTCTACCATTTTGGTAGAAGAAAAACAGCGATTTGGTAGTAATTTCGGAAAAGTAGAAGAATGTTGTACACAGCTCGCAAAGTCTAATTCAGACATCTGTCTAGCATACGTATCTTTGAAAGTAATCTTTTAAACCACTTAGACTTGAAAGGTCGGAGAAATAGATAATGCAAATTACAGTGTAGTCGGATCTTATCCACATTTACAGAATCTGCAAAATTTCTTCTATTTTGTATAAAGCATATTACAGACAAAAAAAACATTTTCACACATTCCATCCACATCCTTAAAATTAACAATTACGATAGTTTCATTGATTTGTAACTACTTTTCCAAAATTGCCAGGAAACAGATTATTGCACACCAAAAAAATGAAGTTAAAAAACATAGGCCTCCTCCATATCCCCTCAAAGCCTCCTTTCTATTGCCAATATAGGTGTGTTTTCTACCATTTTGGTAGAAGAAAAACAGCGATTTGGTAGTAATTTAGGAAAAGTAGAAGAATGTTGTACACAGCTCGCAATGTCTAATTCAGACATCTGTCTACCATTTGTATCTTTGAAAGTAATCTTTTAAACGACTTAGATGGAAAAGGTCGGAGAAATACATAATGCAAATTACAGTGTAGTCGGATCTTATCCACATTTACAGAATCGGCAAAATTTCTTATATTGTGTATAAAGCATATTACAGACAAAAAAAACATTTTCACACATTCAACGTCCTTAAAATTAACAATTATGACAGTTTCATTGAATTGTAACTACTTTTCAAAAATTGCCAGCAAACAGATTATTGCACACCTAAATATAAAGTTAAAAAACATAGGCCTCCTCCATATCCCCTGAAAGCCTCCTTTCCATCGCCAATATAGGTGTCTTTTCTACCATTTTGGTAGAAAAAAAACAGCGATTTGGTAGTAATTTAGGAAAAGAAGAATAATGTTGTACACAGCTCTGCAATGTCTACTTCAGACATCTGTCTAGCATATGTATCTTTGAAAGTAATCTTTTAGACCACTTAGACATAAAAGGTCGGAGAAATACATAATGCAAATTACAGTGTAGTCGCATCTTATCCACATTTACAGAATGGGCAAAATTTCTTCTATTGTGTATAAAGCATATTACAGACAAAAAAAAACATATTTTCACACATTCCACATCTTTAAAATTAACAACTATGATAGTTTCATTGATTTGTAGCTACTTTTCCAAAGTTATCAGCAAACAAACTATTGCAAACCTAAAAATAAAGTTGAAAAACATAGGCCTCCTCCATATCCCCTCAAAGTTTCCTTTCCATCGCCAATATAGGTGTGTTTTCTACCATTTTGGTAGTAAAAAAACAGCGATTTGGTAGTAATTTAGGAAAAGCAGAAGAATGTTGTACACAGCTCTGCAATGTCTACTTCAGACATCTGTCTAGCATATGTATCTTTGAAAGCAATCTTTTAGACCACTTAGACGTAAAAGGTCTTAGAAATACTTAATTCAAATTACAGTGTAGTCGGATGTTATCCACATTTATAGAATCGGCAAAATTTCTTCTATTTTGCATAAAGCATATTACAGACAAAAAAAACATAATTTCACACATTCCACATCCTTAAAATTAACAATTATGATAGTTTCATTGATTTGTAACTACTTTTCCAAAATTGACAGCAAACAGATTATTGCACACCAAAAAAATAAAGTTAAAAAACATAGGCCTCCTCCATATCCCATCAAAGCCTCCTTTCCATCGCCAATATAGGTGTGTTTTCTACCATTTTGGTAGAAAAAAAACAGCGATTTGGTAGTAATTTAGGAAAAGTAGAAGAATGTTGTACACAGCTCGCAATGTGTAATTCAGACATCTGTCTAGCATATGTATCTAAAATAAAGTTAAAAAACATAGGCCTCCTCCATATCCCCTCAAAGCCTCCTTTCCATCGCCAATATAGGTGTGTTTTCTACCATTTTGATAGAAAAAAACAGCGATTTGGTAGTAATTTAGGAAAAGTAGAAGAATGTTGTACACAGCTCTGCAATGTCTACTTCAGACATCTGTCTAGCATATGTATCTTTGAAAGTAATCTTTTAGACCACTTAGACGAAAAAGGTCGGAGAAATACATAATGCAAATTACAGTGTAGTCGGATCTTATCCACATTTACAGAATAGACAAAATTTCTTCTATTCTGTATAAAGCATATTACAAACAAAAAAACATATTTTCACACATTCAACATCTTTAAAATTAACAATTATGTTAGATTCATTGATTTGTAGCTACTTTTCCAAAGTTATCAGCAAACAAACTACTGCACACCTAAAAATAAAGATAAAAAACATAGGCCTCCTCCATATCCCCTCAAAGCCTCCTTTCTTTACCAATATAGGTGTGTTTTCTACCATTTTGGTAGAAGAAAAACAGCGATTTGGTAGTAATTTAGGAAAAGTAGAAGAATGTTGTACACAGCTCGCAATGTCTACTTCAGACATCTGTCTAGCATATGTATCTTTGAAAGCAATCTTTTAGACCACTTAGACGTAAAAGGTCTTAGAAATACTTAATGCAAATTACAGTGTAGTCGGATGTTATTCACATTTATAGAATCGGCAAAATTTCTTCTATTTTGCATAAAGCATATTAAAGACAAAAAAAACATAATTTCACACATTCCACATCCTTAAAACTAACAATTATGATAGTTTCATTGATTTGTAACTACTTTTCCAAAATTGACAGCAAACAGATTATTGCACACCAAAAAAATAAAGTTAAAAAACATAGGCCTCCTCCATATCCCCTCAAAGCCTCATTTCCATCGCCAATATAGGTGTGTTTTCTACCATTTTGGTAGAAAAAAAACAGCGATTTGGTAGTAATTTAGGAAAAGTAGAAGAATGTTGTACACAGCTCGCAATGTCTAATTCAGACATCTGTCTAGCATATGTATCTAAAATAAAGTTAAAAAACATAGGCCTCCTCCATATCCCCTCAAAGCCTCCTTTCCATCGCCAATATAGGTCTGTTTTCTACCATTTTGATAGAAAAAAACAGCGATTTGGTAGTAATTTAGGAAAAGTAGAAGAATGTTGTACACAGCTCTGCAATGTCTACTTCAGACATCTGTCTAGCATATGTATCTTTGAAAGTAATCTTTTAGACCACTTAGACGAAAAAAGTCGGAGAAATACATAATGCAAATTACAGTGTAGTCGGATCTTATCCACATTTACAGAATCGGCAAAATTTCTTCTATTCTGTATAAAGCATATTACAGACAAAAAAACATATTTTCACACATTCAACATCTTTAAAATTAACAATTATGTTAGTTTCATTGATTTGTAGCTACTTTTCCAAAGTTATCAGCAAAGAAACTATTGCACACCTAAAAATAAAGTTAAAAAACATAGGCCTCCTCCATATCCCCTCAAAGCCTCCTTTTCATCGCCAATATAGGTGTGTTTTCTACTATTTTGGTAGAAGAAAAACAGCGATTTGGTAGTAATTTAGGAAAAGTAGAAGAATGTTGTACACAGCTCTGCAATGTCTACTTCAGACATCTGTCTAGCATATGTATTTTTGAAGGTAATCTTTTAGACCACTTAGACGAAAAAGGTCTGAGAAATACATAATGCAAATTACTGTGTAATCGGATCTTATCCACATTTACAGAATCGGCAAAACTTCTTGTATTGTGTATAAAGGATATTACAGACAAAAAAAACATATTTTCACACATTCCACATCTTTAAAATTAACAATTATGATAGTTTCATTGATTTGTAATTACTTTTCCAAAATTGCCAGCAAACAGATTATTGCACACCTAAAAATAAAGTTAAAAAACATAGGCCTCCTCCATATCCCCTCAAAGCCTCCTTTCCATCGCCAATATAGGTGTGTTTTCTACCATTTTGGTAGAAAAAAAACAGCGATTTGGTAGTAATTTAGGAAAAGTAGAAGAATGTTGTATACTGCTCTGCAATGTCTACTTCAGACATCTGTCTAGCATTTGTATATTTGAAAGTAATCTTTTAAACCACTTAGACGTAAAAGGTCGGAGAAATACATAATGCAAATTGCTGTGTAGTCGGATCTTATCCACATTTACAGAATCGGCAAAATTTCTTCTATTGTGTATAAAGCATATTACAGACAAAAAAAACATATTTTCACACATTGCACATCCTTAAAATTAACAATTATGATAGTTTCATTGATTTTAACTACTTTTCCAAAATTGCCAGCAAACAGATTATTGCACACCTAAAAATAAATTTAAAAAACATAGGCCTCCTCCAAATCCCCTCAAAGCCTCCTTTCCATCGCCAATATAGGTGTGTTTTCTACCATTTTGGTAGAAAAAAAACAGCGATTTGGTAGTAATTTAGGAAAAGTAGAAGAATGTTGTACACAGCTCTGCAATGACTTCTTCAGACATCTGTCTAGCATATGTATCTTTGAAAGTAATCTTTTAGACCACTTAGACGTAAAAGGTCGGAGAAATACATAATGCAAATCACAGTGTAGTCGGATCTTATCCACATTTACAGAATCGGCAAAATTTCTTCTATTGTGCGAAAGCATATTACAGACAAAAAAACATATTTTCACACATTCCACATCTTTAAAATTAACAATTATGATAGTTTCATTGATTTGTAGCTACTTTTCCAAAGTTATCAGCAAACAAACTATTGCACACCTAAAAATAAAGTTAAAAAACATAGGCCTCCTCCATATCCCCTCAAAGCCTCCTTTCCATCGCCAATATAGGTGTGTTTTCTACCATTTTGGTAGAACAAAAACAGCGATTTGGTAGTAATTTAGGAAAAGTAGAAGAATGTTGTATACATCTCTGCAATGTCTACTTCAGATATCTGTCTAGCATATGTATCTTTGAAAGTAATCTTTTAGACCACTTAGACGTAAAAGGTCGGAGAAATACATAATGCAAATTCCAGTGTAGTTGGATCTTATCCACAATTCCAGAATCGGCAAAATTTCTTCTATTGTGCATAAAGCATATTACAGACAAAAAAAACATATCTTCACACATTACACATCTTTAAAATTAACAATTATGATAGTTTCATTGATTTGTAGCTACATTTCCAAAGTTATCAGCTAACAAACTATTGCACACCTAAAAATAAAGTTAAAAAACATAGGCCTCCTCCATATCCCCTCAAAGCCTCCTTTCCATCGCCAATATAGGTGTGTTTTCCACCATTTTGGTAGAAAAAAAACAGCGATTTGGTAGTAATTTAGGAAAAGTAGAAGAATTTTGTACACAGCTCTGCAATGTCTACTTCAGACATCTGTCTAGCATATGTATCTTTGAAAGTAATCTTTTAGACTACTTAGACGAAAAAATCGGAGAAATACATAATGCAAATTACAGTGTAGTCGGATCTTATCCACATTTACAGAATCGTCAAAATTTCTTCTATTTTGTATAAAGCATATTACAGACAAAAAAAACATATTTTCACACATTCCACATCCTTAAAATTAACAATTATGATAGTTTCATTGATTTGTAACTGCTTTTCCAAAATTGCCAGCAAACAGATTATTGCACACCTAAAAATAAAGTTAAAAAACATAGGCCTCCTCCATATCCCCTCAAAGCCTCCTTTCCATCGCCAATATAGGTGTGTTTTCTACCATTTTGGTAGAAAAAAAACAGCGATTTGGTAGTAATTTAGGAAAAGTAGAAGAATGTTGTATACATCTCTGCAATGTCTACTTCAGACATCTGTCTAGAATATGTATCTTTGAAAGTAATCTTTTAGACCAATTAGACGTAAAAGTTCGGAGAAATACATAATGCAAATTCCAGTGTAGTTGGATCTTATCCACAATAACAGAATCGGCAAAATTTCTTCTATTGTGTATAAAGCATATTACAGACAAAAAAAAACATATTTTCACACATTCCACATCCTTAAAATTAACCATTATGATAGTTTCATTGGTTTGTAGCTACTTTTCCAAAGTTATCAGCAAACAAACTATTGCACACCTAAAAATAAAGTTAAAAAACATAGGCCTCCTCCATATCCCCTCAAAGCCTCCTTTCCATCGTCAATATAGGTGTGTTTTCTACCATTTTGGTAGCAAAAAAAATAGCGATTTGTTAGTAATTTAGGAAAAGTAGAAGAATGTTGTACACAGCTCTTCAATGTCTACTTCAGACATCTGTCTAGCATATGTATCTTTGAAAGTAATCTTTTAAACCACTTAGACGTAAAAGGTCGGAGAAATACATAATGCAAATTACAGTGTAGTCGGATCTTATCCACATTTACAGAATCGGCAAAATTTCTTCTATTGTGTATAAAGCATATTACAGACAAAAAAAAACATATTTTCACACATTCCACATCTTTAAAATTAACAATTATGATAGTTTCATTGATTTGTAGCTACTTTTCCAAAGTTATTAGCAAACAAACTATTGCACACCTAAAAATAAAGTTAAAAAACATAGGCCTCCTCCATATCCCCTCAAAGCCTCCTTTCCATCGCTAATATAGGTGTGTTTTCTACCATTTTGGTAGAAAAAAAACAGAAATTTGGTAGTTATTTAGGAAAAGTAGAAGAATGTTGTACACAGCTCTGCAATGTTTGCTTCAGACATCTGTCTAGCATATGTATCTTTGAAAGTAATCTTTTAGACCACTTAGACGTAAAAGATCAGAGAAATACATAATGCAAATTACAGTGTAGTTGGATCTTATTCACATTTACAGAAAAGGCAAAATTTCTTCTATTGTGTATAAAGCATATTACAGACAAAAAAAACATATTTTCACACATTCCACATCCTTAAAATGAACAATTATGATAGTTTCATTGATTTGTAACTACTTTTCCAAAATTGCCAGTAAACAAAGTATTGCACACCTAAAAATAAAGTTAAAAAACATAGGCCTCCTCCATATCCCCTCAAAGCCTCCTTTCCATCGACAATATAGGTGTGTTTTCTACCATTTTGGTAGAAAAAAAACAGCGATTTCGTAGCAATTTAGGAAAAGTAGAAGAATGTTGTACACAACTCTGCAATGTCTACTTCAGACATCAATCTAGCATATGTATCTTTGAAAGTAATCTTTTAGACCACTTAGACGAAAAAAGTCGGAGAAATACATAACGCAAATTAAAGTGTAGTCGGATCTTATCCACATTTACAGAATCGGCAAAATTTCTTCTATTGTGTATAAAGCATATTACAGACAAAAAAAACATATTTTCACACATTCCACATCCTTAAAATTAACCATTATGATAGTTTCATTGGTTTGTAGCTACTTTTCCAAAGTTATCAGCAAACAAACTATTGTACACCTAAAAATAAAGTTAAAAAACATAGGCCTCCTCCATATCCCCTCAAAGCCTCCTTTCCATCGCCAATATAGGTGTGTTTTCTACCATTTTGGTGGAAAAAAAACAGAAATTTGGTAGTTATTTAGGAAAAGTAGAAGAATGTTGTACACAGCTCTGCAATATTTGCTTCAGACATCTGTCTAGCATATGTATCTTTGAAAGTAATCTTTTAGACCACTTAGACGTAAAAGGTCAGAGAAATACATAATGCAAATTACAGTGTAGTCGGATCTTATCCACATTTACAGAATCGGCAAAATTTCTTCTATTGTGTATAAAGCATATTACAGACAAAAAAAACATATTTTCACACATTCCACACTTTTAAAATTAACAATTATGATAGTTTCATTGATTTGTAGCTACTTTTCCAAATTTATCAGCAAACAAACTATTGCACACCTAAAAATAAAGTTAAAAAACATAGGCCTCCTCCATATCCCCTCAAAACCTCCTTTCCATCGCCAATATAGGTGTGTTTTCTACCATTTTGGTAGAAAAAAAACAGCGATTTCGTAGCAATTTAGGAAAAGTAGAAGAATGTTGTACACAACTCTGCAATGTCTACTTCAGACATCAATCTAGCATATGTATCTTTGAAAGTAATCTTTTAGACCACTTAGACGAAAAAAGTCGGAGAAATACATAATGCAAATTACAGTGTAGTCGGATCTTATCCACATTTACAGAATCGGCAAAATTTCTTCTATTGTGTATAAAGCATATTACAGACAAAAAAAAACATATTTTCACACATTCCACATCCTTAAAATTAACAATTATGATAGTTTCATTGATTTGTAACTGCTTTTCCAAAATTGCCAGCAAACAGATTATTGCACACCTAAAAATAAAGTTAAAAAACATAGGCCTCCTCCATATCCCCTCAAAGCCTCCTTTCCATCGCCAATATAGGTGTGTTTTCTACCATTTTGGTAGAAAAAAAACAGCGATTTGGTAGTAATTTAGGAAAAGTAGAAGAATGTTGTATACATCTCTGCAATGTCTACTTCAGACATGTGTCTAGCATATGTATCTTTGAAAGTAATCTTTTAGACCAATTAGACGTAAAAGTTCGGAGAAATACATAATGCAAATTCCAGTGTAGTTGGATCTTATCCACAATTACAGAATCGGCAAAATTTCTTCTATTGTGTATAAAGCATATTACAGACAAAAAAAAACATATTTTCACACATTCCACATCCTTAAAATTAACCATTATGATAGTTTCATTGGTTTGTAGCTACTTTTCCAAAGTTATCAGCAAACAAACTATTGCACACCTAAAAATAAAGTTAAAAAACATAGGCCTCCTCCATATCCCCTCAAAGCCTCCTTTCCATCGTCAATATAGGTGTGTTTTCTACCATTTTGGTAGCAAAAAAAATAGCGATTTGGTAGTAATTTAGGAAAAGTAGAAGAATGTTGTAAACAGCTCTGCAATGTCTACTTCAGACATCTGTCTAGCATATGTATCTTTGAAAGTAATCTTTTAAACCACTTAGACGTAAAGGGTCGGAGAAATACATAATGCAAATTACAGTGTAGTCGGATCTTATCCACATTTACAGAATCGGCAAAATTTCTTCTATTGTGTATAAAGCATATTACAGACAAAAAAAAACATATTTTCACACATTCCACATCTTTAAAATTAACAATTATGATAGTTTCATTGATTTGTAGCTACTTTTCCAAAGTTATTAGCAAACAAACTATTGCACACCTAAAAATAAAGTTAAAAAACATAGGCCTCCTCCATATCCCCTCAAAGCCTCCTTTCCATCGCTAATATAGGTGTGTTTTCTACCATTTTGGTAGAAAAAAACCAGAAATTTGGTAGTTATATAGGAAAAGTAGAAGAATGTTGTACACAGCTCTGCAATGTTTGCTTCAGACATCTGTCTAGCATATGTATCTTTGAAAGTAATCTTTTAGACCACTTAGACGTAAAAGGTCGGAGAAATACATAATGCAAGTTACAGTGTAGTTGGATCTTATCCACATTTACAGAATCGGCAAAATTTCTTCTATTGTGTATAAAGCATATTACAGAGAAAAAAAACATATTTTCACACATTCCACACTTTTAAAATTAACAATTATGATAGTTTCATTGATTTGTAGCTACTTTTCCAAAGTTATCAGCAAACAAACTATTGCACACCTAAAAATAAAGTTAAAAAACATAGGCCTCCTCCATATCCCCTCAAAGCCTCCTTTCCATCGCCAATATAGGTGTGTTTTCTACCATTTTGGTAGCAAAAAAAAAGCGATTTGGTAGTAATTTAGGAAAAGTAGAAGAATGTTGTACACAGCTCTGCAATGTCTACTTCAGACATCTTTGTAGCATATGTATCTCTGAAAGTAATCTTTTAGACCACTTAGACGAAAAAAGTCGGATACATACATAATGCAAATTACAGTGTAGTCTGATCTTATCCACATTTACAGAATCGGCAAAATTTCTTCTATTGTGTATAAAGCATATTACAGACAAAAAAAACATATTTTCACACATTCCACACTTTTAAAATTAACAATTATGATAGTTTCATTGATTTGTAGCTACTTTTCCAAAGTTATCAGCAAACAAACTATTGCACACCTAAAAATAAAGTTAAAAAACATAGGCCTCCTCCATATCCCCTCAAAGCCTCCTTTCCATCGCCAATATAGGTGTGTTTTCTACCATTTTGGTAGAAAAAAAACAGCGATTTCGTAGCAATTTAGGAAAAGTAGAAGAATGTTGTACACAGCTCTGCAATGTCTACTTCAGACATCAATCTAGCATATGTATCTTTGAAAGTAATCTTTTAGACCACTTAGACGAAAAAAGTCGGAGAAATACATAATGCAAATTACAGTGTAGTCGGATCTTATCCACATTTACAGAATCGGCAAAATTTCTTCTATTGTGTATAAAGCATATTACAGACAAAAAAAAACATATTTTCACACATTCCACATCCTTAAAATTAACAATTATGATAGTTTCATTGATTTGTAACTGCTTTTCCAAATTTGCCAGCAAACAGATTATTGCACACCTAAAAATAAAGTTAAAAAACATAGGCCTCCTCCATATCCCCTCAAAGCCTCCTTTCCATCGCCAATATAGGTGTGTTTTCTACCATTTTGGTAGAAAAAAAACAGCGATTTGGTAGTAATTTAGGAAAAGTAGAAGAATGTTGTATACATCTCTGCAATGTCTACTTCAGACATCTGTCTAGCATATGTATCTTTGAAAGTAATCTTTTAGACCACTTAGACGTAAAAGGTCGGAGAAATACATAATGCAAATTACAGTGTAGTTGGATCTTATTCACATTTACAGAATCGACAAAATTTCTTCTATTGTGTATAAAGCATATTACAGACAAAAAAAAACATATTTTCACACATTCCACGTCCTTAAAATTAACAATTATGATAGTTTCATTGATTTGTAACTACTTTTCCAAAATTGCCAGCAAACAAACTATTGCACACCTAAAAATAAAGTTAGAAAACATAGGCCTCCTCCATATCCCCTCAAAGTCTCCTTTCCATTGCCAATATAGGTGTGTTTTCTACCATTTTGGTAGAAAAAAAAATAGCGATTTGGTAGTAATTTAGGAAAAGTAGAAGAATGTTGTACACAGCTCTGCAATGTCTACTTCAGACATCTGTCTAGCATATGTATCTTTGAAAGTAATCTTTTAGACCACTTAGACGTAAAAGGTCGGAGAAATACATAATGCAAGTTACAGTGTAGTTGGATCTTATCCACATTTAAAGAATCGGCAAAATTTCTTCTATTGTGTATAAAGCATATTACAGAGAAAAAAAACATATTTTCACACATTCCACACTTTTAAAATTAACAATTATGATAGTTTCATTGATTTGTAGCTACTTTTCCAAAGTTATCAGCAAACAAACTATTGCACACCTAAAAATAAAGTTAAAAACATAGGCCTCCTCCATATCCCCTCAAAGCCTCCTTTCCATCGCCAATATAGGTGTGTTTTCTACCATTTTGGTAGAAAAAAAACAGCGATTTGGTAGTAATTTAGGAAAAGTAGAAGAATGTTGTACACAGCTCTGCAATGTCTACTTCAGACATCTTTGTAGCATATGTATCTCTGAAAGTAATCTTTTAGACCACTTAGACGAAAAAAGTCGGATAAATACATAATGCAAATTACAGTGTAGTCGGATCTTATCCACGTTTACAGAATCGTCAAAATTTCTTCTATTGTGTATAAAGCATATTACAGACAAAAAAAACATATTTTCACACACTCCACATCCTTAAAATTAACAATTATGATAGTTTCATTGATTTGTAACTGCTTTTCCAAAATTGCCAGCAAACAGATTATTGCACACCAAAAAATAAAGTTAAAAAACATAGGCCTCCTCCATATCCCCTCAAAGCCTCCTTTCCATCGCCAATATAGGTGTGTTTTCTACCATTTTGGTAGAAAAAAAACAGAAATTTGGTAGTAATTTAGGAAAAGTAGAAGAATGTTGTACAAAGCTCTGCAATGTTTGCTTCAGACATCTGTCTAGCATATGTATCTTTGAAAGTAATCTTTTAGACCACTTAGACGTAAAAGGTCGGAGAAATACATAATGCAAATTACAGTGTAGTCGGATCTTATCCACATTTACAGAATCGGCAAAATTTCTTCTATTGTGTATAAAGTATATTACAGACAAAAAAAACATATTTTCACATATTCCACATCTTTAAAATTAACAATTATGATAGTTTCATTGATTTGTAGCTACTTTTCCAAAGTTATCAGCAAACAAACTATTGCACACCTAAAAATAAAGTCAAAAACATAGGCCTCCTCCATATCCCCTCAAAGCCTCCTTTCCATCGCCAATATAGGTGTGTTTTCTACCATTTTGGTAGAAAAAAAACAGCGATTTGGTAGTAATTTAGGAAAAGTAGAAGAATGTTGTACACAGCTCTGCAATGTCTACTTCAGACATCTTTGTAGCATATGTATCTCTGAAAGTAATCTTTTAGACCACTTAGACGAAAAAAGTCGGAGAAATACATAATGCAAATTACAGTGTAGTCGGATCTTATCCACATTTACAGAATCGGCAAAATTTCTTCTATTGTGCATAAAGCATATTACAGACAAAAAAAAAATATTTTCACACATTCCACATCCTTAAAATTAATAATTATGATAGTTTCATTGATTTGTAACTGCTTTTCCAAAATTGCCAGCAAACAGATTATTGCACACCTAAAAATAAAGTTAAAAAACATGGCCTCCTCCATATCCCCTCAAAGCCTCCTTTCCATCGCCAATATAGGTGTGTTTTCTACCAATTTGGTAGAAAAAAAACAGCGATTTGGTAGTAATTTAGGAAAAGTAGAAGAATGTTGTATACATCTCTGCAATGTCTACTTCAGACATCTGTCTAGCATATGTATCTCTGAAAGTAATCTTTTAGACCACTTAGACGAAAAAAGTCGGAGAAATACGTAATGCAAATTACAGTGTAGTCGGATCTTATCCACATTTACAGAATCGTCAAAATTTCTTCTATTGTGTATAAAGCATATTACAGATAAAAAAAACATATTTTCACACATTCCACATCCTTAAAATAAACAATTATGATAGTTTCATTGATTTGTAGCTACTTTTTCAAAGTTATCAGCAAACAAACTATTGCACACCTAAAAATAAAGTTAAAAAACATAGGCCTCCTCCATATCCCCTCAGAGCCTCCTTTCCATCGCCAATATAGGTGTGTTTTCTACCATTTTGGTAGAAAAAAAACAGCGATTTGGTAGTAATTTAGGAAAAGTAGAAGAATTTTGTACACAGCTCTGCAATGTCTACTTCAGACATCTGTCTAGCATATGTATCTTTGAAAGTAATCTTTTAGACTACTTAGACGAAAAAATCTGAGAAATACATAATGCAAATTACAGTGTAGTCGGATCTTATCCACATTTACAGAATCGGCAAAATTTCTTCTATTGTATATAAAGCATATTACAGACAAAAAAAAACATATTTTCACACATTCCACATCCTTAAAATTAACAATTATGATAGCTTCATTGATTTGCAGCTACTTTTCCAAAGTTGTCAGCAAACAAACTATTGCACACCTAAAAATAAATTTAAAAACATAGGCCTCCTCCATATCCCCTCAAAGCCTCCTTTCCATCGCCAATATAGGTGTGTTTTCTACCAATTTGGTAGAAAAAAAACAGCGATTTGGTAGTAATTTAGGAAAAGTAGAAGAATGTTGTATACATCTCTGCAATGTCTACTTCAGATATCTGTCTAGCATATGTATCTCTGAAAGTAATCTTTTAGACCACTTAAACGAAAAAAGTCGGAGAAATACGTAATGCAAATTACAGTGTAGTCGCATCTTATCCACATTTACAGAATCGTCAAAATTTCTTCTATTGTGTATAAAGCATATTACAGATAAAAAAAACATATTTTCACACATTCCACAACCTTAAAATTAACAATTATGATAGTTTCATTGATTTGTAGCTACTTTTCCAAAGTTATCAGCAAACAAACTATTGCACACCTAAAAATAAAGTTAAAAAACATAGGCCTCCTCCATATCCCCTCAGAGCCTCCTTTCCATCGCCAATATAGGTGTGTTTTCTACCATTTTGGTAGAAAAAAAACAGCGATTTGGTAGTAATTTAGGAAAAGTAGAAGAATTTTGTACACAGCTCTGCAATGTCTACTTCAGACATCTGTTTAGCATATGTATCTTTGAAAGTAATCTTTTAGACTACTTAGACGAAAAAATCTGAGAAATACATAATGCAAATTACAGTGTAGTCGGATCTTATCCACATTTACAGAATCGGCAAAATTTCTTCTATTGTGTATAAAGCATATTACAGACAAAAAAACATATTTTCACACATTCCACATCCTTAAAATTAACATTTATGATAGCTTCATTGATTTGTAGCTACTTTTCCAAAGTTGTCAGCAAACAAACTATTGCACACCTAAAAATAAAGTTAAAAAACATAGGCCTCCTCCATATCCCCTCAGAGCCTCCTTTCCATCGCCAATATAGGTGTGTTTTCTACCATTTTGGTAGAAAAAAAACAGCGATTTGGTAGTAATTTAGGAAAAGTAGAAGAATGTTGTACACAGCTCTGCAATGTCTACTTCAGACATTTTTGTAGCATATGTATCTCTGAAAGTAATCTTTTAGACCACTTAGACGAAAAAAGTCGGAGAAATACGTAATGCAAATTACAGTGTAGTCGGATCTTATCCACATTTACAGAATCGTCAAAATTTCTTCTATTTTGTATAAAGCATATTACAGACAAAAAAAAACATATTTTCAAACACTCCACATCCTTAAAATTAACAATTATGATAGTTTCATTGATTTGTAACTGCTTTTCCAAAATTGCCAGCAAACAGATTATTGCACACCTAAAAATAAAGTTAAAAAACATAGGCCTCCTCCATATCCCCTCAAAGCCTCCTTTCCATCGCCAATATAGTTGTGTTTTCTACCATTTTGGTAGAAAAAAAACAGAAATTTGGTAGTAATATAGGAAAAGTTGAAGAATGTTGTACAAAGCTCTGCAATGTTTGCTTCAGACATCTGTCTAGCATATGTATCTTTGAAAGTAATCTTTTAGACCACTTAGACGTAAAAGGTCGGAGAAATACATAATGCAAATTACAGTGTAGTCGGATCTTATCCACATTTACAGAATCGGCAAAATTTCTTCTATTGTGTATAAAGTATATTACAGACAAAAAAAACATATTTTCACATATTCCACATCTTTAAAATTAACAATTATGATAGTTTCATTGATTTGTAGCTACTTTTCCAAAGTTATCAGCAAACAAACTATTGCACACCTAAAAATAAAGTTAAAAACATAGGCCTCCTCCATATCCCCTCAAAACCTCCTTTCCATCGCCAATATAGGTGTGTTTTCTACCATTTTGGTAGAAAAAAAACAGCGATTTGGTAGTAATTTAGGAAAAGTAGAAGAATGTTGTACACAGCTCTGCAATGTCTACTTCAGACATCTTTGTAGCATATGTATCTCTGAAAGTAATCTTTTAGACCACTTAGACGAAAAAAGTCGGAGAAATACATAATGCAAATTACAGTGTAGTCGGATCTTATCCACATTTACAGAATCGGCAAAATTTCTTCTATTGTGTATAAAGCATATTACAGACAAAAAAAAATATTTTCACACATTCCACATCCTTAAAATTAATAATTATGATAGTTTCATTGATTTGTAACTGCTTTTCCAAAATTGCCAGCAAACAGATTATTGCACACCTAAAAATAAAGTTAAAAAACATAGGCCTCCTCCATATCCCCTCAAAGCCTCCTTTCCATCGCCAATATAGGTGTGTTTTCAACCAATTTGGTAGAAAAAAAACAGCGATTTGGTAGTAATTTAGGAAAAGTAGAAGAATGTTGTATACATCTCTGCAATGTCTACTTCAGACATCTGTCTAGCATATGTATCTCTGAAAGTAATCTTTTAGACCACTTAGACGAAAAAAGTCGGAGAAATACGTAATACAAATTACAGTGTAGTCGGATCTTGTCCACATTTACAGAATCGTCAAAATTTCTTCTATTGTGTATAAAGCATATTACAGATAAAAAAAACATATTTTCACACATTCCACATCCTTAAAATTAACAATTATGATAGTTTCATTGATTTGTAGCTACTTTTCCAAACTTATTAGCAAACAAACTATTGCACACCTAAAAATAAAGTTAAAAAACATAGGCCTCCTCCATATCCCCTCAAAGCCTCCTTTCCATCGCTAATATAGGTGTGTTTTCTACCATTTTGGTAGAAAAAAACCAGAAATTTGGTAGTTATATAGGAAAAGTAGAAGAATGTTGTACACAGCTCTGCAATGTTTGCTTCAGACATCTGTCTAGCATATGTATCTTTGAAAGTAATCTTTTAGACCACTTAGACGTAAAAGGTCGGAGAAATACATAATGCAAGTTACAGTGTAGTTGGATCTTATCCACATTTACAGAATCGGCAAAATTTCTTCTATTGTGTATAAAGCATATTACAGAGAAAAAAAACATATTTTCACACATTCCACACTTTTAAAATTAACAATTATGATAGTTTCATTGATTTGTAGCTACTTTTCCAAAGTTATCAGCAAACAAACTATTGCACACCTAAAAATAAAGTTAAAAAACATAGGCCTCCTCCATATCCCCTCAAAGCCTCCTTTCCATCGCCAATATAGGTGTGTTTTCTACCATTTTGGTAGCAAAAAAAAAGCGATTTGGTAGTAATTTAGGAAAAGTAGAAGAATGTTGTACACAGCTCTGCAATGTCTACTTCAGACATCTTTGTAGCATATGTATCTCTGAAAGTAATCTTTTAGACCACTTAGACGAAAAAAGTCGGATAAATACATAATGCAAATTACAGTGTAGTCTGATCTTATCCACATTTACAGAATCGGCAAAATTTCTTCTATTGTGTATAAAGCATATTACAGACAAAAAAAACATATTTTCACACATTCCACACTTTTAAAATTAACAATTATGATAGTTTCATTGATTTGTAGCTACTTTTCCAAAGTTATCAGCAAACAAACTATTGCACACCTAAAAATAAAGTTAAAAAACATAGGCCTCCTCCATATCCCCTCAAAGCCTCCTTTCCATCGCCAATATAGGTGTGTTTTCTACCATTTTGGTAGAAAAAAAACAGCGATTTCGTAGCAATTTAGGAAAAGTAGAAGAATGTTGTACACAGCTCTGCAATGTCTACTTCAGAAATCAATCTAGCATATGTATCTTTGAAAGTAATCTTTTAGACCACTTAGACGAAAAAAGTCGGAGAAATACATAATGCAAATTACAGTGTAGTCGGATCTTATCCACATTTACAGAATCGGCAAAATTTCTTCTATTGTGTATAAAGCATATTACAGACAAAAAAAAACATATTTTCACACATTCCACATCCTTAAAATTAACAATTATGATAGTTTCATTGATTTGTAACTGCTTTTCCAAATTTGCCAGCAAACAGATTATTGCACACCTAAAAATAAAGTTAAAAAACATAGGCCTCCTCCATATCCCCTCAAAGCCTCCTTTCCATCGCCAATATAGGTGTGTTTTCTACCATTTTGGTAGAAAAAAAACAGCGATTTGGTAGTAATTTAGGAAAAGTAGAAGAATGTTGTATACATCTCTGCAATGTCTACTTCAGACATCTGTCTAGCATATGTATCTTTGAAAGTAATCTTTTAGACCACTTAGACGTAAAAGGTCGGAGAAATACATAATGCAAATTCCAGTGTAGTTGGATCTTATCCACAATTACAGAATCGGCAAAATGTCTTCTATTGTGTATAAAGCATATTACAGACAAAAAAAACATATTTTCACACATTCCACATCCTTAAAATAAACCATTATGATAGTTTCATTGGTTTGTAGCTACTTTTCCAAAGTTATCAGCAAACAAACTATTGCACACCTAAAAATAAAGTTAAAAAACATAGGCCTCCTCCATATCCCCTCAAAGCCTCCTTTCCATCGCCAATATAGGTGTGTTTTCTACCATTTTGGTAGAAAAAAAACAGCGATTTGGTAGTAATTTAGGAAAAGTAGAAGAATGTTGTACACAGCTCTGCAATGTTTGCTTCAGACATCTGTCTAGCATATGTATCTTTGAAAGTAATCTTTTAGAACACTTAGACGCAAAAGGTCAGAGAAATACATAATGCAAATTACAGTGTAGTTGGATCTTATTCACATTTACAGAATCGACAAAATTTCTTCTATTGTGTATAAAGCATATTACAGACAAAAAAAAACATATTTTCACACATTCCACGTCCTTAAAATTAACAATTATGATAGTTTCATTGATTTGTAACTACTTTTCCAAAATTGCCAGCAAACAAACTATTGCACACCTAAAAATAAAGTTAGAAAACATAGGCCTCCTCCATATCCCCTCAAAGTCTCCTTTCCATTGCCAATATAGGTGTGTTTTCTACCATTTTGGTAGAAAAAAAAATAGCGATTTGGTAGTAATTTAGGAAAAGTAGAAGAATGTTGTACACAGCTCTGCAATGTCTACTTCAGACATCTGTCTAGCATATGTATCTTTGAAAGTAATCTTTTAGACCACTTAGACGTAAAAGGTCGGAGAAATACATAATGCAAGTTACAGTGTAGTTGGATCTTATCCACATTTAAAGAATCGGCAAAATTTCTTCTATTGTGTATAAAGCATATTACAGAGAAAAAAAACATATTTTCACACATTCCACACTTTTAAAATTAACAATTATGATAGTTTCATTGATTTGTAGCTACTTTTCCAAAGTTATCAGCAAACAAACTATTGCACACCTAAAAATAAAGTTAAAAACATAGGCCTCCTCCATATCCCCTCAAAGCCTCCTTTCCATCGCCAATATAGGTGTGTTTTCTACCATTTTGGTAGAAAAAAAACAGCGATTTGGTAGTAATTTAGGAAAAGTAGAAGAATGTTGTACACAGCTCTGCAATGTCTACTTCAGACATCTTTGTAGCATATGTATCTCTGAAAGTAATCTTTTAGACCACTTAGACGAAAAAAGTCGGATAAATACATAATGCAAATTACAGTGTAGTCGGATCTTATCCACGTTTACAGAATCGTCAAAATTTCTTCTATTGTGTATAAAGCATATTACAGACAAAAAAAACATATTTTCACACACTCCACATCCTTAAAATTAACAATTATGATAGTTTCATTGATTTGTAACTGCTTTTCCAAAATTGCCAGCAAACAGATTATTGCAGACCAAAAAATAAAGTTAAAAAACATAGGCCTCCTCCATATCCCCTCAAAGCCTCCTTTCCATCGCCAATATAGGTGTGTTTTCTACCATTTTGGTAGAAAAAAAACAGAAATTTGGTAGTAATTTAGGAAAAGTAGAAGAATGTTGTACAAAGCTCTGCAATGTTTGCTTCAGACATCTGTCTAGCATATGTATCTTTGAAAGTAATCTTTTAGACCACTTAGACGTAAAAGGTCGGAGAAATACATAATGCAAATTACAGTGTAGTCGGATCTTATCCACATTTACAGAATCGGCAAAATTTCTTCTATTGTGTATAAAGTATATTACAGACAAAAAAAACATATTTTCACATATTCCACATCTTTAAAATTAACAATTATGATAGTTTCATTGATTTGTAGCTACTTTTCCAAAGTTATCAGCAAACAAACTATTGCACACCTAAAAATAAAGTCAAAAACATAGGCCTCCTCCATATCCCCTCAAAGCCTCCTTTCCATCGCCAATATAGGTGTGTTTTCTACCATTTTGGTAGAAAAAAAACAGCGATTTGGTAGTAATTTAGGAAAAGTAGAAGAATGTTGTACACAGCTCTGCAATGTCTACTTCAGACATCTTTGTAGCATATGTATCTCTGAAAGTAATCTTTTAGACCACTTAGACGAAAAAAGTCGGAGAAATACATAATGCAAATTACAGTGTAGTCGGATCTTATCCACATTTACAGAATCGGCAAAATTTCTTCTATTGTGCATAAAGCATATTACAGACAAAAAAAAAATATTTTCACACATTCCACATCCTTAAAATTAATAATTATGATAGTTTCATTGATTTGTAACTGCTTTTCCAAAATTGCCAGCAAACAGATTATTGCACACCTAAAAATAAAGTTAAAAAACATGGCCTCCTCCATATCCCCTCAAAGCCTCCTTTCCATCGCCAATATAGGTGTGTTTTCTACCAATTTGGTAGAAAAAAAACAGCGATTTGGTAGTAATTTAGGAAAAGTAGAAGAATGTTGTATACATCTCTGCAATGTCTACTTCAGACATCTGCCTAGCATATGTATCTCTGAAAGTAATCTTTTAGACCACTTAGACGAAAAAAGTCGGAGAAATACGTAATGCAAATTACAGTGTAGTCGGATCTTATCCACATTTACAGAATCGTCAAAATTTCTTCTATTGTGTATAAAGCATATTACAGATAAAAAAAACATATTTTCACACATTCCACATCCTTAAAATAAACAATTATGATAGTTTCATTGATTTGTAGCTACTTTTTCAAAGTTATCAGCAAACAAACTATTGCACACCTAAAAATAAAGTTAAAAAACATAGGCCTCCTCCATATCCCCTCAGAGCCTCCTTTCCATCGCCAATATAGGTGTGTTTTCTACCATTTTGGTAGAAAAAAAACAGCGATTTGGTAGTAATTTAGGAAAAGTAGAAGAATTTTGTACACAGCTCTGCAATGTCTACTTCAGACATCTGTCTAGCATATGTATCTTTGAAAGTAATCTTTTAGACTACTTAGACGAAAAAATCTGAGAAATACATAATGCAAATTACAGTGTAGTCGGATCTTATCCACATTTACAGAATCGGCAAAATTTCTTCTATTGTATATAAAGCATATTACAGACAAAAAAAAACATATTTTCACACATTCCACATCCTTAAAATTAACAATTATGATAGCTTCATTGATTTGCAGCTACTTTTCCAAAGTTGTCAGCAAACAAACTATTGCACACCTAAAAATAAATTTAAAAACATAGGCCTCCTCCATATCCCCTCAAAGCCTCCTTTCCATCGCCAATATAGGTGTGTTTTCTACCAATTTGGTAGAAAAAAAACAGCGATTTGGTAGTAATTTAGGAAAAGTAGAAGAATGTTGTATACATCTCTGCAATGTCTACTTCAGATATCTGTCTAGCATATGTATCTCTGAAAGTAATCTTTTAGACCACTTAAACGAAAAAAGTCGGAGAAATACGTAATGCAAATTACAGTGTAGTCGCATCTTATCCACATTTACAGAATCGTCAAAATTTCTTCTATTGTGTATAAAGCATATTACAGATAAAAAAAACATATTTTCACACATTCCACAACCTTAAAATTAACAATTATGATAGTTTCATTGATTTGTAGCTACTTTTCCAAAGTTATCAGCAAACAAACTATTGCACACCTAAAAATAAAGTTAAAAAACATAGGCCTCCTCCATATCCCCTCAGAGCCTCCTTTCCATCGCCAATATAGGTGTGTTTTCTACCATTTTGGTAGAAAAAAAACAGCGATTTGGTAGTAATTTAGGAAAAGTAGAAGAATTTTGTACACAGCTCTGCAATGTCTACTTCAGACATCTGTTTAGCATATGTATCTTTGAAAGTAATCTTTTAGACTACTTAGACGAAAAAATCTGAGAAATACATAATGCAAATTACAGTGTAGTCGGATCTTATCCACATTTACAGAATCGGCAAAATTTCTTCTATTGTGTATAAAGCATATTACAGACAAAAAAACATATTTTCACACATTCCACATCCTTAAAATTAACATTTATGATAGCTTCATTGATTTGTAGCTACTTTTCCAAAGTTGTCAGCAAACAAACTATTGCACACCTAAAAATAAAGTTAAAAAACATAGGCCTCCTCCATATCCCCTCAGAGCCTCCTTTCCATCGCCAATATAGGTGTGTTTTCTACCATTTTGGTAGAAAAAAAACAGCGATTTGGTAGTAATTTAGGAAAAGTAGAAGAATGTTGTACACAGCTCTGCAATGTCTACTTCAGATATTTTTGTAGCATATGTATCTCTGAAAGTAATCTTTTAGACCACTTAGACGAAAAAAGTCGGAGAAATACGTAATGCAAATTACAGTGTAGTCGGATGTTATCCACATTTACAGAATCGTCAAAATTTCTTCTATTTTGTATAAAGCATATTACAGACAAAAAAAAACATATTTTCAAACACTCCACATCCTTAAAATTAACAATTATGATAGTTTCATTGATTTGTAACTGCTTTTCCAAAATTGCCAGCAAACAGATTATTGCACACCTAAAAATAAAGTTAAAAAACATAGGCCTCCTCCATATCCCCTCAAAGCCTCCTTTCCATCGCCAATATAGTTGTGTTTTCTACCATTTTGGTAGAAAAAAAACAGAAATTTGGTAGTAATTTAGGAAAAGTTGAAGAATGTTGTACAAAGCTCTGCAATGTTTGCTTCAGACATCTGTCTAGCATATGTATCTTTGAAAGTAATCTTTTAGACCACTTAGACGTAAAAGGTCGGAGAAATACATAATGCAAATTACAGTGTAGTCGGATCTTATCCACATTTACAGAATCGGCAAAATTTCTTCTATTGTGTATAAAGTATATTACAGACAAAAAAAACATATTTTCACATATTCCACATCTTTAAAATTAACAATTATGATAGTTTCATTGATTTGTAGCTACTTTTCCAAAGTTATCAGCAAACAAACTATTGCACACCTAAAAATAAAGTTAAAAACATAGGCCTCCTCCATATCCCCTCAAAACCTCCTTTCCATCGCCAATATAGGTGTGTTTTCTACCATTTTGGTAGAAAAAAAACAGCGATTTGGTAGTAATTTAGGAAAAGTAGAAGAATGTTGTACACAGCTCTGCAATGTCTACTTCAGACATCTTTGTAGCATATGTATCTCTGAAAGTAATCTTTTAGACCACTTAGACGAAAAAAGTCGGAGAAATACATAATGCAAATTACAGTGTAGTCGGATCTTATCCACATTTACAGAATCGGCAAAATTTCTTCTATTGTGTATAAAGCATATTACAGACAAAAAAAAAATATTTTCACACATTCCACATCCTTAAAATTAATAATTATGATAGTTTCATTGATTTGTAACTGCTTTTCCAAAATTGCCAGCAAACAGATTATTGCACACCTAAAAATAAAGTTAAAAAACATAGGCCTCCTCCATATCCCCTCAAAGCCACCTTTCCATCGCCAATATAGGTGTGTTTTCAACCAATTTGGTAGAAAAAAAACAGCGATTTGGTAGTAATTTAGGAAAAGTAGAAGAATGTTGTATACATCTCTGCAATGTCTACTTCAGACATCTGTCTAGCATATGTATCTCTGAAAGTAATCTTTTAGACCACTTAGACGAAAAAAGTCGGAGAAATACGTAATACAAATTACAGTGTAGTCGGATCTTGTCCACATTTACAGAATCGTCAAAATTTCTTCTATTGTGTATAAAGCATATTACAGATAAAAAAAACATATTTTCACATATTCCACATCCTTAAAATTAACAATTATGATAGTTTCATTGATTTGTAGCTACTTTTCCAAAGTTATCAGCAAACAAACTATTGCACACCTAAAAATAAAGTTAAAAAACATAGGCCTCCTCCATATCCCCTCAGAGCCTCCTTTCCATCGCCAATATAGGTGTGTTTTCTACCATTTTGGTAGAAAAAAAACAGCGATTTGGTAGTAATTTAGGAAAAGTAGAAGAATTTTGTACACAGCTCCGCAATGTCTACTTCAGACATCTGTCTAGCATATGTATCTTTGAAAGTAATCTTTTAGACTACTTAGACGAAAAAATCTGAGAAATACATAATGCAAATTACAGTGTAGTCGGATCTTATCCACATTTACAGAATCGGCAAAATTTCTTCTATTGTGTATAAAGCATATTACAGACAAAAAAAACATATTTTCACACATTCCACATCCTTAAAATTAACAATTATGATAACTTCATTGATTTGTAGCTACTTTTCCAAAGTTGTCAGCAAACAAACTATTGCACACCTAAAAATAAAGTTAAAAAACATAGGCCTCCTCCATATCCCCTCAAAGCCTCCTTTCCATCGCCAATATAGGTGTGTTTTCTACCATTTTGGTAGAAAAAAAACAGCGATTTGGTAGTAATTTAGGAAAAGTAGAAGAATGTTGTACACAGCTCTGCAATGTCTACTTCAGACATTTTTGTAGCATATGTATCTCTGAAAGTAATCTTTTAGACCACTTAGACGAAAAAAGTCGGAGAAATACGTAATACAAATTACAGTGTAGTCGGATCTTGTCCACATTTACAGAATCGTCAAAATTTCTTCTATTGTGTATAAAGCATATTACAGATAAAAAAAACATATTTTCACATATTCCACATCCTTAAAATTAACAATTATGATAGTTTCATTGATTTGTAGCTACTTTTCCAAAGTTATCAGCAAACAAACTATTGCACACCTAAAAATAAAGTTAAAAAACATAGGCCTCCTCCATATCCCCTCAGAGCCTCCTTTCCATCGCCAATATAGGTGTGTTTTCTACCATTTTGGTAGAAAAAAAACAGCGATTTGGTAGTAATTTAGGAAAAGTAGAAGAATTTTGTACACAGCTCCGCAATGTCTACTTCAGACATCTGTCTAGCATATGTATCTTTGAAAGTAATCTTTTAGACTACTTAGACGAAAAAATCTGAGAAATACATAATGCAAATTACAGTGTAGTCGGATCTTATCCACATTTACAGAATCGTCAAAATTTTTTCTATTGTGTATAAAGCATATTACAGACAAAAAAAACATATTTTCACACATTCCACATCCTTAAAATTAACAATTATGATAGTTTCATTGATTTGTAGCTACTTTTCCAAAGTTATCAGCAAACAAACTATTGCACACCTAAAAATAAAGTTAAAATCATAGGCCTCCTCCATATCCCCTCAAAGCCTCCTTTCCATCGCCAATATAGGTGTGTTTTCTACCATTTTGGTAGAAAAAAAACAGAAATTTGGTAGTAATTTAGTAAAAGGAGAAGAATGTTGTACAAAGCTCTGCAATGTTTGCTTCAGACATCTGTCTAGCATATGTATCTTTGAAAGTAATCTTTTAGACCACTTAGACGTAAAAGGTCGGAGAAATACATAATGCAAATTACAGTGTAGTCGGATCTTATCCACATTTACAGAATCGGCAAAATTTCTTCTATTGTGCATAAAGCATATTACAGACAAAAAAAAAATATTTTCACACATTCCACATCCTTAAAATTAATAATTATGATAGTTTCATTGATTTGTAACTGCTTTTCCAAAATTGCCAGCAAACAGATTATTGCACACCTAAAAATAAAGTTAAAAAACATGGCCTCCTCCATATCCCCTCAAAGCCTCCTTTCCATCACCAATATAGGTGTGTTTTCTACCAATTTGGTAGAAAAAAAACAGCGATTTGGTAGTAATTTAGGAAAAGTAGAAGAATGTTGTATACATCTCTGCAATGTCTACTTCAGACATCTGTCTAGCATATGTATCTCTGAAAGTAATCTTTTAGACCACTTAGACGAAAAAAGTCGGAGAAATACGTAATGCAAATTACAATGTAGTCGGATCTTATCCACATTTACAGAATCGTCAAAATTTCTTCTATTGTGTATAAAGCATATTACAGATAAAAAAAACATATTTTCACACATTCCACATCCTTAAAATTAACAATTATGATAGTTTCATTGATTTGTAGCTACTTTTTCAAAGTTATCAGCAAACAAACTATTGCACACCTAAAAATAAAGTTAAAAAACATAGGCCTCCTCCATATCCCCTCAGAGCCTACTTTCCATCGCCAATATAGGTGTGTTTTCTACCATTTTGGTAGAAAAGAAAGAGCGATTTGGTAGTAATTTAGGAAAAGTAGAAGAATTTTGTACACAGCTCTGCAATGTCTACTTCAGACATCTGTGTAGCATATGTATCTTTGAAAGTAATCTTTTAGACTACTTAGACGAAAAAATCTGAGAAATACATAATGCAAATTACAGTGTAGTCGGATCTTATCCACATTTACAGAATCGGCAAAATTTCTTCTATTGTATATAAAGCATATTACAGACAAAAAAAACATATTTTCACACATTCCACATCCTTAAAATTAACAATTATGATAGCTTCATTGATTTGCAGCTATTTTTCCAAAGTTGTCAGCAAACAAACTATTGCACACCTAAAAATAAAGTTAAAAAACATAGGCCTCCTCCATATCCCCTCAAAGCCTCCTTTCCATCGCCAATATAGGTGTGTTTTCTACCATTTTGGTAGAAAAAAAACAGCGATTTGGTAGTAATTTAGGAAAAGTAGAAGAATGTTGTACACAGCTCTGCAATGTCTACTTCAGACATTTTTGTAGCATATGTATCTCTGAAAGTAATCTTTTAGACCACTTAGACAAAAAAAGTCGGAGAAATACGTAATGCAAATTACAGTGTAGTCGGATCTTATCCACATTTACAGAATCGTCAAAATTTCTTCTATTGTGTATAAAGCATATTACAGACAAAAAAAAAACATATTTTCACACACTCCACATCCTTAAAATTAACAATTATGATAGTTTCATTGATTTGTAACTGCTTTTCCAAAATTGCCAGCAAACAGATTATTGCACACCTAACAATAAAGTTAAAAAACATAGGCCTCCTCCATATCCCCTCAAAACCTCCTTTCCATCGCCAATATAGGTGTGTTTTCTACCAATTTGGTAGAAAAAAAACAGCGATTTGGTAGTAATTTAGGAAAAGTAGAAGAATGTTGTATACATCTCTGCAATGTCTACTTCAGACATCTGTCTAGCATATGTATCTCTGAAAGTAATCTTTTAGACCACTTAGACGAAAAAAGTCGGAGAAATACGTAATGCAAATTACAGTGTAGTCGGATCTTATCCACATTTACAGAATCGTCAAAGTTTCTTCTATTGTGTATAAAGCATATTACAGATAAAAAAAACATATTTTCACATATTCCACATCCTTAAAATTAACAATTATGATAGTTTCATTGATTTGTAGCTACTTTTCCAAAGTTATCAGCAAACAAACTATTGCACACCTAAAAATAAAGTCAAAAACATAGGCCTCCTCCATATTCCCTCAAAGCCTCCTTTCCATCGCCAATATAGGTGTGTTTTCTACCATTCTGGTAGAAAAAAAACAGCGATTTGGTAGTAATTTAGGAAAAGTAGAAGAATGTTGTACACAGCTCTGCAATGTCTACTTCAGACATTTTTGTAGCATATGTATCTCTGAAAGTAATCTTTTAGACCACTTAGACGAAAAAAGTCGGAGAAATACATAATGCAAATTACAGTGTAGTCGGATCTTATCCACATATACAGAATCGGCAAAATTTCTTCTATTGTGCATAAAGCATATTACAGACAAAAAAAAAAATATTTTCACACATTCCACATCCTTAAAATTAATAATTATGATAGTTTCATTGATTTGTAACTGCTTTTCCAAAATTGCCAGCAAACAGATTATTGCACACCTAAAAATAAAGTTAAAAAACATGGCCTCCACCATATCCCCTCAGAGCCTCCTTTCCATCGCCAATATAGGTGTGTTTTCTACCATTTTGGTAGAAAAAAAACAGCGATTTGGTAGTAAATTAGGAAAAGTAGAAGAATTTTGTACACAGCTCTGCAATGTCTACTTCAGACATCTGTCTAGCATATGTATCTTTGAAAGTAATCTTTTAGACTACTTAGACGAAAAAATCTGAGAAATACATAATGCAAATTACAGTGTAGTCGGATCTTATCCACATTTACAGAATCGGCAAAATTTCTTCTATTGTGTATAAAGCATATTACAGACAAAAAAACATATTTTCACACATTCCACATCCTTAAAATTAACAATTATGATAGCTTCATTGATTTGTAGCTACTTTTCCAAAGTTGTCAGCAAACAAACTATTGCACACCTAAAAATAAAGTTAAAAAACATAGGCCTCCTCCATATCCCCTCAGAGTCTCCTTTCCATCGCCAATATAGGTGTGTTTTCTACCATTTTGGTAGAAAAAAAACAGCGATTTGGTAGTAATTTAGGAAAAGTAGAAGAATGTTGTACACAGCTCTGCAATGTCTACTTCAGACATTTTTGTAGCATATGTATCTCTGAAAGTAATCTTTTAGACCACTTAGACGAAAAAAGTCGGAGAAATACGTAATGCAAATTACAGTGTAGTCGGATCTTATCCACATTTACAGAATAGTCAAAATTTTTTCTATTGTGTATAAAGCATATTACAGACAAAAAAAAACATATTTTCACACATTCCACATCCTTAAAATTAACAATTATGATAGTTTCATTGATTTGTAACTGCTTTTCCAAAATTGCCAGCAGACAGATTATTGCACACCTAAAAATAAAGTTAAAAAACATAGGAATCCTCCATATCCCCTCAAAGCCTCCTTTCCATCGCCAATATAGGTGTGTTTTCTACCATTTTGGTAGAAAAAAAACAGCGATTTGGTAGTAATTTAGGAAAAGTAGAAGAATGTTGTATACATCTCTGCAATGTCTACTTCAGACATCTGTCTAGCATATGTTTCTTTGAAAGTAATCTTTTAAACCACTTAGACGTAAAAGGTCGGAGAAATACATAATGCAAATTACAGTATAGTCGGATCTTATCCACATTTTACAGAATAGGCAAATTTCTTCTATTGTGTATAAAGCATATTGCAGACAAAAAAAACATATATTTACACATTCCACATCTTTAAAATTAACAATTATGATAGATTCATTGATTTGTAGCTACTTTTCCAAAGTTATCAGCAAACAAACTATTGAACACCTAAAAATAAAGTTAAAAAAATATAGGCCTCCTCAATATCCCCTCAAAGCCTCCTTTCCATCGCCAATATAGGTGTGTTTTCTACCATTTTGGTAGAAAAAAAAATAGCGATTTGGTAGTAATTTAAGAAAAGCAGAAGAATGTTTTACACAGCTCTGCAATGTCTACTTCAGACATCTGTCTAGCATATGTATCTTTGAAAGTAATCTTTTAGACCACTTAGACGTAAAAGGTCAGAGAAATACATAATGCAAATTATAGTGTAGTTGGATCGTATTCACATTTACAGAATCGGCAAAATTTCTTCTATTGTGTATAAAGCATATTACAGATAAAAAAAACATATTTTCACACATTCCACATCCTTAAAATTAACAATTATGATAGTTTCATTGATTTGTAACTACTTTACCAAAATTGCCAGCAAACAAACTATTGCTCACCTAAAAATAAAGTTAAAAAACATAGGCCTCCTCCATATCCCCTCAAAGCCTCCTTTCCATCGCCAATATAGGTGTGTTTTCTACCATTTTGGTAGCAAAAAAAATAGCGATTTGGTAGTAATTTAGGAAAAGTAGAAGAATGTTGTACACAGCTCTGCAATGTCTACTTCAGACATCTGTCTAGCATATGTATCTTTGAAAGTAATCTTTTAGACCACTTAGACGTAAAAGGTCGGAGAAATACATAATGCAAATTACAGTGTAGTTGGATCTTATCCACATTTACAGAATCGGCAAAATTTCTTCTATTGTGTATAAAGCATATTACAGATAAAAAAAACATATTTTCACACATTCCACATCTTTAAAATTAACAATTATGATAGTTTCATTGATTTGTAGCTACTTTTCCAAAGTTATCAGCAAACAAACAATTGCACACCTAAAAATAAAGTTAAAAAACATAGGCCTCCTCCATATCCCCTCAAAGCCTCCTTTCCATCGCCAATATAGGTGTGTTTTCTACCATTGTGGTAGAAAAAAGACAGCGATTTGGTAGTAATTTTGGAAAAGTAGAAGAATGTTGTACACAGCTCCGCAATGTCTACTTCAGACATCTGTCTAGCATATGTATCTTTGAAAGTAATCTTTTAGACCACTTAGACGTAAAAGGTCGGAGAAAAACATAATGCAAATTACAGTGTAGTCGGATCTTATCCACATTTACAGAATCGGCAAAATTTCTTCTATTGTGTATAAAGCATATTACAGACAAAAAAAACATATTTTCACACATTCCACATCTTTAAAATTAACAATTATGATAGTTTCATTGATTTGTAGCTACTTTTCCAAAGTTATCAGCAAACAAACTATTGCACACCTAAAAATAAAGTTAAAAAACATAGGCCTCCTCCATATCCCCTCAAAGCCTCCTTTCCATCGCCAATATAGGTGTGTTTTCTACCATTTTGGTAGAAAAAAAACAGCGATTTGGTAGCAATTTAGGAAAAGTAGAAGAATGTTGTACACAGCTCTGCAATGTCTACTTCAGACATCTGTCTAGCATATGTATCTTTGAAAGTAATCTTTTAAACCACTTAGACGTAAAATGTCAGAGAAATACATAGTGCAAATTACAGTGTAGTCTGATCTTATCCACATTTACAGAATAGGCAAAATTTCTTCTATTGTGTATAAAGCATATTACAGACAAAAAAAAAATATTTTTACACATTCCACATCCTTAAAATTAAGAATTATTTAAGTTTCATTGATTTGTAGCTACTTTTCCAAAGTTATCAGCAAACAAACTATTGCACACCTAAAAATAAAGTTAAAAAACATAGGCCTCCTCAATATCCCCTCAGAGCCTCCTTTCCATCGCCAATATAGGTGTGTTTTCTACCATTTTGGTTGCAAAAAAAATTGTGATTTGGTAGTAATTTAGGAAAAGTAGAAGAATGTTGTACACAGCTCTGCAATGTCTACTTCAGACATCTGTCTAGCATATGTATCTTTGAAAGTAATCTTTTAGACCACTTAGACGTAAAAGGTCGGAGAAATACATAATGCAAATTACAGTGTAGTTGGATCTTATCCACATTTATAGAATCGGCAAAATTTCTTCTATTGTGTATAAAGCATATTACAGACAAAAAAAACATATTTTCACACATTCCACACTTTTAAAATTAACAATTATGATAGTTTCATTGATTTGTAGCTACTTTTCCAAAGTTATTAGCAAACAAACTATTGCACACCTAAAAATAAAGTTAAAAAACATAGGCCTCCTCCATATCCCCTCAAAGCCTCCTTTCCATCCTCAATATAGGTGTGTTTTCTACCATTTTGGCAGAAAAAAAAACAGAAATTTGGTAGTAATTTAGGAAAAGTAGAAGAATGTTGTACAAAGCTCTGCAATGTTTGCTTCAGACATCTGTCTAGCATATTTATCTTTGAAAGTAATCTTTTAGACCACTTAGACGTAAAAGGTCGGAGAAATACATAATGCAAATTACAGTGTAGTCGGATCTTATCCACATTTACAGAATCGGCAAAATTTCTTCTATAGTGTATAAAGCATATTACAGACAAAAAAAAACATATTTTCACGTATTCCACATCTTTAAAATTAACAATTATGATAGCTTCATTGATTTGTAGCTACTTTTCCAAAGTTATCAGCAAACAAACTATTGCACACCTAAAAATGAAGTTAAAAACATAGGCCTCCTCCATATCTCCTCAAAGCCTCCTTTCCATCGCCAATATAAGTGTGTTGTCTACCATTTTGGTAGAAAAAAAACAGCGATTTGGTAGTAATTTAGGAAAAGTAGAAGAATGTTGTACACAGCTCTGCAATGTCTACTTCAGACATCTTTGTAGCATATGTATCTCTGAAAGTAATCTTTTAGACCACTTAGACGAAAAAAGTCGGAGAAATACGTAATGCAAATTACAGTGTAGTCGGATCTTATCCACATTTACAGAATAGTCAAAATTTTTTCTATTGTGTATAAAGCATATTACAGACAAAAAAAAACATATTTTCACACATTCCACATCCTTAAAATTAACAATTATGATAGTTTCATTGATTTGTAACTGCTTTTCCAAAATTGCCAGCAGACAGATTATTGCACACCTAAAAATAAAGTTAAAAAACATAGGAATCCTCCATATCCCCTCAAAGCCTCCTTTTCATCGCCAATATAGGTGTGTTTTCTACCATTTTGGTAGAAAAAAAACAGCGATTTGGTAGTAATTTAGGAAAAGTAGAAGAATGTTGTATACATCTCTGCAATGTCTACTTCAGACATCTGTCTAGCATATGTTTCTTTGAAAGTAATCTTTTAAACCACTTAGACGTAAAAGGTCGGAGAAATACATAATGCAAATTACAGTGTAGTCGGATCTTATCCACATTTTACAGAATAGGCAAATTTCTTCTATTGTGTATAAAGCATATTGCAGACAAAAAAAACATATATTTACACATTCCACATCTTTAAAATTAACAATTATGATAGTTTCATTGATTTGTAGCTACTTTTCCAAAGTTATCAGCAAACAAACTATTGAACACCTAAAAATAAAGTTAAAAAATATAGGCCTCCTCAATATCCCCTCAAAGCCTCCTTTCCATCGCCAATATAGGTGTGTTTTCTACCATTTTGGTAGAAAAAAAAATAGCGATTTGGTAGTAATTTAAGAAAAGCAGAAGAATGTTTTACACAGCTCTGCAATGTCTACTTCAGACATCTGTCTAGCATATGTATCTTTGAAAGTAATCTTTTAGACCACTTAGACGTAAAAGGTCAGAGAAATACATAATGCAAATTATAGTGTAGTTGGATCGTATTCACATTTACAGAATCGGCAAAATTTCTTCTATTGTGTATAAAGCATATTACAGACAAAAAAAACATATTTTCACACATTCCACATCCTTAAAATTAACAATTATGATAGTTTCATTGATTTGTAACTACTTTACCAAAATTGCCAGCAAACAAACTATTGCACACCTAAAAATAAAGTTAAAAAACATAGGCCTCCTCCATAAGCCTTAAAGCCTCCTTTCCATCGCCAATATAGGTGTGTTTTCTACCATTTTGGTAGCAAAAAAAATAGCGATTTGGTAGTAATTTAGGAAAAGTAGAAGAATGTTGTACACAGCTCTGCAATGTCTACTTCAGACATCTGTCTAGCATATGTTTCTTTGAAAGTAATCTTTTAAACCACTTAGACGTAAAAGTTCGGAGAAATACATAATGCAAATTACAGTGTAGTCGGATCTTATCCACATTTTCCAGAATAGGCAAATTTCTTCTATTGTGTATAAAGCATATTACAGACAAAAAAAACATATATTTACACATTCCACATCTTTAAAATTAACAATTATGATAGTTTCATTGATTTGTAGTTACTTTTCCAAAGTTATCAGCAAACAAACTATTGCACACCTAAAAATAAAGTTAAAAAACATAGGCCTCCTCAATATCCCCTCAAAGCCTCCTTTCCATCGCCAATATAGGTGTGTTTTCTACCATTTTGGTAGAAAAAAAAATAGCGATTTGGTAGTAATTTAGGAAAAGCAGAAGAATGTTGTACACAGCTCTGCAATGTTTACTTCAGACATCTGTCTAGCATATGTATCTATGAAAGTAATCTTTTAGACCACTTAGACGTAAAATGTCAGAGAAATACATAATGCAAATTATAGTGTAGTTGGATCGTATTCACATTTACAGAATCGGCAAAATTTCTTCTATTGTATATAAAGCATATTACAGACAAAAAAAACATATTTTCACACATTCCACATCCTTAAAATTAACAATTATGATAGTTTCATTGATTTGTAACTACTTTACCAAAATTGCCAGCAAACAAACTATTGCACACCTAAAAATAAAGTTAAAAAACATAGGCCTCCTCCATATCCCCTCAAAGCCTCCTTTCCATCGCCAATATAGGTGTGTTTTCTACCATTTTGGTAGCAAAAACAATAGCGATTTGGTAGTAATTTAGGAAAAGTAGAAGAATGTTGTACACAGCTCTGCAATGTCTACTTCAGACATCTGTCTAGCATATGTATCTTTGAAAGTAATCTTTTAAACCACTTAGACGTAAAAGGTCGGAGAAATACATAATGCAAATTACAGTGTAGTCGGATCTTATCCACATTTACAGAATCTGCAAAATTTCTTCTATTGTGTATAAAGCATATTACAGACAAAAAAAACATATTTTCACACATTCCACATCTTTAAAATTAACAATTATGATAGTTTCATTGATTTGTAGCTACTTTTCCAAAGTTATTAGCAAACAAACTATTGCACACCTAAAAATAAAGTTAAAAAACATAGGCCTCCTCCATATCCCCTCAAAGCCTCCTTTCCATCGCCAATATAGGTGTGTTTTCTACCATTTTGGTAGAAAAAAAACAGCGATTTGGTAGTAATTTAGGAAAAGTAGAAGAATGTTGTGCACAGCTCAGCAATGTTTGCTTCAGACATCTGTCTAGCATATGTAACTTTGAAAGTAATCTTTTACACCCCTTAGACATAAAAGGTCAGAGAAATACATAATGCAAATTACAGTGTAGTTGGATCTTATTCACATTTACAGAATCGACAAAATTTCTTCTATTGTGTATAAAGCATATTACAGACAAAAAAAACATATTTTAACACATTCCACACTATTAAAATTAACAATTATGATAGTTTCATTGATTTGTAACTACTTTTCCAAAATTGCCAGCAAACAAACTATTGCACACCTAAAAATAAAGTTAGAAAACATAGGCCTCCTCCATATCCCCTCAAAGCCTCCTTTCCATCGCCAATATAGGTGTGTTTTCTACCATTTTGGTAGCAAAAAAAATAGCGATTTGGTAGTAATTTAGGAAAAGTAGAAGAATGTTGTACACAGCTCTGCAATGTTTACTTCAGACATCTGTCTAGCATATGTATCTTTGAAAGTAATCTTTTAGACCACTTAGACGTAAAAGGTCGGAGAAATACATAATGCAAATTACAGTGTAGTTGGATCTTATCCACATTTACAGAATCGGCAAAATTTCTTCTATTGTGTATAAAGCATATTACAGATAAAAAAAACATATTTTCACACATTCCACATCTTTAAAATTAACAATTATGATAGTTTCATTGATTTGTAGCTACTTTTCCAAAGTTATCAGCAAACAAACAATTGCACACCTAAAAATAAAGTTAAAAAACATAGGCCTCCTCCATATCCCCTCAAAGCCTCCTTTCCATCGCCAATATAGGTGTGTTTTCTACCATTGTGGTAGAAAAAAGACAGCGATTTGGTAGTAATTTTGGAAAAGTAGAAGAATGTTGTACACAGCTCTGCAATGTCTACTTCAGACATCTGTCTAGCATATGTATCTTTGAAAGTAATCTTTTAGACCACTTAGACGTAAAAGGTCGGAGAAAAACATAATGCAAATTACAGTGTAGTCGGATCTTATCCACATTTACAGAATCGGCAAAATTTCTTCTATTGTGTATAAAGCATATTACAGACAAAAAAAACATATTTTCACACATTCCACATCTTTAAAATTAACAATTATGATAGTTTCATTGATTTGTAGCTACTTTTCCAAAGTTATCAGCAAACAAACTATTGCACACCTAAAAATAAAGTTAAAAAACATAGGCCTCCTCCATATCCCCTCAAAGCCTCCTTTCCATTGCCAATATAGGTGTGTTTTCTACCATTTTGGTAGAAAAAAAACAGCGATTTGGTAGTAATTTAGGAAAAGTAGAAGAATGTTGTACACAGCTCTGCAATGTCTACTTCAGACATCTGTCTAGCATATGTATCTTTGAAAGTAATCTTTTAAACCACTTAGACGTAAAATGTCAGAGAAATACATAGTGCAAATTACAGTGTAGTCTGATCTTATCCACATTTACAGAATAGGCAAAATTTCTTCTATTGTGTATAAAGCATATTACAGACAAAAAAAAAATATTTTTACACATTCCACATCCTTAAAATTAAGAATTATGAAAGTTTCATTGATTTGTAGCTACTTTTCCAAAGTTATCAGCAAACAAACTATTGCACACCTAAAAATAAAGTTAAAAAACATAGGCCTCCTCAATATCCCCTCAGAGACTCCTTTCCATTGCCAATATATATGTGTTTTCTACCATTTTGGTTGCAAAAAAAATTGCGATTTGGTAGTAATTTAGGAAAAGTAGAAGAATGTTGTACACAGCTCTGCAATGTCTACTTCAGACATCTGTCTAGCATATGTATCTTTGAAAGTAATCTTTTAGACCACTTAGACGTAAAAGGTCGGAGAAATACATAATGCAAATTACAGTGTAGTTGGATCTTATCCACATTTATAGAATCGGCAAAATTTCTTCTATTGTGTATAAAGCATATTACAGACAAAAAAAACATATTTTCACACATTCCACACTTTTAAAATTAACAATTATGATAGTTTCATTGATTTGTAGCTACTTTTCCAAAGTTATTAGCAAACAAACTATTGCACACCTAAAAATAAAGTTAAAAAACATAGGCCTCCTCCATATCCCCTCAAAGCCTCCTTTCCATCACCAATATATGTGTGGTTTCTACCATTTTGGCAGAAAAAAAAACAGAAATTTGGTAGTAATTTAGGAAAAGTAGAAGAATGTTGTACAAAGCTCTGCAATGTTTGCTTCAGACATCTGTCTAGCATATTTATCTTTGAAAGTAATCTTTTAGACCACTTAGACGTAAAAGGTCGGAGAAATACATAATGCAAATTACAGTGTAGTCGGATCTTATCCACATTTACAGAATCGGCAAAATTTCTTCTATAGTGTATAAAGCATATTACAGACAAAAAAAACATATTTTCAGATATTCCACATCTTTAAAATTAACAATTATGATAGCTTCATTGATTTGTAGCTACTTTTCCAAAGTTATCAGCAAACAAACTATTGCACACCTAAAAATAAAGTTAAAAACATAGGCCTCCTCCATATCTCCTCAAAGCCTCCTTTCCATCGCCAATATAAGTGTGTTTTCTACCATTTTGGTAGAAAAAAAACAGCGATTTGGTAGTAATTTAGGAAAAGTAGAAGAATGTTGTACACAGCTCTGCAATGTCTACTTCAGACATCTGTCTAGCATATGTATCTTTGAAAGTAATCTTTAAGACCACTTAGACGTAAAAGGTCGGAGAAATACATAATGCAAATTACAGTGTAGTTGGATCTTATCCACATTTACAGAATCGGCAAAATTTCTTCTATTGTGTATAAAGCATATTACAGACAAAAAAAACATATTTTCACACATTCCACACTTTTAAAATTAACAATTATGATAGTTTCATTGATTTGTAACTGCTTTTTCAAAATTGACAGCAAACAGATTATTGCACACCTAAAAATAAAGTTAAAAAACATAGGCCTCCTCCATATCCCCTCAAAGCCTCCTTTCCATCGCCAATATAGGTGTGTTTTCTACCATTTTGGTAGAAAAAAAACAGCGATTTGGTAGTAATTTAGGAAAAGTAGAAGAATGTTGTACACAGCTCTGCAATGTTTGCTTCAGACATCTGTCTAGCATATGTATCTTTGAAAGTAATCTCTTAGACCACTTAGACGTAAAAGGTCGGAGAAATACATAATGCAAATTACAGTGTAGTTGGATCTTATTCACATTTACAGAATCGGCAAAATTTCTTCTATTGTGTATAAAGCATATTACAGACAAAAAAAACATATTTTCACACATTCCACACTTTTAAAATTAACAATTATGATAGCTTCATTGATTTGTAGCTACTTTTCCAAAGTTATTAGCAAACAAACTATTGCACACCTAAAAATAAAGTTAAAAAACATAGGCCTCCTCCATATCCCCTCAAAGCCTACTTTCCATCGCCAATATAGGTGTGTTTTCTACCATTTTGGTAGAAAAAAAAACAGAAATCTGGTAGTAATTTAGGAAAAGTAGAAGAATGTTGTACAAAGCTCTGCAATGTTTGCTTCAGACATCTGTCTAGCATATGTATCTTTGAAAGTAATCTTTTAGACCACTTAGACGTAAAAGGTCGGAGAAATACATAATGCAAATTACAGTGTAGTCGGATCGTATCCACATTTACAGAATCGTCAAAATTTCTTCTATTGTGTATAAAGCATATTACAGACAAAAAAAAACATATTTTCACACACTCCACATCCTTAAAATTAACAATTATGATAGTTTCATTGATTTGTAACTGCTTTTCCAAAATTGCCAGCAAACAGATTATTGCACACCTAAAAATAAAGTTAAAAAACATAGGCCTCCTCCATATCCCCTCAAAGCCTCCTTTCCATCACCAATATAGGTGTGTTTTCTACCATTTTGGTAGAAAAGAAACAGCGATTTGGTAGTAATTTAGGAAAAGTAGAAGAATGTTGTACACAGCTCTGCAATGTCTATTTCAGACATCTTTGTAGCATATGTATCTCTGAAAGTAATCTTTTAGACCACTTAGACGAAAAAAGTCGGATAAATACATAATGCAAATTACAGTGTAGACGGATCTTATCCACATTTACAGAATCGTCAAAATTTCTTCTATTGTGTATAAAGCATATTACAGACAAAAAAAAGCATATTTTCACACACTCCACATCCTTAAAATTAACAATTATGATAGTTTCATTGATTTGTAACTGCTTTTCCAAAATTGCCAGCAAACAGATTATTGCACACCTAAAAATAAAGTTAAAAAACATAGGCCTCCTCCATATCCCCTCAAAGCCTCCTTTCCATCGCCAATATAGGTGTGCTTTCTACCATTTTGGTAGAAAAAAAACAGCAATTTGGTAGTAATTTAGGAAAAGTAGAAGAATGTTGTACACAGCTCTGCAATGTTTGCTTCAGACATCTGTCTAGCATATGTATCTTTGAAAGTAATCTTTTAGACCACTTAGACGTAAAAGGTCGGAGAAATACAAAATGCAAATTACAGTGTAGTTGGATCTTATTCACATTTACAGAATCGGCAAAATTTCATCTATTGTGTATAAAGCATATTACAGACAAAAAAAACATATTTTCACATATTCCACATCTTTAAAATTAACAATTATGATAGCTTCATTGATTTGTAGCTACTTTTCCAAAGTTATCAGCAAACAAACTATTGCACACCTAAAAATAAAGTTAAAAACATAGGCCTCCTCCATATCTCCTCAAAGCCTCCTTTCCATCGCCAATATAGGTGTGTTGTCTACCATTTTGGTAGAAAAAAAACAGCGATTTGGTAGTAATTTAGGAAAAGTAGAAGAATGTTGTACACAGCTCTTCAATGTCCACTTCAGACATCTTTGTAGCATATGTATCTCTGAAAGTAATCTTTTAGACCACTTAGACGAAAAAAGTCGGATAAATACATAATGCAAATTAAAGTGTAGTCGGATCTTATCCACATTTACAGAATCGTCAAAATTTCTTCTATTGTGTATAAAGCATATTACAGACAAAAAAAAACATATTTTCACACACTCCACATCCTTAAAATTAACAATTATGATAGTTTCATTGATTTGTAACTGCTTTTCCAAAATTGCCAGCAAACAGATTATTGCACACCTAAAAATAAAGTTAAAAAACATAGGCCTCCTCCATATCCCCTCAAAGCCTCCTTTCCATCGCCAATATAGGTGTGTTTTCTACCATTGTGGTAGAAAAAAGACAGCGATTTGGTAGTAATTTTGGAAAAGTAGAAGAATGTTGTACACAGCTCTGCAATGTCTACTTCAGACATCTGTCTAGCATATGTATCTTTGAAAGTAATCTTTTAGACCACTTAGACGTAAAAGGTCGGAGAAAAACATAATGCAAATTACAGTGTAGTCGGATCTTATCCACATTTACAGAATCGGCAAAATTTCTTCTATTGTGTATAAAGCATATTACAGACAAAAAAAACATATTTTCACACATTCCACATCTTTAAAATTAACAATTATGATAGTTTCATTGATTTGTAGCTACTTTTCCAAAGTTATCAGCAAACAAACTATTGCACACCTAAAAATAAAGTTAAAAAACATAGGCCTCCTCCATATCCCCTCAAAGCCTCCTTTCCATTGCCAATATAGGTGTGTTTTCTACCATTTTGGTAGAAAAAAAACAGCGATTTGGTAGTAATTTAGGAAAAGTAGAAGAATGTTGTACACAGCTCTGCAATGTCTACTTCAGACATCTGTCTAGCATATGTATCTTTGAAAGTAATCTTTTAAACCACTTAGACGTAAAATGTCAGAGAAATACATAGTGCAAATTACAGTGTAGTCTGATCTTATCCACATTTACAGAATAGGCAAAATTTCTTCTATTGTGTATAAAGCATATTACAGACAAAAAAAAAATATTTTTACACATTCCACATCCTTAAAATTAAGAATTATGAAAGTTTCATTGATTTGTAGCTACTTTTCCAAAGTTATCAGCAAACAAACTATTGCACACCTAAAAATAAAGTTAAAAAACATAGGCCTCCTCAATATCCCCTCAGAGCCTCCTTTCCATTGCCAATATATATGTGTTTTCTACCATTTTGGTTGCAAAAAAAATTGCGATTTGGTAGTAATTTAGGAAAAGTAGAAGAATGTTGTACACAGCTCTGCAATGTCTACTTCAGACATCTGTCTAGCATATGTATCTTTGAAAGTAATCTTTAAACCACTTAGACGTAAAAGGTCGGAGAAATACATAATGCAAATTACAGTGTAGTTGGATCTTATCCACATTTATAGAATCGGCAAAATTTCTTCTATTGTGTATAAAGCATATTACAGACAAAAAAAACATATTTTCACACATTCCACACTTTTAACATTAACAATTATGATAGTTTCATTGATTTGTAGCTACTTTTCCAAAGTTATTAGCAAACAAACTATTGCACACCTAAAAATAAAGTTAAAAAACATAGGCCTCCTCCATATCCCCTCAAAGCCTCCTTTCCATCACCAATATAGGTGTGTTTTCTACCATTTTGGCAGAAAAAAAAACAGAAATTTGGTAGTAATTTAGGAAAAGTAGAAGAATGTTGTACAAAGCTCTGCAATGTTTGCTTCAGACATCTGTCTAGCATATTTATCTTTGAAAGTAATCTTTTAGACCACTTAGACGTAAAAGGTCGGAGAAATACATAATGCAAATTACAGTGTAGTCGGATCTTATCCACATTTACAGAATCGGCAAAATTTCTTCTATAGTGTATAAAGCATATTACAGACAAAAAAAACATATTTTCAGATATTCCACATCTTTAAAATTAACAATTATGATAGCTTCATTGATTTGTAGCTACTTTTCCAAAGTTATCAGCAAACAAACTATTGCACACCTAAAAATAAAGTTAAAAACATAGGCCTCCTCCATATCTCCTCAAAGCCTCCTTTCCATCGCCAATATAAGTGTGTTTTCTACCATTTTGGTTGCAAAAAAAATAGCGATTTGGTAGTAATTTAGGAAAAGTAGAAGAATGTTGTACACAGCTCTGCAATGTCTACTTCAGACATCTGTCTAGCATATGTATCTTTGAAAGTAATCTTTAAGACCACTTAGACGTAAAAGGTCGGAGAAATACATAATGCAAATTACAGTGTAGTTGGATCTTATCCACATTTACAGAATCGGCAAAATTTCTTCTATTGTGTATAAAGCATATTACAGACAAAAAAAACATATTTTCACACATTCCACACTTTTAAAATTAACAATTATGATAGTTTCATTGATTTGTAACTGCTTTTCCAAAATTGACAGCAAACAGATTATTGCACACCTAAAAATAAAGTTAAAAAACATAGGCCTCCTCCATATCCCCTCAAAGCCTCCTTTCCATCGCCAATATAGGTGTGTTTTCTACCATTTTGGTAGAAAAAAAACAGCGATTTGGTAGTAATTTAGGAAAAGTAGAAGAATGTTGTACACAGCTCTGCAATGTTTGCTTCAGACATCTGTCTAGCATATGTATCTTTGAAAGTAATCTCTTAGACCACTTAGACGTAAAAGGTCGGAGAAATACATAATGCAAATTACAGTGTAGTTGGATCTTATTCACATTTACAGAATCGGCAAAATTTCTTCTATTGTGTATAAAGCATATTACAGACAAAAAAAACATATTTTCACACATTCCACACTTTTAAAATTAACAATTATGATAGCTTCATTGATTTGTAGCTACTTTTCCAAAGTTATTAGCAAACAAACTATTGCACACCTAAAAATAAAGTTAAAAAACATAGGCCTCCTCCATATCCCCTCAAAGCCTACTTTCCATCGCCAATATAGGTGTGTTTTCTACCATTTTGGTAGAAAAAAAAACAGAAATCTGGTAGTAATTTAGGAAAAGTAGAAGAATGTTGTACAAAGCTCTGCAATGTTTGCTTCAGACATCTGTCTAGCATATGTATCTTTGAAAGTAATCTTTTAGACCACTTAGACGTAAAAGGTCGGAGAAATACATAATGCAAATTACAGTGTAGTCGGATCGTATCCACATTTACAGAATCGTCAAAATTTCTTCTATTGTGTATAAAGCATATTACAGACAAAAAAAAACATATTTTCACACACTCCACATCCTTAAAATTAACAATTATGATAGTTTCATTGATTTGTAACTGCTTTTCCAAAATTGCCAGCAAACAGATTATTGCACACGTAAAAATAAAGTTAAAAAACATAGGCCTCCTCCATATCCCCTCAAAGCCTCCTTTCCATCACCAATATAGGTGTGTTTTCTACCATTTTGGTAGAAAAGAAACAGCGATTTGGTAGTAATTTAGGAAAAGTAGAAGAATGTTGTACACAGCTCTGCAATGTCTACTTCAGACATCTTTGTAGCATATGTATCTCTGAAAGTAATCTTTTAGACCACTTAGACGAAAAAAGTCGGATAAATACATAATGCAAATTACAGTGTAGTCGGATCTTATCCACATTTACAGAATCGTCAAAATTTCTTCTATTGTGTATAAAGCATATTACAGACAAAAAAAAGCATATTTTCACACACTCCACATCCTTAAAATTAACAATTATGATAGTTTCATTGATTTGTAACTGCTTTTCCAAAATTGCCAGCAAACAGATTATTGCACACCTAAAAATAAAGTTAAAAAACATAGGCCTCCTCCATATCCCCTCAAAGCCTCCTTTCCATCGCCAATATAGGTGTGCTTTCTACCATTTTGGTAGAAAAAAAACAGCAATTTGGTAGTAATTTAGGAAAAGTAGAAGAATGTTGTACACAGCTCTGCAATGTTTGCTTCAGACATCTGTCTAGCATATGTATTTTTGAAAGTAATCTTTTAGACCACTTAGACGTAAAAGGTCGGAGAAATACAAAATGCAAATTACAGTGTAGTTGGATCTTATTCACATTTACAGAATCGGCAAAATTTCATCTATTGTGTATAAAGCATATTACAGACAAAAAAAACATATTTTCACATATTCCACATCTTTAAAATTAAAAATTATGATAGCTTCATTGATTTGTAGCTACTTTTCCAAAGTTATCAGCAAACAAACTATTGCACACCTAAAAATAAAGTTAAAAACATAGGCCTCCTCCATATCTCCTCAAAGCCTCCTTTCCATCGCCAATATAGGTGTGTTGTCTACCATTTTGGTAGAAAAAAAACAGCGATTTGGTAGTAATTTAGGAAAAGTAGAAGAATGTTGTACACAGCTCTGCAATGTCCACTTCAGACATCTTTGTAGCATATGTATCTCTGAAAGTAATCTTTTAGACCACTTAGACGAAAAAAGTCGGATAAATACATAATGCAAATTACAGTGTAGTCGGATCTTATCCACATTTACAGAATCGTCAAAATTTCTTCTATTGTGTATAAAGCATATTACAGACAAAAAAAAACATATTTTCACACACTCCACATCCTTAAAATTAACAATTATGATAGTTTCATTGATTTGTAACTGCTTTTCCAAAATTGCCAGCAAACAGATTATTGCACACCTAAAAATAAAGTTAAAAAACATAGGCCTCCTCCATATCCCCTCAAAGCCTCCTTTCCATCGCCAATATAGGTGTGCTTTCTACCATTTTGGTAGAAAAAAAACAGCAATTTGGTAGTAATTTAGGAAAAGTAGAAGAATGTTGTACACAGCTCTGCAATATTTGCTTCAGACATCTGTCTAGCATATGTATCTTTGAAAGTAATCTTTTAGACCATTTAGACGAAAAAGGTCGGAGAAATACATAATGCAAATTACAGTGTAGTTGGATCTTATTCACATTTACAGAATCGGCAAAATTTCATCTATTGTGTATAAAGCATATTACAGACAAAAAAAACATATTTTTACACATTTCACATCCTTAAAATTAACAATTATGATAGTTTCATTGATTTGTAACTACTTTTCCAAAATTGCCAGCAAACAAACTATTGCACACCTAAAAATAAAGTTAAAAAACATAGGCCTCCTCAAAATCCCCTCAAAGCCTCCTTTCCATCGCCAATATAGGTGTGTTTTCTACCATTTTGGTAGCAAAAAAAATAGCGATTTGGTAGTAATTTAGGAAAAGTAGAAGAATGTTGTACACAGCTCTGCAATGTCTACTTCAGACATCTGTCTAGAATATGTATCTTTGAAAGTAATCTTTTAGACCACTTAGACGTAAAAGGTCGGAGAAATACATAATGCAAATTACAGTGTAGTTGGATATTATCCACATTTACAGAATCGGCAAAATTTCTTCTATTGTGCATAAAGCATATTACAGACAAAAAAAAACATATTTTCACACATTCCACACTTTTAAAATTAACAATTATGATAGTTTCATTGATTTGTAGCTACTTTTCCAAAGTTATTAGCAAACAAACTATTGCACACCTAAAAATAAAGTTAAAAAACATAGGCCTCCTCCATATCCCCTCAAAGCCTCCTTTCCATCGCCAATATAGGTGTGTTTTCTACCATTTTGGTAGAAAAAAAAACAGAAATCTGGTAGTAATTTAGGAAAAGTAGAAGAATGTTGTACAAAGCTCTGCAATGTTTGCTTCAGACATCTGTCTAGCATATGTATCTTTGAAAGTAATCTTTTAGACCACTTAGACGTAAAAGGTCGGAGAAATACATAATGCAAATTACAGTGTAGTCGGATCTTATCCACATTTACAGAATCGGCAAGATTTCTTCTATTGTGTATAAAGTATATTACAGACAAAAAAAACATATTTTCACACATTCCACACTTTTAAAATTAACAATTATGATAGTTTCATTGATTTGTAGCTACTTTTCCAAAGTTATTAGCAAACAAACTATTGCACACCTAAAAATAAAGTTAAAAACATAGGCCTCCTCCATATCTCCTCAAAGCCTCCTTTCCATCGCCAATATAGATGTGTTTTCTACCATTTTGGTAGAAAAAAAACAGCGATTTAGTAGTAATTTAGGAAAAGTAGAAGAATGTTGTACACAGCTCTGCAATGTCTACTTCAGACATCTTTGTAGCATATGTATCTCTGAAAGTAATCTTTTAGACCACTTAGACGAAAAAAGTCGGATAAATACATAATGCAAATTACAGTGTAGTCGGATCTTATCCACATTTACAGAATCGTCAAAATTTCTTCTATTGTGTATAAAGCATATTACAGACAAAAAAAAACATATTTTCACACACTCCACATCCTTAAAATTAACAATTATGATAGTTTCATTGATTTGTAACTGCTTTTCCAAAATTGCCAGCAAACAGATTATTGCACACCTAAAAATAAAGTTAAAAAACATAGGCCTCCTCCATATCCCCTCAAAGCCTCCTTTCCATCGCCAATATAGGTGTGTTTTCTACCATTTTGGTAGAAAAAAAACAGCGATTTGGTAGTAATTTAGGAAAAGTAGAAGAATGTTGTACACAGCTCTGCAATGTTTGCTTCAGACATCTGTCTAGCATATGTATCTTTGAAAGTAATCTTTTAGACCACTTAGACGTAAAAGGTCGGAGAAATACATAATGCAAATTACAGTGTAGTTGGATCTTATTCACATTTACAGAATCGGCAAAATTTCTTCTATTGTGTATAAAGCATATTACAGACAAAAAAAACATATTTTCACACATTCCACATCCTTAAAATTAACAATTATGATAGTTTCATTGATTTGTAACTACTTTTCCAAAATTGCCAGCAAACAAACTATTGCACACCTAAAAATAAAGTTAAAAAACATAGGCCTCCTCCATATCCCCTCAAAGCCTCCTTTCCATCACCAATATAGGTGTGTTTTCTACCATTTTGGTAGAAAAGAAACAGCGATTTGGTAGTAATTTAGGAAAAGTAGAAGAATGTTGTATACATCTCTGCAATGTCTACTTCAGACATCTGTCTAGCATATGTATCTTTGAAAGTAATCTTTTAAACCACTTAGACGTAAAAGGTCGGAGAAATACATAATGCAAATTACAGTGTAGTCGGATCTTATCCACATTTTCCAGAATAGGCAAATTTCTTCTATTGTGTATAAAGCATATTACAGACAAAAAAAACATATATTTACACATTCCACATCTTTAAAATTAACAATTATGATAGTTTCATTGATTTGTAGTTACTTTTCCAAAGTTATCAGCAAACAAACTATTGCACACCTAAAAATAAAGTTAAAAAACATAGGCCTCCTCAATATCCCCTCAAAGCCTCCTTTCCATCGCCAATATAGGTGTGTTTTCTACCATTTTGGTAGAAAAAAAAATAGCGATTTGGTAGTAATTTAGGAAAAGCAGAAGAATGTTGTACACAGCTCTGCAATGTTTACTTCAGACATCTGTCTAGCATATGTATCTATGAAAGTAATCTTTTAGACCACTTAGACGTAAAATGTCAGAGAAATACATAATGCAAATTATAGTGTAGTTGGATCGTATTCACATTTACAGAATCGGCAAAATTTCTTCTATTGTATATAAAGCATATTACAGACAAAAAAAACATATTTTCACACATTCCACATCCTTAAAATTAACAATTATGATAGTTTCATTGATTTGTAACTACTTTACCAAAATTGCCAGCAAACAAACTATTGCACACCTAAAAATAAAGTTAAAAAACATAGGCCTCCTCCATATCCCCTCAAAGCCTCCTTTCCATCGCCAATATAGGTGTGTTTTCTACCATTTTGGTAGCAAAAACAATAGCGATTTGGTAGTAATTTAGGAAAAGTAGAAGAATGTTGTACACAGCTCTGCAATGTCTACTTCAGACATCTGTCTAGCATATGTATCTTTGAAAGTAATCTTTTAAACCACTTAGACGTAAAAGGTCGGAGAAATACATAATGCAAATTACAGTGTAGTCGGATCTTATCCACATTTACAGAATCTGCAAAATTTCTTCTATTGTGTATAAAGCATATTACAGACAAAAAAAACATATTTTCACACATTCCACATCTTTAAAATTAACAATTATGATAGTTTCATTGATTTGTAGCTACTTTTCCAAAGTTATTAGCAAACAAACTATTGCACACCTAAAAATAAAGTTAAAAAACATAGGCCTCCTCCATATCCCCTCAAAGCCTCCTTTCCATCGCCAATATAGGTGTGTTTTCTACCATTTTGGTAGAAAAAAAACAGCGATTTGGTAGTAATTTAGGAAAAGTAGAAGAATGTTGTGCACAGCTCAGCAATGTTTGCTTCAGACATCTGTCTAGCATATGTAACTTTGAAAGTAATCTTTTACACCCCTTAGACATAAAAGGTCAGAGAAATACATAATGCAAATTACAGTGTAGTTGGATCTTATTCACATTTACAGAATCGACAAAATTTCTTCTATTGTGTATAAAGCATATTACAGACAAAAAAAACATATTTTCACACATTCCACACTATTAAAATTAACAATTATGATAGTTTCATTGATTTGTAACTACTTTTCCAAAATTGCCAGCAAACAAACTATTGCACACCTAAAAATAAAGTTAGAAAACATAGGCCTCCTCCATATCCCCTCAAAGCCTCCTTTCCATCGCCAATATAGGTGTGTTTTCTACCATTTTGGTAGCAAAAAAAATAGCGATTTGGTAGTAATTTAGGAAAAGTAGAAGAATGTTGTACACAGCTCTGCAATGTCTACTTCAGACATCTGTCTAGCATATGTATCTTTGAAAGTAATCTTTTAGACCACTTAGACGTAAAAGGTCGGAGAAATACATAATGCAAATTACAGTGTAGTTGGATCTTATCCACATTTACAGAATCGGCAAAATTTCTTCTATTGTGTATAAAGCATATTACAGATAAAAAAAACATATTTTCACACATTCCACATCTTTAAAATTAACAATTATGATAGTTTCATTGATTTGTAGCTACTTTTCCAAAGTTATCAGCAAACAAACAATTGCACACCTAAAAATAAAGTTAAAAAACATAGGCCTCCTCCATATCCCCTCAAAGCCTCCTTTCCATTGCCAATATAGGTGTGTTTTCTACCATTGTGGTAGAAAAAAGACAGCGATTTGGTAGTAATTTTGGAAAAGTAGAAGAATGTTGTACACAGCTCTGCAATGTCTACTTCAGACATCTGTCTAGCATATGTATCTTTGAAAGTAATCTTTTAGACCACTTAGACGTAAAAGGTCGGAGAAAAACATAATGCAAATTACAGTGTAGTCGGATCTTATCCACATTTACAGAATCGGCAAAATTTCTTCTATTGTGTATAAAGCATATTACAGACAAAAAAAACATATTTTCACACATTCCACATCTTTAAAATTAACAATTATGATAGTTTCATTGATTTGTAGCTACTTTTCCAAAGTTATCAGCAAACAAACTATTGCACACCTAAAAATAAAGTTAAAAAACATAGGCCTCCTCCATATCCCCTCAAAGCCTCCTTTCCATTGCCAATATAGGTGTGTTTTCTACCATTTTGGTAGAAAAAAAACAGCGATTTGGTAGTAATTTAGGAAAAGTAGAAGAATGTTGTACACAGCTCTGCAATGTCTACTTCAGACATCTGTCTAGCATATGTATCTTTGAAAGTAATCTTTTAAACCACTTAGACGTAAAATGTCAGAGAAATACATAGTGCAAATTACAGTGTAGTCTGATCTTATCCACATTTACAGAATAGGCAAAATTTCTTCTATTGTGTATAAAGCATATTACAGACAAAAAAAAAATATTTTTACACATTCCACATCCTTAAAATTAAGAATTATGAAAGTTTCATTGATTTGTAGCTACTTTTCCAAAGTTATCAGCAAACAAACTATTGCACACCTAAAAATAAAGTTAAAAAACATAGGCCTCCTCAATATCCCCTCAGAGACTCCTTTCCATTGCCAATATATATGTGTTTTCTACCATTTTGGTTGCAAAAAAAATTGCGATTTGGTAGTAATTTAGGAAAAGTAGAAGAATGTTGTACACAGCTCTGCAATGTCTACTTCAGACATCTGTCTAGCATATGTATCTTTGAAAGTAATCTTTTAGACCACTTAGACGTAAAAGGTCGGAGAAATACATAATGCAAATTACAGTGTAGTTGGATCTTATCCACATTTATAGAATCGGCAAAATTTCTTCTATTGTGTATAAAGCATATTACAGACAAAAAAAACATATTTTCACACATTCCACACTTTTAAAATTAACAATTATGATAGTTTCATTGATTTGTAGCTACTTTTCCAAAGTTATTAGCAAACAAACTATTGCACACCTAAAAATAAAGTTAAAAAACATAGGCCTCCTCCATATCCCCTCAAAGCCTCCTTTCCATCACCAATATAGGTGTGTTTTCTACCATTTTGGCAGAAAAAAAAACAGAAATTTGGTAGTAATTTAGGAAAAGTAGAAGAATGTTGTACAAAGCTCTGCAATGTTTGCTTCAGACATCTGTCTAGCATATTTATCTTTGAAAGTAATCTTTTAGACCACTTAGACGTAAAAGGTCGGAGAAATACATAATGCAAATTACAGTGTAGTCGGATCTTATCCACATTTACAGAATCGGCAAAATTTCTTCTATAGTGTATAAAGCATATTACAGACAAAAAAACCATATTTTCAGATATTCCACATCTTTAAAATTAACAATTATGATAGCTTCATTGATTTGTAGCTACTTTTCCAAAGTTATCAGCAAACAAACTATTGCACACCTAAAAATAAAGTTAAAAACATAGGCCTCCTCCATATCTCCTCAAAGCCTCCTTTCCATCGCCAATATAAGTGTGTTTTCTACCATTTTGGTTGCAAAAAAAATAGCGATTTGGTAGTAATTTAGGAAAAGTAGAAGAATGTTGTACACAGCTCTGCAATGTCTACTTCAGACATCTGTCTAGCATATGTATCTTTGAAAGTAATCTTTAAGACCACTTAGACGTAAAAGGTCGGAGAAATACATAATGCAAATTACAGTGTAGTTGGATCTTATCCACATTTACAGAATCGGCAAAATTTCTTCTATTGTGTATAAAGCATATTACAGACAAAAAAAACATATTTTCACACATTCCACACTTTTAAAATTAACAATTATGATAGTTTCATTGATTTGTAACTGCTTTTCCAAAATTGACAGCAAACAGATTATTGCACACCTAAAAATAAAGTTAAAAAACATAGGCCTCCTCCATATCCCCTCAAAGCCTCCTTTCCATCGCCAATATAGGTGTGTTTTCTACCATTTTGGTAGAAAAAAAACAGCGATTTGGTAGTAATTTAGGAAAAGTAGAAGAATGTTGTACACAGCTCTGCAATGTTTGCTTCAGACATCTGTCTAGCATATGTATCTTTGAAAGTAATCTCTTAGACCACTTAGACGTAAAAGGTCGGAGAAATACATAATGCAAATTACAGTGTAGTTGGATCTTATTCACATTTACAGAATCGGCAAAATTTCTTCTATTGTGTATAAAGCATATTACAGACAAAAAAAACATATTTTCACACATTCCACACTTTTAAAATTAACAATTATGATAGCTTCATTGATTTGTAGCTACTTTTCCAAAGTTGTTAGCAAACAAACTATTGCACACCTAAAAATAAAGTTAAAAAACATAGGCCTCCTCCATATCCCCTCAAAGCCTACTTTCCATCGCCAATATAGGTGTGTTTTCTACCATTTTGGTAGAAAAAAAAACAGAAATCTGGTAGTAATTTAGGAAAAGTAGAAGAATGTTGTACAAAGCTCTGCAATGTTTGCTTCAGACATCTGTCTAGCATATGTATCTTTGAAAGTAATCTTTTAGACCACTTAGACGTAAAAGGTCGGAGAAATACATAATGCAAATTACAGTGTAGTCGGATCGTATCCACATTTACAGAATCGTCAAAATTTCTTCTATTGTGTATAAAGCATATTACAGACAAAAAAAACCATATTTTCACACACTCCACATCCTTAAAATTAACAATTATGATAGTTTCATTGATTTGTAACTGCTTTTCCAAAATTGCCAGCAAACAGATTATTGCACACGTAAAAATAAAGTTAAAAAACATAGGCCTCCTCCATATCCCCTCAAAGCCTCCTTTCCATCACCAATATAGGTGTGTTTTCTACCATTTTGGTAGAAAAGAAACAGCGATTTGGTAGTAATTTAGGAAAAGTAGAAGAATGTTGTACACAGCTCTGCAATGTCTACTTCAGACATCTTTGTAGCATATGTATCTCTGAAAGTAATCTTTTAGACCACTTAGACGAAAAAAGTCGGATAAATACATAATGCAAATTACAGTGTAGTCGGATCTTATCCACATTTACAGAATCGTCAAAATTTCTTCTATTGTGTATAAAGCATATTACAGACAAAAAAAAGCATATTTTCACACACTCCACATCCTTAAAATTAACAATTATGATAGTTTCATTGATTTGTAACTGCTTTTCCAAAATTGCCAGCAAACAGATTATTGCACACCTAAAAATAAAGTTAAAAAACATAGGCCTCCTCCATATCCCCTCAAAGCCTCCTTTCCATCGCCAATATAGGTGTGCTTTCTACCATTTTGGTAGAAAAAAAACAGCAATTTGGTAGTAATTTAGGAAAAGTAGAAGAATGTTGTACACAGCTCTGCAATGTTTGCTTCAGACATCTGTCTAGCATATGTATTTTTGAAAGTAATCTTTTAGACCACTTAGACGTAAAAGGTCGGAGAAATACAAAATGCAAATTACAGTGTAGTTGGATCTTATTCACATTTACAGAATCGGCAAAATTTCATCTATTGTGTATAAAGCATATTACAGACAAAAAAAACATATTTTCACATATTCCACATCTTTAAAATTAACAATTATGATAGCTTCATTGATTTGTAGCTACTTTTCCAAAGTTATCAGCAAACAAACTATTGCACACCTAAAAATAAAGTTAAAAACATAGGCCTCCTCCATATCTCCTCAAAGCCTCCTTTCCATCGCCAATATAGGTGTGTTGTCTACCATTTTGGTAGAAAAAAAACAGCGATTTGGTAGTAATTTAGGAAAAGTAGAAGAATGTTGTACACAGCTCTGCAATGTCCACTTCAGACATCTTTGTAGCATATGTATCTCTGAAAGTAATCTTTTAGACCACTTAGACGAAAAAAGTCGGATAAATACATAATGCAAATTACAGTGTAGTCGGATCTTATCCACATTTACAGAATCGTCAAAATTTCTTCTATTGTGTATAAAGCATATTACAGACAAAAAAAAACATATTTTCACACACTCCACATCCTTAAAATTAACAATTATGATAGTTTCATTGATTTGTAACTGCTTTTCCAAAATTGCCAGCAAACAGATTATTGCACACCTAAAAATAAAGTTAAAAAACATAGGCCTCCTCCATATCCCCTCAAAGCCTCCTTTCCATCGCCAATATAGGTGTGCTTTCTACCATTTTGGTAGAAAAAAAACAGCAATTTGGTAGTAATTTAGGAAAAGTAGAAGAATGTTGTACACAGCTCTGCAATATTTGCTTCAGACATCTGTCTAGCATATGTATCTTTGAAAGTAATCTTTTAGACCATTTAGACGAAAAAGGTCGGAGAAATACATAATGCAAATTACAGTGTAGTTGGATCTTATTCACATTTACAGAATCGGCAAAATTTCATCTATTGTGTATAAAGCATATTACAGACAAAAAAAACATATTTTTACACATTTCACATCCTTAAAATTAACAATTATGATAGTTTCATTGATTTGTAACTACTTTTCCAAAATTGCCAGCAAACAAACTATTGCACACCTAAAAATAAAGTTAAAAAACATAGGCCTCCTCAAAATCCCCTCAAAGCCTCCTTTCCATCGCCAATATAGGTGTGTTTTCTACCATTTTGGTAGCAAAAAAAATAGCGATTTGGTAGTAATTTAGGAAAAGTAGAAGAATGTTGTACACAGCTCTGCAATGTCTACTTCAGACATCTGTCTAGAATATGTATCTTTGAAAGTAATCTTTTAGACCACTTAGACGTAAAAGGTCGGAGAAATACATAATGCAAATTACAGTGTAGTTGGATATTATCCACATTTACAGAATCGGCAAAATTTCTTCTATTGTGCATAAAGCATATTACAGACAAAAAAAAACATATTTTCACACATTCCACACTTTTAAAATTAACAATTATGATAGTTTCATTGATTTGTAGCTACTTTTCCAAAGTTATTAGCAAACAAACTATTGCACACCTAAAAATAAAGTTAAAAAACATAGGCCTCCTCCATATCCCCTCAAAGCCTCCTTTCCATCGCCAATATAGGTGTGTTTTCTACCATTTTGGTAGAAAAAAAAACAGAAATCTGGTAGTAATTTAGGAAAAGTAGAAGAATGTTGTACAAAGCTCTGCAATGTTTGCTTCAGACATCTGTCTAGCATATGTATCTTTGAAAGTAATCTTTTAGACCACTTAGACGTAAAAGGTCGGAGAAATACATAATGCAAATTACAGTGTAGTCGGATCTTATCCACATTTACAGAATCGGCAAGATTTCTTCTATTGTGTATAAAGTATATTACAGACAAAAAAAACATATTTTCACACATTCCACACTTTTAAAATTAACAATTATGATAGTTTCATTGATTTGTAGCTACTTTTCCAAAGTTATTAGCAAACAAACTATTGCACACCTAAAAATAAAGTTAAAAACATAGGCCTCCTCCATATCTCCTCAAAGCCTCCTTTCCATCGCCAATATAGATGTGTTTTCTACCATTTTGGTAGAAAAAAAACAGCGATTTAGTAGTAATTTAGGAAAAGTAGAAGAATGTTGTACACAGCTCTGCAATGTCTACTTCAGACATCTTTGTAGCATATGTATCTCTGAAAGTAATCTTTTAGACCACTTAGACGAAAAAAGTCGGATAAATACATAATGCAAATTACAGTGTAGTCGGATCTTATCCACATTTACAGAATCGTCAAAATTTCTTCTATTGTGTATAAAGCATATTACAGACAAAAAAAAACATATTTTCACACACTCCACATCCTTAAAATTAACAATTATGATAGTTTCATTGATTTGTAACTGCTTTTCCAAAATTGCCAGCAAACAGATTATTGCACACCTAAAAATAAAGTTAAAAAACATAGGCCTCCTCCATATCCCCTCAAAGCCTCCTTTCCATCGCCAATATAGGTGTGTTTTCTACCATTTTGGTAGAAAAAAAACAGCGATTTGGTAGTAATTTAGGAAAAGTAGAAGAATGTTGTACACAGCTCTGCAATGTTTGCTTCAGACATCTGTCTAGCATATGTATCTTTGAAAGTAATCTTTTAGACCACTTAGACGTAAAAGGTCGGAGAAATACATAATGCAAATTACAGTGTAGTTGGATCTTATTCACATTTACAGAATCGGCAAAATTTCTTCTATTGTGTATAAAGCATATTACAGACAAAAAAAACATATTTTCACACATTCCACATCCTTAAAATTAACAATTATGATAGTTTCATTGATTTGTAACTACTTTTCCAAAATTGCCAGCAAACAAACTATTGCACACCTAAAAATAAAGTTAAAAAACATAGGCCTCCTCCATATCCCCTCAAAGCCTCCTTTCCATCACCAATATAGGTGTGTTTTCTACCATTTTGGTAGAAAAGAAACAGCGATTTGGTAGTAATTTAGGAAAAGTAGAAGAATGTTGTATACATCTCTGCAATGTCTACTTCAGACATCTGTCTAGCATATGTATCTTTGAAAGTAATCTTTTAAACCACTTAGACGTAAAATGTCAGAGAAATACATAGTGCAAATTACAGTGTAGTCTGATCTTATCCACATTTACAGAATAGGCAAAATTTCTTCTATTGTGTATAAAGCATATTACAGACAAAAAAAACATATTTTTACACATTCCACATCTTTAAAATTAAGAATTATGATAGTTTCATTGATTTGTAGCTACTTTTCCAAAGTTATCAGCAAACAAACTATTGCACACCTAAAAATAAAGTTAAAAAACATAGGCCTCCTCAATATCCCCTCAGAGCCTCCTTTCCATCGCCAATATAGGTGTGTTTTCTACCATTTTGGTTGCAAAAAAAATAGCGATTTGGTAGTAATTTAGGAAAAGTAGAAGAATGTTGTACACAGCTCTGCAATGTCTACTTCAGACATCTGTCTAGAATATGTATCTTTGAAAGTAATCTTTTAGACCACTTAGACGTAAAAGGTCGGAGAAATACATAATGCAAATTACAGTGTAGTTGGATCTTATCCACATTTACAGAATCGGCAAAATTTCTTCTATTGTGCATAAAGCATATTACAGACAAAAAAAACATATTTTCACACATTCCACACTTTTAAAATTAACAATTATGATAGTTTCATTGATTTGTAGGTACTTTTCCAAAGTTATTAGCAAACAAACTATTGCACACCTAAAAATAAAGTTAAAAAACATAGGCCTCCTCCATATCCCCTCAAAGCCTCCTTTCCATCGCCAATATAGGTGTGTTTTCTACAATTTTGGTAGAAAAAAAAACAGAAATTTGGTAGTAATTTAGGAAAAGTAGAAGAATGTTGTACAAAGCTCTGCAATGTTTGCTTCAGACATCTGTCTAGCATATGTATCTTTGAAAGTAATCTTTTAGACCACTTAGACATAAAAGGTCGGAGAAATACATAATGCAAATTACAGTGTAGTCGGATCTTATCCACATTTACAGAATCGGCAAAATTTCTTCTATTTTGTATAAAGTATATTACAGACAAAAAAAACATATTTTCACATATTCCACATCTTTAAAATTAACAATTATGATAGTTTCATTGATTTGTAACAACTTTTCCAAAATTGCCAGCAAACAAACTATTGCACACCTAAAAATTAAGTTAAAAAACATAGGCCTCCTCCATATCCCCTCAAAGCCTCCTTTCCATCACCAATATAGGTGTGTTTTCTACCATTTTGGTACAAAAGAAACAGCGATTTGGTAGTAATTTAGGAAAAGTAGAAGAATGTTGTATACATCTCTGCAATGTCTACTTCAGACATCTGTCTAGCATATGTATCTTTGAAAGTAATCTTTTAAACCACTTAGACGTAAAATGTCAGAGAAATACATAGTGCAAATTACAGTGTAGTCTGATCTTATCCACATTTACAGAATAGGCAAAATTTCTTCTATTGTGTATAAAGCATATTACAGACAAAAAAAACATATTTTCACACATTCCACACTTTTAAAATTAACAATTATGATAGTTTCATTGATTTGTAACTGCTTTTCCAAAATTGACAGCAAACAGATTATTGCACACCTAAAAATAAAGTTAAAAAACATAGGCCTCCTCCATATCCCCTCAAAGCCTCCTTTCCATCGCCAATATAGGTGTGTTTTCTACCATTTTGGTAGAAAAAAAACAGCGATTTGGTAGTAATTTAGGAAAAGTAGAAGAATGTTCTACACAGCTCTGCTATGTTTGCTTCAGACATCTGTCTAGCATATGTAACTTTGAAAGTAATCTCTTAGACCACTTAGACGTAAAAGGTCGGAGAAATACATAATGCAAATTACAGTGTAGTTGGATCTTATTCACATTTAAAGAATCGGCAAAATTTCTTCTATTGTGTATAAAGCATATTACAGACAAAAAAAACATATTTTCACACATTCCACACTTTTAAAATTAACAATTATGATAGCTTCATTGATTTGTAGCTACTTTTCCAAAGTTATTAGCAAACAAACTATTGCACACCTAAAAATAAAGTTAAAAAACATAGGCCTCCTCCATATCCCCTCAAAGCCTCCTTTCCATCGCCAATATAGGTGTGTTTTCTACCATTTTGGTAGCAAAAAAAACAGAAATCTGGTAGTAATTTAGGAAAAGTAGAAGAATGTTGTACAAAGCTCTGCAATGTTTGCTTCAGACATCTGTCTAGCATATGTATCTTTGAAAGTAATCTTTTAGACCACTTAGACGTAAAAGGTCGGAGAAATACATAATGCAAATTACAGTGTAGTTGGATCTTATCCACATTTACAGAATCGGCAAAATTTCTTCTATTGTGCATAAAGCATATTACAGACAAAAAAAACATATTTTCACACATTCCACACTTTTAAAATTAACAATTATGATAGTTTCATTGATTTGTAGGTACTTTTCCAAAGTTATTAGCAAACAAACTATTGCACACCTAAAAATAAAGTTAAAAAACATAGGCCTCCTCCATATCCCCTCAAAGCCTCCTTTCCATCGCCAATATAGGTGTGTTTTCTACAATTTTGGTAGAAAAAAAAACTGAAATTTGGTAGTAATTTAGGAAAAGTAGAAGAATGTTGTACAAAGCTCTGCAATGTTTGCTTCAGACATCTGTCTAGCATATGTATCTTTGAAAGTAATCTTTTAGACCACTTAGACATAAAAGGTCGGAGAAATACATAATGCAAATTACAGTGTAGTCGGATCTTATCCACATTTACAGAATCGGCAAAATTTCTTCTATTTTGTATAAAGTATATTACAGACAAAAAAAACATATTTTCACATATTCCACATCTTTAAAATTAACAATTATGATAGTTTCATTGATTTGTAACTACTTTTCCAAAATTGCCAGCAAACAAACTATTGCACACCTAAAAATTAAGTTAAAAAACATAGGCCTCCTCCATATCCCCTCAAAGCCTCCTTTCCATCACCAATATAGGTGTGTTTTCTACCATTTTGGTACAAAAGAAACAGCGATTTGGTAGTAATTTAGGAAAAGTAGAAGAATGTTGTATACATCTCTGCAATGTCTACTTCAGACATCTGTCTAGCATATGTATCTTTGAAAGTAATCTTTTAAACCACTTAGACGTAAAAGGTCGGAGAAATACATAATGCAAATTACAGTGTAGTTGGATCTTATTCACATTTAAAGAATCGGCAAAATTTCTTCTATTGTGTATAAAGCATATTACAGACAAAAAAAACATATTTTCACACATTCCACACTTTTAAAATTAACAATTATGATAGCTTCATTGATTTGTAGCTACTTTTCCAAAGTTATTAGCAAACAAACTATTGCACACCTAAAAATAAAGTTAAAAAACATAGGCCTCCTCCATATCCCCTCAAAGCCTCCTTTCCATCGCCAATATAGGTGTGTTTTCTACCATTTTGGTAGCAAAAAAAACAGAAATCTGGTAGTAATTTAGGAAAAGTAGAAGAATGTTGTACAAAGCTCTGCAATGTTTGCTTCAGACATCTGTCTAGCATATGTATCTTTGAAAGTAATCTTTTAGACCACTTAGACGTAAAAGGTCGGAGAAATACATAATGCAAATTACAGTGTAGTCGGATCTTATCCACATTTACAGAATCGGCAAAATTTCTTCTATAGTGTATAAAGCATATTACAGACAAAAAAAACATATTTTCACATATTCCACATCTTTAAAATTAACAATTATGATAGCTTCATTGATTTGTAGCTACTTTTCCAAAGTCATCAGCAAACAAACTATTGCACACCTAAAAATAAAGTTAAAAACATAGGCCTCCTCCATATCTCCTCAAAGCCTCCTTTCCATCGCCAATATAGGTGTGTTTTCTACCATTTTGGTAGAAAAAAAACAGCGATTTGGTAGTAATTTAGGAAAAGTAGAAGAATGTTGTACACAGCTCTGCAATGTCTACTTCAGACATCTTTGTAGCATATGTATCTCTGAAAGTAATCTTTTAGACCACTTAGACGAAAAAAGTCGGATAAATACATAATGCAAATTACAGTGTAGTCGGATCTTATCCACATTTACAGAATCGTCAAAATTTCTTCTATTGTGTATAAAGCATATTACAGACAAAAAAAAAACATATTTTCACACACTCCACATCCTTAAAATTAACAATTATGATAGTTTCATTGATTTGTAACTGCTTTTCCAAAATTGCCAGCAAACAGATTATTGCACACCTAAAAATAAAGTTAAAAAACATAGGCCTCCTCCATATCCCCTCAAAGCCTCCTTTCTCTCGCCAATATAGGTGTGCTTTCTACCATTTTGGTAGAAAAAAAACAGCAATTTGGTAGTAATTTAGGAAAAGTAGAAGAATGTTGTACACAGCTCTGCAATGTTTGCTTCAGACATCTGTCTAGCATATGTATCTTTGAAAGTAATCTTTTAGACCACTTAGACGTAAAAGGTCGGAGAAATACATAATGCAAATTACAGTGTAGTTGGATCTTATTCACAATTATAGAATCGGCAAAATTTCTTCTATTGTGTATAAAGCATATTACAGACAAAAAAAACATATTTTCACACATTCCACATCCTTAAAATTAACAATTATGATAGTTTCATTGATTTGTAACTACTTTTCCAAAATTGCCAGCAAACAAACTATTGCACACCTAAAAATAAAGTTAAAAAACATAGGCCTCCTCAAAATCCCCTCAAAGCCTCCTTTCCATCGCCAATATAGGTGTGTTTTCTACCATTTTGGTAGCAAAAAAAATAGCGATTTGGTAGTAATTTAGGAAAAGTAGAAGAATGTTGTACACAGCTCTGCAATGTCTACTTCAGACATCTGTCTAGAATATGTATCTTTGAAAGTAATCTTTTAGACCACTTAGACGTAAAAGGTCGGAGAAACACATAATGCAAATTACAGTGTAGTTGGATCTTATCCACATTTACAGAATCGGCAAAATTTCTTCTATTGTGCATAAAGCATATTACAGACAAAAAAAACATATTTTCACACATTCCACACTTTTAAAATTAACAATTATGATAGTTTCATTGATTTGTAGCTACTTTTCCAAATTATTAGCAAACAAACTATTGCACACCTAAAAATAAAGTTAAAAAACATAGGCCTCCTCCATATCCCCTCAAAGCCTCCTTTCCATCGCCAATATAGGTGTGTTTTCTACCATTTTGGTAGAAAAAAAAAAGAAATTTGGTAGTAATTTAGGAAAAGTAGAAGAATGTTGTACAAAGCTCTGCAATGTTTGCTTCAGACATCTGTCTAGCATATGTATCTTTGAAAGTAATCTTTTAGACCACTTAGAAGTAAAAGGTCGGAGAAATACATAATGCAAATTACAGTGTAGTCGGATCTTATCCACATTTACAGAATCGTCAAAATTTCTTCTATTGTGTATAAAGCATATTACAGACAAAAAAAAACATATTTTCACACATTCCACAACCTTAAAATTAACAATTATGATAGTTTCATTGATTTGTAACTGCTTTTCCAAAATTGCCAGCAAACAGATTATTGCACACCTAAAAATAAAGTTAAAAAACATAGGCCTCCTCCATATCCCCTCAAAGCCTCCTTTCCATCGCCAATATAGGTGTGTTTTCTACCATTTTGGTAGAAAAAAAACAGCGATTTGGTAGTAATTTAGGAAAAGTAGAAGAATGTTGTACACAGCTCTGCAATGTTTGCTTCAGACATCTGTCTAGCATATGTATCTTTGAAAGTAATCTTTTAGACCACTTAGACGTAAAAGGTCGGAGAAATACATAATGCAAATTACAGTGTAGTTGGATCTTATCCACATTTACAGAATCGGCAAAATTTCTTCTATTGTGTATAAAGCATATTACAGACAAAAAAAACATATTTTAACACATTCCACACTTTTAAAATTAACAATTATGATAGTTTCATTGATTTGTAGCTACTTTTCCAAAGTTATTAGCAAACAAACTATTGCACACCTAAAAATAAAGTTAAAAAACATAGGCCTCCTCCATATCCTCTCAAAGCCTCCTTTCCATCGCCAATATAGGTGTGTTTTCTACCATTTTGGTAGAAAAAAAACAGCGATTTGGTAGTAATTTAGGAAAAGTAGAAGAATGTTGTACACAGCTCTGCAATGTTTGCTTCAGACATCTGTCTAGCATATGTATCTTTGAAAGTAATCTTTTAGACCACTTAGACGGAAAAGGTCGGAGAAATACATAATGCAAATTACAGTGTAGTTGGATCTTATCCACATTTACAGAATCGGCAAAATTTCTTCTATTGTGTATAAAGCATATTACAGACAAAAAAAACATATTTTCAAACATTCCACACTTTTAAAATTAACAATTATGATAGTTTCATTGATTTGTAGCTACTTTTCCAAAGTTATTAGCAAACAAACTATTGCACACCTAAAAATAAAGTTAAAAAACATAGGCCTCCTCCATATCCTCTCAAAGCCTCCTTTCCATCGCCAATATAGGTGTGTTTTCTACCATTTCGGTAGAAAAAAAACAGCGATTTGGTAGTAATTTAGGAAAATTAGAAGAATGTTGTATACATCTCTGCAATGTCTACTTCAGACATCTGTCTAGCATATGTATCTTTGAAAGTAATCTTTTAGACCACTTAGACCTAAAAGGTCGGAGAAATACATAATGCAAATTACAGTGTAGTTGGATCTTATCCACATTTACAGAATCGGCAAAATTTCTTCTATTGTGCATAAAGCATATTACAGACAAAAAAAACATATTTTCACACATTCCACATCTTTAAAATTAAGAATTATGATAGTTTCATTGATTTGTAGCTACTTTTCCAAAGTTATCAGCAAACAAACTATTGCACACCTAAAAATAAAGTTAAAAAACATAGGCCTCCTCAATATCCCCTCAGAGCCTCCTTTCCATCGCCAATATAGGTGTGTTTTCTACCATTTTGGTTGCAAAAAAAATTGCGATTTGGTAGTAATTTAGGAAAAGTAGAAGAATGTTGTACACAGCTCTGCAATGTCTACTTCAGACATCTGTCTAGCATATGTATCTTTGAAAGTAATCTTTTAGACCACTTAGACGTAAAAGGTCGGAGAAATACATAATGCAAATTACAGTGTAGTTGGATCTTATCCACATTTACAGAATCGGCAAGATTTCTTCTATTGTGTATAAAGCATATTACAGACAAAAAAAACATATTTTCACACATTCCACACTTTTAAAATTAACAATTATGATAGTTTCATTGATTTGTAGCTACTTTTCCAAAGTTATTAGCAAACAAACTATTGCACACCTAAAAATAAAGTTAAAAAACATAGGCCTCCTCCATATCCCCTCAAAGCCTCCTTTCCATCACCAATATAGGTGTGTTTTCTACCATTTTGGCAGAAAAAAAAACAGAAATTTGGTAGTAATTTAGGAAAAGTAGAAGAATGTTGTACAAAGCTCTGCAATGTTTGCTTCAGACATCTGTCTAGCATATTTATCTTTGAAAGTAATCTTTTAGACCACTTAGACGTAAAAGGTCGGAGAAATACATAATGCAAATTACAGTGTAGTCGGATCTTATCCACATTTACAGAATCGGCAAAATTTCTTCTATAGTGTATAAAGCATATTACAGACAAAAAAAACATATTTTCACATATTCCACATCTTTAAAATTAACAATTATGATAGCTTCATTGATTTGTAGCTACTTTTCCAAAGTTATCATCAAACAAACTATTGCACACCTAAAAATAAAGTTAAAAACATAGGCCTCCTCCATATCTCCTCAAACCCTCCTTTCCATCGCCAATATAGGTGTGTTTTCTACCATTTTGGTAGAAAAAAAACAGCGATTTGGTAGTAATTTAGGAAAAGTAGAAGAATGTTGTACACAGCTCTGCAATGTCTACTTCAGACATCTTTGTAGCATATGTATCTCTGAAAGTAATCTTTTAGACCACTTAGACGTAAAAGGTCGGAGAAATACATAATGCAAATTACAGTGTAGTTGGATCTTATTCACATTTACAGAATCGGCAAAATTTCTTCTATTGTGTATAAAGCATATTACAGACAAAAAAAACATATTTTCACACATTCCACATCCTTAAAATTAACAATTATGATAGTTTCATTGATTTGTAACTACTTTTCCAAAATTGCCAGCAAACAAACTATTGCACACCTAAAAATAAAGTTAAAAAACATAGGCCTCCTCCATATCCCCTCAAAGCCTCCTTTCCATCACCAATATAGGTGTGTTTTCTACCATTTTGGTAGAAAAGAAACAGCGATTTGGTAGTAATTTAGGAAAAGTAGAAGAATGTTGTATACATCTCTGCAATGTCTACTTCAGACATCTGTCTAGCTTATGTATCTTTGAAAGTAATCTTTTAAACCACTTAGACGTAAAATGTCAGAGAAATACATAGTGCAAATTACAGTGTAGTCTGATCTTATCCACATTTACAGAATAGGCAAAATTTCTTCTATTGTGTATAAAGCATATTACAGACAAAAAAAACATATTTTTACACATTCCACATCTTTAAAATTAAGAATTATGATAGTTTCATTGATTTGTAGCTACTTTTCCAAAGTTATCAGCAAACAAACTATTGCACACCTAAAAATAAAGTTAAAAAACATAGGCCTCCTCAATATCCCCTCAGAGGCTCCTTTCCATCGCCAATATAGGTGTGTTTTCTACCATTTTGGTTGCAAAAAAAATAGCGATTTGGTAGTAATTTAGGAAAAGTAGAAGAATGTTGTACACAGCTCTGCAATGTCTACTTCAGACATCTGTCTAGCATATGTATCTCTGAAAGTAATCTTTTAGACCACTTAGACGAAAAAGGTCGGAGAAATACATAATGCAAATTACAGTGTAGTTGGATCTTATCCACATTTACAGAATCGGCAAAATTTCTTCTATTGTGTATAAAGCATATTACAGACAAAAAAAACATATTTTCACACATTCCACACTTATAAAATTAACAATTATGATAGTTTCATTGATTTGTAACTGCTTTTCCAAAATTGACAGCAAACAGATTATTGCACACCTAAAAATAAAGTTAAAAAACATAGGCCTCCTCCATATCCCCTCAAAGCCTCCTTTCCATCGCCAATATAGGTGTGTTTTCTACCATTTTGGTAGAAAAAAAACAGCGATTTGGTAGTAATTTAGGAAAAGTAGAAGAATGTTGTACACAGCTCTGCAATGTTTGCTTCAGACATCTGTCTAGCATATGTATCTTTGAAAGTAATCTTTTAGACCACTTAGACGTAAAAGGTCGGAGAAATACATAATGCAAATTACAGTGTAGTTGGATCTTATTCACATTTACAGAATCGGCAAAATTTCTTCTATTGTGTATAAAGCATATTACAGACAAAAAAAACATATTTTCACACATTCCACACTTTTAAAATTAACAATTATGATAGCTTCATTGATTTGTAGCTACTTTTCCAAAGTTATTAGCAAACAAACTATTGCACACCTAAAAATAAAGTTAAAAAACATAGGCCTCCTCCATATCCCCTCAAAGCCTCCTTTCCATCGCCAATATAGGTGTGTTTTCTACCATTTTGGTAGAAAAAAAACAGAAATTTGGTAGTAATTTAGGAAAAGTAGAAGAATGTTGTACAAAGCTCTGCAATGTTTGCTTCAGACATCTGTCTAGCATATGTATCTTTGAAAGTAATCTTTTAGACCACTTAGACGTAAAAGGTCGGAGAAATACATAATGCAAATTACAGTGTAGTCGGATCTTATCCACATTTACAGAATCGGCAAAATTTCTTCTATTGTGTATAAAGTATATTACAGACAAAAAAAACATATTTTCACATATTCCACATCTTTAAAATTAACAATTATGATAGTTTCATTGATTTGTAGCTACTTTTGCAAAGTTATCAGCAAACAAACTATTGCACACCTAAAAATATAGTTAAAAACATAGGCCTCCTCCATATCCCCTCAAAGCCTCCTTTCCATCGCCAATATAGGTGTGTTTTCTACCATTTTGGTAGAAAAAAAACAGCGATTTGGTAGTAATTTAGGAAAAGTAGAAGAATGTTGTACACAGCTCTGCAATGTCTACTTCAGACATCTTTTTAGCATATGTATCTCTGAAAGTAATCTTTTAGACCACTTAGACGAAAAAAGTCGGATAAATACATAATGCAAATTACAGTGTAGTCGGATCTTATCCACATTTACAGAATCGTCAAAATTTCTTCTATTGTGTATAAAGCATATTACAGACAAAAAAAAACATATTTTCACACATTCCACATCCTTAAAATTAACAATTATGATAGTTTCATTGATTTGTAACTGCTTTTCCAAAATTGCCAGCAAACAGATTATTGCACACCTAAAAATAAAGTTAAAAAACATAGGCCTCCTCCATATCCCCTCAAAGCCTCCTTTCCATCGCCAATATAGGTGTGTTTTCTACCATTTTGGTAGAAAAAAAACAGCGATTTGGTAGTAATTTAGGAAAAGTAGAAGAATGTTGTACACAGCTCTGCAATGTTTGCTTCAGACATCTGTCTAGCATATGTATCTTTGAAAGTAATCTTTTAGACCACTTAGACGTAAAAGGTCGGAGAAATACATAATGCAAATTACAGTGTAGTTGGATCTTATCCACATTTACAGAATCGGCAAAATTTCTTCTATTGTGTATAAAGCATATTACAGACAAAAAAAACATATTTTCACACATTCCACACTTTTAAAATTAACAATTATGATAGTTTCATTGATTTGTAGCTACTTTTCCAAAGTTATTAGCAAACAAACTATTGCACACCTAAAAATAAAGTTAAAAAACATAGGCCTCCTCCATATCCTCTCAAAGCCTCCTTTCCATCGCCAATATAGGTGTGTTTTCTACCATTTTGGTAGAAAAAAACAGTGATTTGGTAGTAATTTAGGAAAAGTAGAAGAATGTTGTACACAGCTCTGCAATGTTTGCTTCAGATATCTGTCTAGCATATGTATCTTTGAAAGTAATCTTTTAGACCACTTAGACGTAAAAAGTCGGATAAATACATAATGCAAATTACAGTGTAGTCGGATCTTATCCACATTTACAGAATCGGCAAAATTTCTTCTATTGTGTATAAAGCATATTACAGACAAAAAAAAACATATTTTCACACATTCCACATCCTTAAAATTAACAATTATGATAGTTTCATTGATTTGTAACTGCATTTCCAAAATTGCCAGGAAACAGATTATTGCACACCTAAAAATAAACTTAAAAAACATAGGCCTCCTCAATATCCCCTCAAAGCCTCCTTTCCATCGCCAATATAGGTGTGTTTTCTACCATTTTGGTAGCAAAAAAAATAGCGATTTGGTAGTAATTTAGGAAAAGTAGAAGAATGTTGTACACAGCTCTGCAATGTCTACTTCAGACATCTGTCTAGCATATGTATCTTTGAAAGTAATCTTTTAGACCACTTAGACGTAAAAGGTCGGAGAAATACATAATGCAAATTACAGTGTAGTTGGATCTTATCCACATTTACAGAATCGGCAAAATTTCTTCTATTGTGTATAAAGCATATTACAGACAAAAAAAAACATATTTTCACACATTCCACACTTTTAAAATTAACAATTATGATAGTTTCATTGACTTGTAACTGCTTTTCCAAAATTGCCAGCAAACAGATTATTGCACACCTAAAAATAAAGTTAAAAAACATAGGCCTCCTCCATATCCCCTCAAAGCCTCCTTTCCATCGCCAATATAGGTGTGTTTTCTACCATTTTGGTAGAAAAAAAACAGCGATTTGGTAGTAATTTAGGAAAAGTAGAAGAATGTTGTATACATCTCTGCAATGTCTACTTCAGACATCTGTCTAGCATATGTATCTTTGAAAGTAATCTTTTAGACCACTTAGACGTAAAAGGTCGGAGATATACATAATGCAAATTACAGTGTAGTTGGATCTTATCCATATTTACAGAATCGGCAAAATTTCTTCTATTGTGTATAAAGCATATTACAGACAAAAAAAACATATTTACACACATTCCACACTTTTAAAATTAACAATTATGATAGTTTCATTGATTTGTAGCTACTTTTCCAAAGTTATTAGCAAACAAACTATTGCACACCTAAAAATAAAGTTAAAAAACATAGGCCTCCTCCATATCCTCTCAAAGCCTCCTTTCCATCGCCAATATAGGTGTGTTTTCTACCATTTTGGGAGAAAAAAACAGTGATTTGGTAGTAATTTAGGAAAAGTAGAAGAATGTTGTACACAGCTCTGCAATGTTTGCTTCAGACATCTGTCTAGCATATGTATCTTTGAAAGTAATCTTTTAGACCACTTAGACGTAAAAGGTCGGAGAAATACATAATGCAAATTACAGTGTAGTTGGATCTTATCCACATTTACAGAATCGGCAAAATTTCTTCTATTGTGTATAAAGCATATTACAGACAAAAAAAACATATTTTCACACATTCCACACTTTTAAAATTAACAATTATGATAGTTTCATTGATTTGTAGCTACTTTTCCAAAGTTATTAGCAAACAAACTATTGCACACCTAAAAATAAAGTTAAAAAACATAGGCCTCCTCCATATCCTCTCAAAGCCTCCTTTCCATCGCCAATATAGGTGTGTTTTCTACCATTTTGGTAGAAAAAAACAGTGATTTGGTAGTAATTTAGGAAAAGTAGAAGAATGTTGTACACAGCTCTGCAATGTTTGCTTCAGATATCTGTCTAGCATATGTATCTTTGAAAGTAATCTTTTAGACCACATAGACGTAAAAAGTCGGATAAATACATAATGCAAATTACAGTGTAGTCGGATCTTATCCACATTTACAGAATCGGCAAAATTTCTTCTATTGTGTATAAAGCATATTACAGACAAAAAAAAACATATTTTCACACATTCCACATCCTTAAAATTAACAATTATGATAGTTTCATTGATTTGTAACTGCATTTCCAAAATTGCCAGGAAACAGATTATTGCACACCTAAAAATAAACTTAAAAAACATAGGCCTCCTCCATATCCCCTCAAAGCCTCCTTTCCATCGCCAATATAGGTGTGTTTTCTACCATTTTGGTAGAAAAAAAACAGCGATTTGGTAGTAATTTAGGAAAATTAGAAGAATGTTGTATACATCTCTGCAATGTCTACTTCAGACATCTGTCTAGCATATGTATCTTTGAAAGTAATCTTTTAGACCACTTAGACCTAAAAGGTCGGAGAAATACATAATGCAAATTACAGTGTAGTTGGATCTTATCCACAATTACAGAATAGGCAAAATTTCTTCTATTGTGTATAAAGCATATTACAGACAAAAAAAACATATTTTTACACATTCCACATCTTTAAAATTAAGACTTATTATAGTTTCATTGATTTGTAGCTACTTTTCCAAAGTTATCAGCAAACAAACTATTGCACACCTAAAAATAAAGTTAAAAAACATAGGCCTCCTCAATATCCCCTCAAAGCCTCCTTTCCATCGCCAATATAGGTGTGTTTTCTACCATTTTGGTAGCAAAAAAAATAGCGATTTGGTAGTAATTTAGGAAAAGTAGAAGAATGTTGTACACAGCTCTGCAATGTCTACTTCAGACATCTGTCTAGCATATGTATCTTTGAAAGTAATCTTTTAGACCACTTAGACGTAAAAGGTCGGAGAAATACATAATGCAAATTACAGTGTAGTTGGATCTTATCCACATTTACAGAATCGGCAAAATTTCTTCTATTGTGTATAAAGCATATTACAGACAAAAAAAAACATATTTTCACACATTCCACACTTTTAAAATTAACAATTATGATAGTTTCATTGACTTGT